>NC_056623.2:140102704-140702704 GCF_002870075.4 Lactuca sativa | reverse complement strand
GCTCGGAGCATAGGGATAAAGGATGATATTAGTTTTAGTAGTTAGATAAATTATGAAATTTGTAAAGTGTAATTGACATTTGATGATAAATAATAGTTGGTTGTTTATTTATGAGTAAAGTGTTGCTATCTTTTGTCAATCTTTTACTATAATTTCTTTTGCATGTTTTGACTTCCAGAATATTATGTTGTGTTTTACATATTATTCAAATCTCCACAGTCGGTCATATGTTGGAAGTAGATATGAATCAAGACTGTCATGAAGTTGGTTGTAGGTGTCAAGTTTAAGGACAACACTTCATGAGTATTCATAAGTTCTGAGTATTGGAATCAACCCACGCTCACTGGAATCACTTCAAGGAATTTATCTCGAGTGATCGTGAGACGGTAATATCGTATAAGTCTTCAAACCTAGAGATATGATTTGTTGCCTATGAATTGGTTGTGCATTGATTGTACGAAAACGCATTGGTAACTCAATGTTATAAAATGTGCTTTTGTGTATGATTCAACTAGAGTAGAACAAACATATGAGTCGAAGTTTATCTGTTCCTTCTTGGATTAGAAGCTGATATCTGGGACCCTCGATGATTTTGTTTTGACCCATGTATCGGGCCCGGTCAGAACTAAATTGATGTGTTCGATTAAGTTCTTTGTCAAACAAATCGGAAATCGGGAAACAAATTGCTGGACAATAAGCAAGACATTGTTCCATGTATTTGTCCGGCTGATATCTAGAACAAAGGATTATATGATCACTTATCTTAAATGGTGTATCAACATTTTCTCAGTTCCGAGAAACCTTGAAAGAGCTACGATTGCTGATTGGTTCTGAAGTATTGCAGTTATAGTTATTAGACGTATCCAAGTGGGAGACTGTTGGATAAGGTGTCTAAGTCCATAACTATTTCTAGTAAATACTTGACCCGACCCAGCATGGTCCATTTGGGTTGCATGGCATCATGCAATTGAATAAACTAAATTAGAGAATAATAACACATATGGAATATTAATATATTATAAGTTCTAACATATTAATAATATTGTTAATTAGTTTTGATCAAAGAATTAATTTAGAATTAATTAATTTTTCAAAAGATAACTAATTAAATATATGGGTAGATTGTGTAAATCTTCCATATCTTATATAGTGGGCTAAGAGGCTCCATGGATTATCAAGTTGGGTTACACCCATAGGATGCTCCATGGAGGCTCCATGGAGTTAACCCATGGATCATGAAATGAAGAGTCATGTTACAGTAGGGTTTACCTAATGCAACACACTATATAAACAAGTGTTATCTCCCCAAAATCGGCTACATCAAGAAACAAGAGGGATAGGCAGATTTTGTTAAGTGTTGAAGTATTATCTTAAAGTTTATTCTTTGCATTTGGTGTTGTGTGAAGCATTTGAGGCATCACACTTGAGGTGCTAGGATCACAAGCTTTCAAGGAACACATTCAACAACAAGGTATGTAATTCTATCTTACATTCATAGAAAAATTGTTCCCCATGTATGCTAGATAGGATCATAACCTTGGAATTCAATCTTTCATGATAATTAGACAAACATAGATCCAAGGTTATTAGGGTTGCATGTACACCTAGGAAGTGTTAGAATGCTCAAAACCCATCAACTGGGGTCCTGCATCTCCGTCTATATAGCATCTCGAATGGAGCTCGGTCAATACTGGCATGATAACTGTTATTGTACGAAAACTCTACCAGTGTGAGATAAGTATCCCTACTTCCCCCAAAATCTAGTACACATGCTCAACATATCCTCCAGTGTCTGGGTTGTCCTCTCACTCTGGCTGTCGGTCTGGGGGTGATATGCCGTACTGAAATGTAGCTGAGTACCCATTTCCCCGTGGAACTTTTTCCAAATTCTGGATGTAAACTGAACATCCCTATCCGAAATCACTGATACCTGCACTCCGTGCCTAGGCACCACATCTTAAACATAGATGTCTGCCAACTTCTTTGCAGATATACACTCGGAGATCGGAATGAAATGAGAACTCTTCGTCAGTCTATCCACGATCACCCATATGGAATCTACCCCCCTCGCTGTCCGTGGTAGCTTCGTAATAAAATCCGTAGTGATCTCTTCCCACTTCCACATGGGAATTGGGTAATGGTTGAACCTTGCCATGAGGTCGCTGATGCTCGGCCTAGACCTTCCTGCAGGTCAAGCGCCGCTCCACAAACTAGGTGATCTCCCGCTTCATGCAGAGCCACCAATAGCTCAGCCTCAAATCCTTATACATTTTTGTTGCACCTGGGTGTATAGAAAATTTGGACTTATGCGCCTCATCTAATAGCCTCTGTCTCACTCCCCCTAACATCGACACCCATACTCGGCCACACTTCGTCAACAAGCCGCGACTATCCTTAACAAACAAAGGATAATGTCCCCGAATTCTCTCCAATTTCCAGTTCTCTTTCTTCACCCCCTCGACCTTTGCCTCTCGAATCATGTCTATCAAAGGTGGACCTACAGTCACCCTCATACAAATACCCCTGATCGATGACCCCGCCGCCTTGCGACTCAACGCATCGGCCACCACGTTGGCCTTCCATGGATGGTATTGGATCTCAAAATCATAATCCTTCATCACATCCAACTACCTCCTCTGCCGCATATTAAGGTTCTGCTGATCCATCAAATACTTTAGACTCTTGCGGTTGGTATAAATAATGAATCTCACCCCATACAAATAATGCCTCCAGATCTTGAGAGCAAACACCACTGCCCCCAGCTCCAGGTCATGTGTGGGGAAATTTGACTCATGAGGCTTCAGCTGCCTCGAAGCATACACAATCACGTGCGCCCTCTGCATCAATACTGCACCCAACCCTGAAATCGATGCATCATAATATACCACAAAATCATCCAACCCCTCATGCAGTACTAAGATTGCAACCTCGCATAACCTCTGTCTCAGGGTCTCAAAAGCTCTCTGCTAATCCACATCCCATCAAAAAGCCACGTTCTTGTTGGTCAAACAGGTCAAGGGCACAACAATCTTGGAGAAATCCTGGATAAATCTCCATTAATAACCCGCTAAGCCCAAGAAGCTACGAATCTCTGAGGCATTCCTCGCTACTTCCCATCGCATCACAGCCTCCACCTTCGCTGGGTCAACCGAAATACCCTCTTGATTGATGACATGCCTCAAAAACTGCACTTCCCGTAACCAAAATTCACATTTGGAGAACTCCGTATAAAGCTTCTCCGTCCTCAAGGTCTCCAGCACCTCTCTCAAATGCTGCTCGTGCTGTTCCCTGGTCTTGGAGTAAACCAGGATATCATCAATAAAAATGATCACTGACTGATCCAACATCGGCCTGCACACCCGGTTCATGAGGTCCATGAACGCTGCTGGAGCATTGGTGAGCCCAAATGGCATCACCACGAACTCGTAATGCCCATAACGAGTCCTGAAAGATGTCTTCGGTATATCCTCACCCCGAATCCTCATCTGATGATACCCTGACCGAAGATCAATCTTGGAGAACCAAGATGCACCCTAAAGCTGATCAAACAAGTCGTCAATCCTAGGCAAGGGGTAGCAGTTCTTCACCGTCAGCTTATTCAGCTCCCTATAATCGATGCACATCCTGTGCGACCCATCTTTGTTTTTCACGACTAGGATTGGAGCTCCCCACGGAGAACTACTCGGATGGATGAGCCCTTGGTCTAGTAGTTCTTGAAGCTGTGCAGATAATTCGTGCATCTCGGGTGGTGCCCACCGATATGGTGCCTTCGCTATTGGGGAGGCACCTGGCACCAAATCGATGTGAAATTCCACCTGCATTTCCGGAGGCAATCCGGGTAACTCTTCGTGGAAAACATCCCGAAAGTCTTTCACTACTGGCACACTATCAATATCCGCCACTGCCTCCACTCGCGTATCCGAAACATAAGCCAAAAATCCCATGCAGCCCTACTGTAAAAACCTCCTCGCCCTTGCAACTGAACAGAGGGTCGGGCCCTACAAGGCCCTCTCGCTGTGGATAACCAATTCTCCCCCCCCCCTTGGGGTTTGAACCCGAACCAACTGCCGCTCACAATCGATCATGGCCCCATTGGCCCCCAGCCAGTACATCCCTATAATCACCTTCAATCCCCGCAACAGTATGGGAGCTAAATCAACGTGAAACCTCTCGCCATGCACATTCAGGACACAGTCCTAACATACCCTTGCAACACTCATAATGTGATGATCTTCAATCTCCACCTCGAGCGGGGTATCCAGAGTCCCTGACGCATCTCGAAACTTCTTGCTAAGCGCAAGAGACATAAAAGATTGGGTAGCTCCCAAATCGAACAAGACATGGGCCGACATACCATTGACCAGAAAGGTCCCTATACAAGGCATAATACGCACATATTTAAGAATTTAACATACATAAGACAGAGAAGAATGAAAACATACCAGCCACGATGTCTGGCGCTGCCCGAGCCTCCTCGGTAGTCAGCTGAAATGCGCGACTCTTCACCGCCGAAGCTTCTGCCTTGACAGGGAGGCCATCGGTAATCCTCATAATGGCGGGGGCGGGCGCCACCACCGATCCTCCTCCTCATCCCTGCAACTTCGGACAATTGGCCTTTTTATGACCTGTCTGGTTGCAATGAAAACATATCAAGCCCTTCTTGGGGCAATCCTTACTCATGTGGCCCTGCTGGCCATAAGAGTAGCATCCTGACGTCCCAGCTGTCCGACAAGCCCCACTATGAAACCTCCCACACTTGGCACACCGGCCCCGACCCTTCTTGCGCTTACTCGAAGAATCAGAGGTCTTAGACTTCTTATCCTGAGCCCCCGCTGCCTGTACCTCCTCAATCTTCCACTTCTTGCGGGACTCCAACTCCATCTCCCTCTCACGGGCCTTCTCAACCATCTCTTTCAGGGTTTTGCACCCTGTAAAGCTCACAAATTCCTGAATATCATCCCTCAGCATAGAATAATATCGGGTCCTCCTCATGTGCTCATCTGTAGCATACTGGGGAATCAACAAAGCTCGCTCTCGAAACTTGGCAGTGATCTCCGCCACAGTCTCAGTAGTCTGCTGCAGATCATGAAACTCCCTCACCATCCGTTGCACCTCAATAGGTGGTGCAAACTCCAGATCGAAACGTCGAACAAACTCAGCCCATGACATATCAGCCACACCGGCTGCTCCCACCTGACTAGTAACCTCGCCCCACCAATCTCGGGCCCTGTCCCTCAGCATATAGGAAGCAAATCCAACCTTTGCTTCCTCCGGGCAAGAACTCGTGTGCTGAGCATTCTCAATGTCTGCTACCCAGCATCTGCTCACAATGGGATCCCTGACCCCAGAAAACTCTGGAGCAACACATGCCTTGAACTCCTTAAACGAGGGGGTTCGAGCTCAACTCTGACCCGTAGAAACATCAAACCTGAATGCTCTAAGTCTCTCCTCCATGATCTTCATCATGCCCTCATTGACCGTCCCAAAGATGAGTAGGGTAGCGTCAAGGATGCCCCTCGTAACCTCGGCCGCAATTAGCTCACGCAGTCTCTCATCAATACCATCAGTAGGGCCGCCTGACCCAGCCCCGGATCCCGATCCCGATCCTGATCCCCTTGCTCCAAGTCGCGTCACCAGCATGCTGACTAGGAATACTATAAAACATAAATGATCAAGATACCCATAATAAGGGTACTTCTATACCGTTTTCCCTTGGAGTTCCCAGGTAGAGCACGGATTAGGGTACGGGTCCTGTGCTTCCAGTAGTATGGGCTTAATACTACCTTCCAGACCTACCTGTACCTTTCCCCACTGCGTTACCTAGTAATTCCGAACTATCCCAACACAAAACCACGACTCACAACTCTCGCATGAATCAAACTCTGACTGCCCTATGATTTTCATACTCATAACAATCAAACTAATCACAACAGGTTGCTTATGCATGCAAATTATACACATAAGGGATCAAATAGACTTTCGAATAAGAGATTCTACCCGAAGACCACATCCAAACAAGGAAAAGAAAATAAGGCTAAATCAATCATTCTGAGGCTATCAGCTCCTAACCGTATATAATTTTTAAAACATACACTTAGCAATTTCATATAATCGAGAAAGCTCACTATCAGTATAACATCGCTATTCAAATTCGGAAACTACTTACTTGGCTCGGCTGATCCCGTGCGTTCCACTCTCCTCTTTTTGGGTTTCTTTTAAAATCCTTTTTAAGTTACTTATGAAAACATTTTACCACTTCCTTAGTTTGAGTCCCGACACACCCAAGGATGTGTCCGAATCCCTCAAACCAAGGCTCTGATACCAACTTGTAACGACCCAATTTTTACAAAGAAAATTTTCATTTTTAATTAATCAAACCAATCTCATAATCCATAGATTCCCAAAACATTTGTTTTTTAAATCACATTTATTACATCATTGTTGTTCTTTTTGAAAACATCAGAGGGTCCCAAACATGATAAAAAGAGAGATAGAGTGCACGCCACGTCATCACACCTTGCCCTTACCCTTCGGCTCCGAAGTACCTGAAACAATCAACAACCTGTAAGCAAAATGCTTAGTGAGTTTCCCAGGCATACCAAACACAATCACATATACAAATCCTGATAGTAGATAAAGTTATAGACATACCACATAAATTATGTAATATGATTCAGCAAAAATGTCATGGGCGACCTCACATGGGGTTTACCTAGGAATGCCATGGGCTACCACACATGGTCTTATATCCAATGCCATGGGCTACCCCACATGGTATTTACCTAGGAATGCCATGGGCTACCACACATGGTCTTATATCCAATGCCACGGGCTCCCCCTGGGGTCTTTCATGTCAATATAATAACACATAACACATCCATTAATACAAGAATAGCACACGCATATCATGTTCACATAATGGGCCGACCTTGGTGCCTTAGACCCATAGGTATGGTGAGAAGATTCACCTGTCACGAATGCTGAACTCACACTTTATGACCAAAAATGCCCCCACGTGCTGCTTTAACTCAACTGCCTAAAAAGCGTCATACAATAACCAATCATTACCCCTAAAGTCAACCATGGTCAACTTCAGTTAAGGTCAAATCAACATTCCATGTTGACCCTAACTTGCCGAGTACTTCTAGTGACTCACTGAGTTTCTCGGAATATTACCCACTCGCCGAGTCACCGAGGTGACTCATTGAGTTCCTAAGGTCTGATCGAAATTCAAGGCCAGCAGTCGGGTTTTCCCTTCTTACAACTCGACAAGGTTACATGTATCCTTAGTTGGGGAAAACTTTAACTGACTCGCCAACTTGTTCCTACAACTCGTCGAGTCTATGTAGATCTTCATCGGACTCGCCGAGCTGTTCATTCAACTCGTCGAGTCCATGCCTATCTTCATATGACTCGCAGAGTCATCCTTGCGACTCGCCGAGTCCCTATAGTCCTTAAGCCATACATACTCTTTTGAGCCATGCAGTGGCTCCAAATTACAGATCCAAGCTTCTAAGGCATGCTTTTCACGTAAAGTTGCAAACTTTACCTGCATGCATGGCTAAAAAGGATTTTAAGGACAAACCTAATCTCACAATGGGGTTCACACTCAAGGAAAGCTTCATTCAAGGCCAAGCTCAGAGTGTTATGACTCTAGAACCCAAGGAGGGTCCAGATCTGAAGTTACAACTTCAGATCTAGCTCAAATGTAACAGCCCAAAATCTCAAGTATTGTTAATTTGCATTTTTGGGGTGTTTTAAAGGGGAGACTCGGCGAGTTGGAGCCAGACTCGCCGAGTAGGGTCGCAGATTTGGTCGCGGGTTCGCGACTGGACTCGACGAGTCCAGGTATGGACTCGGCGAGTCGACGCTGTTCAGCAGAAACCCTAGCCGTTTCGTATTGGGTCGTATTTAAGGGTTGCATGTCGTCATTTCACGTCTTTTGGCCGATTGTGGAGAACCCTAGACGACTGTGGCACTTGGAGCAAAACTTGAAGGCCATTATTGACTTTGAAGGAATTGTGGTGCAAGAAGAGGGAGGATTTTGGCCAAAGGAAGAGCAAGGGGGTCGAGTTCTGATGTTTGGGGACACAGAGAGTATGTTTTTCAGGTAAGGTTTCGAATTATCCTCTGCTATGTTGATGTGTTATGGAATTAGGGTTTATGAAACCCATTTGGTGATTTGGTGGATTATTATGTTGTTATACATAAGTTTATACCCTAGTAATAGGATGATTAGAGGTCCAGAAGTCCCCATGAGTGTGTACCTTGAGAAAAACGTACCACAGGAAGCAGTTGGATCGACTGCATGGCATGGACTCGCCGAGTCGGATGATCAGACTCGGCGAGTAGCTTGAAGATTCACTGGGACTCGCCGAGTTGTTCTTCAGACTCGGCGAGTGGAGTCGGGGTGGCCCCGCGATTCTTCCAGGAGAGACTCGTCGAGTCAAAGAGGATACTCGACGAGTAGCAGGGGAATCTCAGAGGATTGAAGGACGACTAGACTCGTCGAGTCGCCAGGGAACTCGCCGAGTCCAGTCGAGCTGACATTGGACTGTTGACTGGTGTGATTCTTAGGGTCAGTTAACGTGGAAGATAGAAGTATTAAAAAGAGATATATGATGTTACAGGGAGCTTGTAGATCGGAGGATCAAGTGTAAGGAATTTCAGGAGTTGCTATCTTCCAGTGATCGCGAGGTGAGTCTTCTCACTATACCTCACCCGGAAGGGTTTGATTGTGTGACCGGAAGGTCAAGTATGTTATGTGTTATGTTTATATGCTATGAATGGAAGTTAGCTGCTACGTGTGATATACATGCTTATATATGGGCCGGAAGGCAAGGTATTATGTGACAGAAAGGTCAGGTATGATATGTGATATATGTGCTTTATGTGTTAGAGTATTTGTATTATGTGTTATATATGTGTACGGGCCGGAAGGCGGTTATCATGTGGATCGAAAGATCCGGGCCGGAAGGCGATACTATGTGGATCGAAAGATCCGGGCCGGAAGGCGATATTATGTGGATCGAAAGATCCGGGCCGGAAGGCAATGTTATGTGGACCGAACGGTCCGGGCCGGATGGCGTATGTGCGTAAGGTATATTGGGGAACTCACTAAGCTTCGTGCTTACGTTGTTTATGTTTCGTTGTTTCAGGTTGTTACAGTAACGCGGGATGGCAACGGTTCGATTGTACACACCGAAGAAAGAGTTATGTTTTGGAGGATCCTGGTCTTCTATTATAATGAAAATGAAACTACGTTTTGTAATTTGAGTGTGAATAAGATTTTAAACCAGTGTTTTTAATATTAAATTGATTAATTAAATGAAAATTTTATTTCTGGAAATCTGGGTGTTACAAATTGGTATCAGAGCCTTGGTTTGAGGGATTCGGACGCGCCTACGGGTAAATCTGGACTCAAACTGAGGAAGTAAGAAAAAGTTTTTCAAATAAATGGTTTTCTAAAAGTGAATAAGAGTTCAAAGAGAAAGCAAGAAAGAGCAGTGTGTACAATCAGCCAGAGCCAAACGGTGATTTCCCAAAATACTCTTACTTTTGTATTATGAAATATCTGTTATGCACTTTATGAGATATTATTGCATGCTAGAGACAGGCTAGGTATTTCACATCTTAGGACTAGAGTGGCCTGATTTGTGATGCCTTAGTCTAGGGTTTGCTGTTATATGTGCGTTATGCTCTTGTGTGTATGTGATGAGTGAGAGTATCTAGTAAGAACGCACGAGGGGTAGAGCTACAGAGTACAGTAGCACATCCGAGGAGGAGCCGAGAAGGTGGAGCTATCACAGCTAAGGAGTCCTATGTATGCTTCGATGCTCGAATGCTGCTTGCTTCGTGCTTTGTGGAGTTCTCGATGATGGGAGACAGTTACTAAGTGAGTATGACGATACCCAGGAGGTAGATGTTTGGCATCATCAGGAGCTCTTCAGCAGCTGATGGCAAAGAAGTGAGAGGACGGCGGAAGGGGCTAGAGATTAAACCTAGCCAAGATGAGTGCGCTGGTAGAGTAGAGGATTTCGCTGGAAAGCGAGCATGCGCGATGAGATGGGGGAAAGAGCAGGTTTATCAGCTACTTAGGAGCTCTGGGATGGTCCGTGTGGAAAGTATGGGTAGATGTGGCAGGTAGTATGGGCCCGTACTACTGAAAGCAGAGGACCCATACTTGATACAGGGGGCATTCTGAAGGTCCTAAGGAACAGATTGAGGGGTGATGTTATGGTTCGGATACCATACATCGGAGCGGATACAGAGTGATGTTATGGTCAGGGCACCATACATCGGAACAGATTGAGATAGATGTTGTGGTTCGAGTGCTATACATTGGAGCAGATTGAGGAGTGGTGTTATGGTTCAGGTACCATACACCGAAGCATGTTGAAGGGGGATGTCATGGGATGAGTACCATGGTTCGTAGTGGATGATGCTTGTGGCTATCTTGTTATCCGGTTATCGATCGGACGAGCACGAGCGAGCGGGATGCGAAGATTCGCGAGATCCGGCGTGATGAGGTTGCTGCATTGTTGCGGGTTGAGTCGCCAGAATTGTTTGGGTCGATCAGGACCACTATGATTGAAGTAGTCTGATGAGCGATATGCGGTTTTCGTAGAGACGGCTGCCGCGGCGGTTTCAGCGGCTGTAGCAACGGCAAAGAAAGGGACTAGTCGGGGTTTTCAGTAACGGGACTTCTATTATGCGAAGCCTCCCACATCCGATGGAGTTCAGGACTCGATTGTTGCTATGAGATGGTTATCAGACATGGAGGGGTGTTTCTCCACGAGTTTATGCCCTGCTGATCAGAGAGTGGGGTGTGCTCTGAACCTGTTGAGGCTCGGGGCGAAGGATTGGTGGAGATTGACACGAGGTCATTTTCCGATGCGCAGAGGGCTGCGGTTTCATGGGATCAATTCAGAGGGATGTTCAGTACTCGCTATGTTCCGCGAGATGGAAAGGAGAGATTGGCTCGGGAATTCCTTGAGCTGAGACAGGATTTGGAGTCGGTGACTGAGAGCACCGGGATGTTTATTGAGAGGGCGATGTTTTGCCCTGAGATCGCTTCGGAGCAGGCTCAGATGTTCCGGAATCCAAGTATACTCAAGAGGGGGAGTATCAGACAGTTCGTGTCTGCGCAGAGACGCGAGACCGTGTTGGTATCGTAGGAGGCCGCCATGTGGCGTGAGTTAGAGGTTGAGTTGCAGTGGCGTGAGATGAGGCAGGCCCCGATGCAGTCGTAGTCGGCGCCAAAACGGTCCATGACCGTAGACGTTGTATAGCAGGTTGGGTTATAGTGGTAGCAGTGAAGAGTTCAGACGAGTTTTGCAGTGCGGAGAGTTATCGTCTGTATTGAGAGTAAGTCCCTGTTCTTGGGACGAATCCGGCGTTGGATACGGGTTGATGAGTTGAGATGAGAGGAACGATGATACTGCGGTGCAGTCTACGAGCCAGATATGTTCTCGAGCAGTGCAGGTGCTTAGTATAGAGATGCAGTAGGAGAGCATGAGATCATAGGTGTCGATGATCGAGTAAAAAGGGGTTACATCGGAGCTTGCGGGTCCGGTGGTACATGCCGCAAGTGCGGAAAGGAGGGGCACTGTGCGCGGGATTGTTGGCAGTCAGTGCCAATTCGGGATTTGAGGAGGACAGAATGAAGCGGAGCCCCAGAGGGCTCAGGGTCGTGTTTATCTGCGTGCGACAGAGGGAGACGGAGCAGTGCCGGAGGCAGCGGCAGGTATGATGCTTTCGGGATGTCTTAATTGTCTTGCATGGACGTGGCGTATTGTTTGTGCTGGTATCTTGTATGGATTTCGATGCGGTATTCGTTGTTTCGCGGGTCGGGCATGGTTATGGATTGGTGCTTCAGGTTTTCGCTTGGGCATTCGTTATTCCCTGATGGTTGGGTATGGTTGTAATTGGTATTTTAGTGTCTGTAGTCTTGTGCGGTTTTCGATGTGATGTTCATCCTTTGGGCAGATTGTGAGTTTGGTTATGGGTTGATGTCGAGGATTCCCTTGGTTATCGTTCGTGAGGGTTGTTAGGGGAGATGCGGCACTGGGTTGATTGTCGGGTAGTATCTGCAGTTGTGGAGTAGATAATTGAAGGATCAGATTCTTTTGAGTGGAGTGATCAGGGAGGAGATGTGTTTTGCTGAGGGTTGCTTACGCTTGTGGGAAGCAGTCAGTGGGTAAATGTTCTCTTTGTGCAGGATGGTTCTGAAAGGTCGTTAATGACGATCGGTGGCAGTTAGTCAGTGCTTTAGTGGGGGAGAATTGTAAAATTCTCCGGGAGATCGATGAGTATGTGAGGGTGCTTAGCTGCCGGGGTTCAGCAGTGTTTGTTAGCGCAAAGTATAGGCCGTCGAGAACGGGTGTTGAGCATGCGGGGCGGGATACAGACCTAGGGTATTCGATTGTGGAGGCCTGGGAGGAGGCCGGAATCAAGCTTGAGTAAGTAATCGGAGTTTTGCGATCAGAGTATTGGTACGTTTGAGGTACGTGATGGGTTGTACTGCATTAATCCCACGGGATTATGTTGTGCATGTTTCCAGAGCTGGAACCGGAAGGTTCCAGAGTTAGAACCTGAGGGTTCGCAGAGTTGGGTGTACGGACCCACAGAGATATAGCCTCGAGTGGCTAGTATGTGTTGTGAGAGTCGGTCCAGTCATACTGGAGACTCTGTTGGTATTGCTGGATTAGTTTGGGAATTGCGGATCGCGTATGTGCGGTGTGATTGCATTGGAAGGTCTGGCCCCGGGTTAGTGATCTTGTTTAGCTGAGGCAGTGAATCTGATGAGTGGAGAGAGCGTATGGGATTGAGAACCCCTGCAATGGGAACCAGAGTATGTGGATAGCGGTTACGCAAAAAGGGGTGGTGTCGCTTGGGGCGAGCACCGTGACACCGGTTGGAGTGGCATTATGGCCAGGAGGGTTCCTTGGAAAAGGAAAAGAGGAAGGTGTGTAACTCCGAAGGGGTGCAAGTTCACGAAAGTGAAAGCTGCAGAGCAGAGTTATGGTTAGAGTACTTCGAGTATGGTTCCGAGTATCGTGTTGCGGCAGTGGAGTAGGAACCCATCCGGTTGGGATGTCTGTTGAGGCTCAGAAGGGATGCATGGAGAGAGAAAATTTTAAATTTTCAGTGTGAATCCGATCAGAGTGTAGGGTGGATGTAGTGGTTCATCTTGGGAGATGTTCGAGGATGTCATCAGTGTATCGGGTCTTCCAACCTACGAGTGTTGGGGCTAGTTCAGCATGGGTATATGATGGCAAGAGGAGAATTCGTGAGAGTTACTCTGGGAGTGAGAATGGATCTCTCAGTTGGTCTGGGATGGACAAAGTGGGCTTGGATCGGGGATCCGGTGGTTCAGGGTTTCCTAACCCTTAAGGGTCGAGTGATCGTCGAGATTTAGAGTAGAGTTGCATCTTGGGTAATTTTCGGATACAGAGAGTGATGTGCAGTACGGAGATCGGGCTTTAGTTGGCAAAGCAGAGTAGAATCAGCAGGTTAAAGAGAGTTAGTGATCGTCTAGAATTAACAGGAAAGTTATGCAGGCAGACGCCGTTACGAGCATGTGATTCAGGTCAGCGACTTCGTATTTCTGACGGGGTGCTTCGATTTAGGAAGAGGGGTAGATGGGGGGCCCCGGTGTGTTGGGTCTTTTCGTGAAGGTGCGAAGATAGGAAGGGTGGCCTATCGTTTGGAGCTGTCAACGGAACTGGGACGGATCCATGACACTGGTATGTGTCGCAGTTGAATAGGTGTATAGCGGATGAGTCAGCAGTGGTTCTTCTAGAGAACGATTAGTTGGATGCGAGCCTGTGTTACGTCGGGAGGCCAGTGGCCGTCGGAGATTGGAAGATCAAGGTTCTGAGGAACAAGGAGGTACCTCTGGTATTGGTTCAGTAGCGACCTTGGAGGATATCGGAAGTGTCTAGGGAAGCCGAAACGTGTGATGCGGGAGCAGCATCCAGAACTATTTTCAGAGTGAGACTTCGAGGGCGAAGTCTAAATTTTAGTGGGGGAGAATTGTAACAGCCCAAAATCTCAAGTATTGTTAATTTGCATTTTTGGGGTGTTTTAAAGGGGAGACTCGGCGAGTTGGAGCCAGACTCGCCGAGTAGGGTCGCAGATTTGGTCGCGGGTTCGCGACTGGACTCGACGAGTCCAGGTATGGACTCGGCGAGTCGACGCTGTTCAGCAGAAACCCTAGCCGTTTCGTATTGGGTCGTATTTAAGGGTTGCATGTCGTCATTTCACGTCTTTTGGCCGATTGTGGAGAACCCTAGACGACTGTGGCACTTGGAGCAAAACTTGAAGGCCATTATTGACTTTGAAGGAATTGTGGTGCAAGAAGAGGGAGGATTTTGGCCAAAGGAAGAGCAAGGGGGTCGAGTTCTGATGTTTGGGGACACAGAGAGTATGTTTTTCAGGTAAGGTTTCGAATTATCCTCTGCTATGTTGATGTGTTATGGAATTAGGGTTTATGAAACCCATTTGGTGATTTGGTGGATTATTATGTTGTTATACATAAGTTTATACCCTAGTAATAGGATGATTAGAGGTCCAGAAGTCCCCATGAGTGTGTACCTTGAGAAAAACGTACCACAGGAAGCAGTTGGATCGACTGCATGGCATGGACTCGCCGAGTCGGATGATCAGACTCGGCGAGTAGCTTGAAGATTCACTGGGACTCGCCGAGTTGTTCTTCAGACTCGGCGAGTGGAGTCGGGGTGGCCCCGCGATTCTTCCAGGAGAGACTCGTCGAGTCAAAGAGGATACTCGACGAGTAGCAGGGGAATCTCAGAGGATTGAAGGACGACTAGACTCGTCGAGTCGCCAGGGAACTCGCCGAGTCCAGTCGAGCTGACATTGGACTGTTGACTGGTGTGATTCTTAGGGTCAGTTAACGTGGAAGATAGAAGTATTAAAAAGAGATATATGATGTTACAGGGAGCTTGTAGATCGGAGGATCAAGTGTAAGGAATTTCAGGAGTTGCTATCTTCCAGTGATCGCGAGGTGAGTCTTCTCACTATACCTCACCCGGAAGGGTTTGATTGTGTGACCGGAAGGTCAAGTATGTTATGTGTTATGTTTATATGCTATGAATGGAAGTTAGCTGCTACGTGTGATATACATGCTTATATATGGGCCGGAAGGCAAGGTATTATGTGACAGAAAGGTCAGGTATGATATGTGATATATGTGCTTTATGTGTTAGAGTATTTGTATTATGTGTTATATATGTGTACGGGCCGGAAGGCGGTTATCATGTGGATCGAAAGATCCGGGCCGGAAGGCGATACTATGTGGATCGAAAGATCCGGGCCGGAAGGCGATATTATGTGGATCGAAAGATCCGGGCCGGAAGGCAATGTTATGTGGACCGAACGGTCCGGGCCGGATGGCGTATGTGCGTAAGGTATATTGGGGAACTCACTAAGCTTCGTGCTTACGTTGTTTATGTTTCGTTGTTTCAGGTTGTTACAGTAACGCGGGATGGCAACGGTTCGATTGTACACACCGAAGAAAGAGTTATGTTTTGGAGGATCCTGGTCTTCTATTATAATGAAAATGAAACTACGTTTTGTAATTTGAGTGTGAATAAGATTTTAAACCAGTGTTTTTAATATTAAATTGATTAATTAAATGAAAATTTTATTTCTGGAAATCTGGGTGTTACATCAAATCCCACATAAACCTCAGAATCAAGCCATAAAAACCCTAAATCTCAACTACAAGAGATCTAAAAGGAAAAGAAGTGAAGGTGGCGACTTAATACCTTCAATGATGCTAAAATGGGGTAGCTTTGTGTTTCCTTGCTCTTAGCCTCTTGCCCTACAAGCTCTTCTCCTCAAAGATCCAATCACCAAGGTTGAGAATCGGGACGTTACATGCGGGCACTCGGCCCTCTGGTGACCTGTCTGGTTGAAATGAAAGCAAACCATGAATCCCTTTAGGCAATCCTTGGCTATATGCCCCTCCTTGCCACATTTGTAGCAATCACCTGATCGACAAAATCCATCATGTCCCTTGCCACACTTCCCACAAGTGCGGCCCTTCTCGCCCCCAGATCTTATATCGACGGGCTTTGCCTGATTGGCTGTCGGTTGATACTGTACCGACCGCCTATCCCTCCTTTGAGTCTCGGCCTCCTCCCTGGCCTGAGTCTCCAGATCAATCTCCCTCTTCTGAGCATTTTCTTGGAGCTCGGAAAATGTTCGGTATGTCGAGTTCGCCACGAACTCCTGAATGTCTCTCCTCAGTATGTGCAGATATCGGCTCATACATGCATTCTCAGTGGACACATGCTCAGGGCAGAACAACGCCCTCTCATGAAACATCCTCATGATCACTATCACATACTCCGTCCCCTGCTTGAGGGACAAGAACTCCTAGGTCAACCGTACCCTCTCCACCAGGGGAACGTAATCATCTCGAAACATAGCGGTGAACCTCTCCCAAGTCACCGCGGTAAGCTCTACAGTAGTGAAAGCCGCCGTCACAAATTTCCACCAGTCCTTCACTCCCAAGCGAAGCTGGTTCTGCGCGAACCGTACCCTCAGATGCTTCGGACATGAACATGTGTAGAAGCATCCCTTAATGTCATAAATCCAACTCATCGTGGCTATCGGATCCTGAGTCCCATCAAACTCTGGTGGCTTCGTGTTGCTGAACTCTCGGTGCTACAACGAGTCACCCCCCTGTGGCCTCGCGACAACGACAGCTGCGGTGGCTGCAGCAATGGCAGCCTCGGACAGAGCAGCATACCACTCGTCAAAAGTCTCAATCAGCATGGTCTTGATAGACCCAAACATCTCCAGTATCTCATCTTGAATGGCTGCGGCCACCTCCTCATGAATCAACCTACGAATCTCCTCATCACTAGTACCACTGGTACCACGGCCTCCTAAGTTGTGGGACGTACCTACCATGATGCCTCTAAAATACAACATAAAATAATCAGAGACTCGATCGAGATTACTCACACTCGATCACCCGTTCCTACTTCTTCCTTAGCATCCTAAGGACTCTTACTTGGACTGCTCACCGATCCGGTGGTTCCAGTAGTACGGGCCCTATACTACCGTCCACACCACATCAATATTCACCCCAAGTCCTCCTCCTAAGATTCCAGATCACAAGTACTCTACATCTTATCATGCACAGGCCACTTTCCAGTAGACCTCTCACAAGCTCCTCACTGCTACCTACTCACTCTCGAAGTAAGTCATAGTAGTAGTAACTCCTAAGCTAAGGCATCACAAATCAGGCCACTCTAGTCCTAGATATGAATGCCTAGCCTACTCTATAGCATTCATAACACATCACATAATATCTCATAACATATAACGTAAGGGTATTTTGGGAAATCACCGTTCGGACGCTGGCTGATTGTACACACTGGTCTTTTCGCTTTCTTGAAAATCTTTTACTTATCTTAGAAAATCGTTTCTTTTTGAAAACTTTTCTCAAATCCTCAGTTTGAGTTCATATATGGCCGAAGGTGTATCCGCATCCCTCAAACCAAGGCTCTGATACCAACTTGTAACAACGTGAAATTTCAAACCAAAATTTTCATTTTTCAAACACAACATAACTCATATAATAGTTTTTAAAATCTCATAAGTGTCAAATGTCATCATAATAAAACATATCCCAGAATCTCAAAAACATAATCCTTTGCCAGTGTGTAAAAATCATGTCGGTGCCTTTCCGCGGTCCTCAGAAGTACCTAAAACACATATCACATAAACGATAAGCACGCATGCTTAGTGAGTTCCCCAAAATACCACATACAACACATATTAGCCACGTGAGGCTATAGCTCTATAAGACCTTCCGATCCATGTGTCTCAGTGGACCTTCGGCTCCACAACTCCGGTAGACCTTCCGGCCCTACCATGATGACCTTCCGGTCCTGCTCTGTTAACCTTCCGGTCCAACCATGTTAACCTTCCGGTCCAACCCTGTCGACCTTCCGGCCCGGCCATGCAACTCATATCATAAAATATACGTATCACATAGAGTCATACAAACATCATAACATATAAGACCTTTCGGTCACACATAATTACCACTCTAGGTAATGTAAAATGATAAGGCTCACCTCGTAAGATGTCTAGTAAACACTCATGCTCGATATCCTCGATCTAGCCTCCACCTGGCACAATGGTAATAGTTCTAATTAATACTCTCCTTACATCCTCATTTCTAGAGAATGGGTAGAAGACCATTCTACCCCTCCCTGACCCTTCTTAATCAGTTTGACCAAACCCTAAGGTTAACCAAAGTAAACTCCGGTCAACGGTCCAAATTGAACAGACTCGCCGAGTGCACTCGTGTGACTCGGCAAGTTCAGGCGTATCCTCTGAATCCTTCTAAGGCTTCACTCGGCTCGTCAAGTTAACCTCCCAACTCAACGGGTCACACTAGTCACGAATCGCGGGGCAACCCGATTCGACTCGTCGATTCATCCCATGGACTCGGCGAGTTTCCTCCATGGCATTACTTATATGACCTTTTGAGGTCAGATATGTTTCTCTAACCTATAGATCCGGCCTTATAACACCCAAAAGTCACGTAAAGGTCTAAACTTGATGTCCAGGCATGGTGTATTTTGCTCAATAACCATAATCCCTCCATTAATGGTTCCAAGCTTCAAGGTTCCATGTTTACTCTACTAAGGCTTCATACTTTCGGGCTCTCTGGACCTGGAAAGGTCCAGATCCGCAACACAAACTTGCAATAGGGGTTTGATGCATTCAAGACCCCAATAATGAAGTGATTCAAGCCCTCATCCCCAAAAAGGAATCAACAAGATACGGAAGAAAAGGGGTCGAAATGATCCCTGACACTGAAGCCCCTTGCTAGAATAACTCAGCTCTACAACTTCCTTTGGTCCTTCTTGCTGGAACTCTTCTTTTCCCTTTGCAAAATCACACCAAAAACACAAGATAGCTCTTTCTCTCACTCTACACACTCAAGCTCGCTATGGTTCTCTCTTCTGGACAGGTAGTCGCAAATGAAGGCCATAAGGACCTTTAAATATGTCACAGGCCCAAAGATTTAGGGTTTCACCCTACAGCGCAGACTCGTCGAGTTGACTCTCCGACTCATCGAGTCCATTCATTAATCTGAGTCATCAATTACGATTATACTCGACAAGTTGAGGCGCCAACTCGTCAAGTCACTCCTCATAACTCAAAATAAATACTCAAATTGTCATACCTGGAAATCCGGATGTTACACACGACCTGAGCCATTGTTATTTACTTCATGAAAAGTGTCCCAGAAGATTCCTATATGCGGAGAATCAAGTTTCCTTATCGAATAAAGATATGTACTGAATTCACGTCATGACATCCTATTGGTCATGACGTGAGGAGCATTTTATGGAAACTATATATATCATTTGTTAGATTAACTTGAAGAAGGATTGGAGTGAATTCGAAGCTTTCTAAGATAATTTTTGAGACAGAAAATCTACGAAAATCAAATACTGGAAGCAAAAGAGGATTGGAGATTAAAGATTTTGAAGATTGTAGCAAGAATTCACACAACACATTCGGTTTGCATTAGATTGATCATGTCTAGTTTAAATTCTTCTATTTTTTTATGTATTTATTTTCTTCAATGATGAGGTAAATCATTAGTCTTTCATTTAGTGTATATGAACCTTAATACTATGTGTTAGTTTCGTTTAGCTTGTGTTTGATTATAAATACCTAGAATGCTAAAAGTTTTAATCTTTGTTCCTTAGATTCAAGTTATGTGTAGTTGAATGACAATTTTAATTGCATGAAGTTGTCTACCTAGTTGTTTATGATCATTAAATTGCTAGTGCTAGGATTAACCAAATCCTAGATTAGGTAATAAAGGTAACCAATTTAACTGTGTCAGAAAACATAATTTTATCATAATTGTGTATAGTTATTTTTCTTGATCATAGATAATTAATCTTAGATAAATCACACAACCCAATAATCTTAAATAATCAATTTCGTGTTCACTTGTGTGTGGTCGTTGCATAGTAGTTCATGAATTGGTGAAAACATTAGGAGATCAGATCAGGCTTCTTAATAATATTTATAATGGTAACCAACTAAATTAATCCATTTCTTGAAACTAACCATAGGAATAGGGGGATCCAAATCTAAACGAAAGTGTCTTCATTCTCTTGATTACGATAGTCTTTAGTTAGTTGTTTGGTTAGTTTTAATTTAATTAAGTAGTTAACTTAATGAACTTGAAAAATCAGATAGAAACCCACAATTTAGTTACTATTTTAGATTAAGTTTTAGTAGTTATTTTATTAGATAAATACCATTCCATGAGTTTGATACCGAACTTACTTTTCTATATTATGAATTGACTAGGTACACTGCCAATAAGTGCAATAGTAGATAAGTTTTGTTATGATTATAAATTTAAAACTATTATCTGTGTACATTAAGTTTTTTTGGCATCATTGTCGGAGAACAACTTATTTTAGTTGTTAATCTAATTAATTTAGGTTAATCGATCCTTCTTTTGTGGTGGAAAAACCGTAAAAAGTTAATTTTGTACATTAAATAAAATTTTCTGATTTTAAAGTTTTCACGACGTGAATAGGTCTCTATTACGACGTGAGAATTGAAGTTGTTCAATTTTTCGTTTATTTGCTTTGTAGTTCATTTTTACGTTTTTGTTTTTTTTGTTTTAGTAATTTATGACCAGGGGATCACAACTTCTTATCATACCACCAATAGAAGAGCTAGGGTCTGCATTGCATAAGAAGAAAGATAAAAATGTTGACGAATCAAGTAGCAGTTTTCACTTGGACAAATTCGAAATCTTTGAAAAGACTCCAAACAAGAAAGGAACCGGGTACGAGCCAGGAACAGAAAGTGATTTAGAAGAAGAGGTAAAAAGCAAGTTAGAAGAAATGGTCGACCTAGTGGAGATGATGATGGAGGAGTACAAGAGGAGGCTACATAATGATAACGGTCCTGGTCTTGTTCCACCCACAATACCCGCTGCTACGAACTTTGAGCTCGAGGGACAAATTCTCACAATGCTCAAGTACATTCCATTTCATAGAAAAGACTATGAAGATGCGTTCAAACATATTGGCGAAGGATTGGACATTGCAAATTACTTCAATGTTCCAAATGTTTCAAGGGATGTAATGCTACTAAGGATGCTTCTAGTGACATTTACAAGAGATGCAAAACTTTGGTGAAGTCCCTTGCTCCTATAACCGTTAGAACCTAGACCAAACTTCGTGAAGCATTCATATAACAATTAAGCTCTCCTTCAAAGATAGCTAAACTCAAAAAGAACATTGCTAATTTCCAACGGAATGACGACGAGTCGTTATATGAAGCTTCGGAGAGGTACAAGGGATTACTAAGAAATTGCCCTCAACACGATCTTAATGTGCAACAAGTGGTGTTTATAATCTAGTTTGGGGTAAACATGACCATAAGGCAACTCTTTGATTCTAAAGGAGCAATGAAGAAGAAAAATCATGCTACAATAAAGGAATTAATAGAAGAATTCAGGAAACACTAAATAGAGTATCACAATCCTTGAAAATATGTGACAAGAGGTAAAGGAAGTGGAGATGGATGAAACAAGAACTTAGTAGCTGTGATGGCGAAACTAGAAAATATGGACTAGAGGATGACACATTGTGATAATTGAAATGGAACACACTTGGCAAAATATTGTGATTTAGATGAAAACATGAACCACAAATCACAAGTATACTATTCTAATGGTGACCGTTATAATGAATATTGGAGGAAGCCAAAGAGGGAATGGTTGCCATATGAAGAATACAAGAAGGCTAAAGAAGAAAAGTATCAGCAAACCGGACGAGGATACTACCAAAAAGAATAACCAAAACCCAAGAAGAAACTAGATTTTAAGTCAATGCTCAATAGATTCATGGAAGCTTATGTGAATAGACAAGATGGTACTGATGCTATAATTAGAAACCATCAAGCATCCATTAAAAACATCGAGACTAAAATTAGGAAATTGACTAAACTCATGAACGAACGATTACCATATAAAAATCCCGATCCAAAACCACAACGTCACGTCATGTCCATAACCACTAAAGAAGACACCATCTTTGAGCCTCTAGTGATCTTAAATGAAGCCTTAAAGTAGCCCGATCCACGGCTAAAAGAAGCAAAGAACAAAGAAGAAAAACAAGTTGGTGCTCAGTACTCACGACGTAAGCTGGTCCTCGTCACGTCGTGGGCTCATCATAATCGAAAAAATAGTTCTTTTGTTAAGCCTTACCAGCCACTGTTACCTTATCCTTCTCCAACAAGGGCACATCCACTGGAACAAGAACATAGAAGATTCATCAACCAAGTGAAGGATATTCCAATTAATATCCCGTTCAATGAAGCAATAGCTAAGATGCCCGAGTATGCAAAATTCCTTCAAGATCTTCTTGACAATCGTCAACAACTAGAAAAGATGTCCATGTTTGTCCTTAATGAACAATGTTTAGCGGTTGTCATGGAAGGAATGCCAACAAAGATGGGAGATCTAGAATGCCTCACTTTGCCATGTTAATTTGGAAATGCTACAAAGACATTTGCTTTACCCGATTTTGGAGCTATCATTAATTTGATGCCTTGCTCTTTTAATCAAAAGCTTGACCTTCCACAATTGAAGACCACAAGAATGGCAATCCATATGGAAAATCATTCAGTAAATTATATTCAAGGCATAGTTGAAGAATTATTGGTTAAAATTGAAAAAATCGTTTTTCCAATTGATTTTGTGGTCATAGATATGAAAGTGGATGAAAAGGTACCAATTATACTTTGACGTCCACTACTCAACTGTTGGGTTTTAATTCAAAAATAGTTTCATAAACTAGAAAAATATGGCAACGGAAGTCTTAAAATTTTGAACATAACATAACAGTTGTAAGTTGTAGAAAGATTTAAACACCAACCAAAGAAGAGGTGAAGAAATGACAACCTTTGTAGTTCTTTGGGTCCTCTTGGGAGGCTTGGAAGTTTATGAAGAATGTGGAACCTTTGAGACACCAACAATGACTCATCTTGATGTAGATGCTAGTCCATAAACTCTTAAACCCTTAAGCTATAAGTTCATAACCAATATGAACTTAAAGAGGGATGAAGATGCAAGTAACTTCAAGAAAAGATGAAGAAAAGAGATAGATAGATAGATAGATAGATAGATAGATAGATAGAGAGACAGAGAGAGAGAGAGAGTAACCTCAAGAAGAGGTTACGGTTTTGAGAGTATGAATCAAGCCAGAAATGAAAGCTTTAAGTCTTGTATTTATAGTAGAAACAATTCCTACTTTTTGAAAAATCTGATCAAAAGACCATGCCCTTATTTAAATAGTCAAAGAACCTTTCTCTCATTTAAATTACCAAAAGGTCATAATCTTATTTAAATAATCACATAACAATTCTCTCATTTAAATAATCAAAAGCCCATAACTCTTTTCTTTTTCTCTAATTTTCTAAAATTATATACAAAAAGAGAAGTGTTGTTTAAATTTTATAAACTCAAGTTTTATAAAATATAAACATTGTCTTTTGAGTAAAAGACAAAAGGGTTTCAACTAGTCCATAAAGTTGTACATAACATATTAATTCATACCATGTAAATTATATATAATGTTACTTGCTGAAGAAAATTATTATTTCCTAGAAATAAATAATTTCCATTTTAATTATAAGAGTTTATTGAATATTTACTAAAGAAAATTTCTAATAAATAATCAATTGTATCAAGTTGTTATTAGTATGACCCATTAGTATCATATGTTAACTGGCAATAGCACTTTAATATGACTCTTGAGCATACTAGACCTTTTAATCTCCAACTTGCGCAAGATTCATATTAGACTGATATAGACAGTGGTGAACGTCTAGCAACATTTCACTGTCCCTAACAATATATGACTTTATGCTATTCTATCAACGACTAATTCCCTAAAATCTTAAAGCTACAACTGGTTTATAAGGTAAGTTTATCAGTTATGACTTTGCTACAAATATCATGTTGAACATGAAATACAGATCATGATCAATCTCATTAGTTGTTCAACTTTTGGTAAGGTGCCTTAGATGTCTAACTCTCAACACATAAGAGGAACAAATCCCATCTTGACCACATAAGCCTCTTGCATAGTTCACACCATACCTGAAAATGGCTTTTATAACTACCCAGTTAAGGAACAACATTTGACTATATCAAAGCATAGTACTCCCTGCAATTAAGTCCCATTATGTATCTTAGATATTAAGGATACCAAGGTAATACCTTTTTAATCATGTATCATTCATGATAGTGATCCATGAGATGATCTTGATGTGGGTCAGTTCAATACTAGTTCTCTGACAAGTACCAATGAAATTTGATTGCAATGACATGCCTACTTTCATCTAGTGAGAGTCAACCAATCTAATTCATACTAGACTTACTTTATAACTGCTCCCACAATTATAACCAACTATGAACCTTTAGAATAATAACATTATTCATAGATTAAACATGCTAATATTGAACACAACAATTATTAATGTGATGACTATATCCCAATATATCATAACTTTATCTAATAGTTTTTGTTATAATGTTCCAATATCAAAATACTGAATCTAAATCAAAATCCCATTTCTAGAATAATAAAGTCTTATAGCTGAAGTGTGATCATTCATACTTAGCTCAAAAGAATGACTTTATTAACGGATCTGACAAAATTTAATTTGTGTGAATTATGTGAATACTATCATCTCCATACTTAACTTTACTCGAAGTATAGTTAAATATCATGGAGAATATGATTAGTGTTTTTTTCGTGACATAGAGTCTCTTAGCTTGCATAAGTATACTCTTGAGATCCTTGAATGATAGAAATCAAAATAGTTTTTCAATGATCCTATTCAACCAATCATATTTGAATTCAACTTCTAAAGTAGTGTATTCTTATTTTGTAGTAGACTGTGCCATTATGTTTTTCTTGGACCTCATTCCAAATGGACTTACCCTTCATTCCATAATGATGTCAAAATCCAATTATAATTTATAATTATTTATATCTGTTTAGAAATTAACATCTTTTGTAGCTCTTTCCATAAGGATCTTTTCTAAACTGATTGTTTCATATACGTTCTCTTAGTTCTTCTAAAGTAGTCTTAGAATGCTTTCTTAGTCATCTAGTGAACTAACCATGTTTTCAATTAGTGTCCTATAACATGCTTACATCATGAACAAATACCATGTCCTATGTATAATATGGTGTAAATGATGATTTCATTTGCCAGGCAAATAGGATATAAATCATTTCATCTAGTTCAAACCTATGAGCTATGTACTTTTGAGGCTAACTCAAAATGGTGCCATATGACAATGCCAAGAATTCTCCAAAAGAATCTTGTGTCTTGATCCCTTTCAAGATATTTCCAATATATGTATAAGGGCATGACACTTTTAACATCCATTTTCTCTATCCCTTATAGATTTTACATTCCAAGAATGTATCTTCTCCTTCCTAAGTCTTTTATTTTAGAAACACTTTCCGAGTCAAGGTGAAAACGACTTTGCTTAGTAAGAATGTGATTTCTAATGAGTATGTATTATTCATACAAGATTAGGAATTTCACTATGCTCCAACTAGTTCTTAGTAAACACACATGTTCTATTCATTTTGATATAAAAACATACCTTGTGGTTTTTCACAAAATGATGATTATAACATTTAGATGTTAGCTTTATATCCACAAGTGGATCTAGAGCTCTACACATTTTGTTAGGATAACTTGGATTAAGAAAACCTCCAAGCTAATCTATATAAATATCTTCCAGTAGATGTCTATTAAGGAAAGCGGTCTTTCTTGAAATCTATTTACTATATCTCATATTAAGAATATGAATTTATAGCAAATAATATCCTTGTTAATCTAATCATAGCTACCTGTGAAAAAGGTTTGATCACAGTCAATGTCATGAGTATGATGAGGACCATAGTCAATGACATGAGTATGAGAAATTCCCTTTACCACAAGTCTTGCTTTAAATGTGTAAGGTTATCTGTGTAAGTTATTATTTCTAGAAGAATCATTTACTCCTTCTAGCCTTGCTATAGGGATAAATTTTAATCAAGCCCATTCTTGATTATCATACATGGATTGCATCTCATGTTCATGACTCTAAGTCATTTATCAAATTCGAGATCTGACATAGCATATTGGTATTTGATGGATTTTCCAGAAACCATCAATAAAATTTCATCAATGATTGATTCCACATTTCTCAAGTCATAGATGAATTCTACCATTAATGCGAACAATTTGTGTTTGTGAATAGCTATTATTCAATTTTAACAATCCTTGTTAAAACTAGTGCCAACTATTAACTACATAAGGTTATGGTTCTTGAGCAACTTCAAGTTCCAGGTACCTCCTACTTGCTTTGTCATTAGAATCTTGCTTTCCACTAACTTAGCTTTCACAAAAATAAAAGAACTTATTCTTGGTGGGTTTTCATATGATAATCTAAGAGCATTTAGAGTATTAAACAAATATGTATTTAGTAGATTTTGGGTTTATAAGCTTTATTCCAACATCGGCTTAAAATCCATAAAACATTAAGTAAGATGAGGATGGAGCTCTTCCATTCTAAATCTTATAATGTGTTTAATCTACTTATTAGTTTGTATTTCTATTCAAGATAAAATTAATAGTGATAGTAGTATTATCCCAAAGAGAGTAAAGGAGGATATTTCTATCGATTAGAAAGTTAATCATACCAAGTAAGATTTAGTTCATCCTTTATTATCATTAAGGCCTTAGATGGTTTTTACCGGTTTGTATCTCAACTTTTGAAATCTTCAACAAATATTTCACAATTATGCTTTACCACGTAAAATATAAATAAAACTACTATAGTTGTTAATAACGTTGATTTGGTATCTTGTGCTTAATCTAAGACATTCATTAGAAAGGAAGTTATACACCAAAGTGTATAGTTCCGTAATTATTTTCTATACAATTTAGTGAAAATACCATTAGGAATCCTTTACATATAAATAAGGTTCACATATGTCAAATAAACTACATTATTTTCCTTAAAAGATCCTTTTTTTGAAGTTGGAATATGTGAATGTCATTTATATAATAAAGATAACAATATCAAAGATGAGCTGGACTTAAAACAAGTTTAAGTCAAAAGTTCTTGCATATAGAACTTAATTTTATTTATAATAATGTTGATATTTACTTCACAATTCTAGTAAGAGATCTAGTCTCATAAATAGATGTTAATCATTTTAGAATATGAATATTATCGTTATGGAAAACGATTGAGTAAATTATCAAACATTTGAATAAAATAACCGAGACATAAATTTAGACATGCTAAATTAAAACATACATTGTTCTAAAACAAATATTGTTTTACATTACAAGTAATTTATGTTCTAAACATAAATAATAGACTACACTTTGAGAGTGTAGATCCACCTTGATTGTGCTCAGCTTGGTTACTTTTTAGTAAATTTTGCAAGCCGTTTACAAATATTAGATTAAGATTTATGTGCCATGTACCAAAGTTTTATATGAAAAGTATGAGTTCTATCTAGTACGTACTAGAAGTACTAGTCTCTTGCTGACTTTCTATCCAAATAAGAGGAGTAAATCCTCTTCCAGTGTCCAGTTTCTTCACAAAAGAAACAAGATCCATCTATGTGGGCTTTAGTAGATTTATTGGGCTTAAAGGTGTTCACTCCATAAAACATGGACCTCTTAGATCACACTAGTTGACTCTTTTAGCCTTGCATTATTCCAACGTTTATACTAGCTTTAAATAAAATGTCAATGTATTTACTAGAATATTGCTTGACCTGTTATATCATCAGATATATGTTTAAATTATCTACGACTTCCTATAAGTCATGAATAACTATTCCGAGCTTGATTCTAGAAGCATCTTTAGCATCACGGTGATGCCTTTACTAGGTATCATGTTCAGGTTTATTTGCTCAAAGCAAATAGTTTAGGACTAGGACCTTTAAGTGTATACAATTTAATATCTCTTGCGAGATTGTCTCATACGACATGAACCCATTCATTGAAGTTGTATCAATTGAATGGTATTGTTTCATTTAGTCATTAAAGAAAATGACAATTCTTGATAGTGAGAATGAATTATTTAACTACAAAATTCTAACAAAATTCATGTAGTATTCTCGATATTTAATCTTCAATAATTAACACCCTTTTCGTTTGGAAAAACATTAATTATCAAAGTCTAGCATCCAAGCTGCAAAACAAATAAATGGTTAGGTATCCTTTATCTCATCCATTTGAATTCAACCTGGTAGATATCGATTATCAATTATATCTTGCTAAATAATTCCTAGATTTATGGGATCTCTAATAACAAATTTAATTTAGACATGTTTTATCTCATCTATGCCTCGGAACTCTCTTGCTTAGGTATCCTTTATCACAAAGGTTTTCGATCAAATCACCCAACTTGAAAAACTTGTGTAATCGGCCTATAACTTGGTTATAGAAATCGCGAAGACACCGACCATGAAAAGAAAACACTAAGCGGTTATGTATCATTTATCCCACTAGTGCATACAAGAGATGTGCGAGTGTTCTTCAAAATGATTGCATAGATTTGAGGTTCGTAAAGAAACGATCCTTATATGTTTTTATAATTCTAGTTTAAAAAAATATGATATCATGCTTATTACATGCATATAATAAACCATGGTATCAATTTTCAAAAGAAAATCACTTTTAAAGGTTCTATATAAAAAGCTAGTTTTTATATAATTTGACGTAATTCAGTTTTATTAACCATTATTATGTTTGAGTGCATTTGAACCTTTAATATCTTTAATAAAACTTAATTTTATTACTTATATATTTGAAGTTCGTATAAGTTAAAAAAATCATCATTTTAAAACTTATAATGGAGTATTTCAAAAATTGATGTTATTAACGATTTTATAAAACCGGGTTTATTTTTAAAATAATAACTTGTTACATCTTATGTGATGTGTACTTTATCCAAAATTATTTTAGCATGTGAAAAACTAATTTATTAACCACACATGATAATTGCATAAAATAAACAACACAAACATGCATAAAAAGATATGTGTGTAAACATAGCCAACTAATGACATTTTGTGAGCCAACACAAAAATGCCAAGTCCATTCCTAAAGGGACATTTAAGGAGACAAAAAATCTTCTTGTAATGTTGTTGTAGAAGCTCCCACTTGATTAAACACCAATTGCTTGCAAAGGATTGAAAAAACTTCTTGAATACTAAATTCAGTAATTGTCGCTAAAAGTCTAACAGCCCTTTGTAAACAACATTAGTGACACTTTTCTAAAAATGTCACTGAAAATCCTGCACACCTTTTAGACTCGAAAATTGCTTTTTTGTCTTCGAGAAAATGGTTCCAAATTCATTTTTTGTTACATTTTTGTACAAATAAATCATTTCTACAAAATAATCTATTAATTTACAAAAATAAACACGAAAACTAATCTATTTAATTATTACGTACGATATGAATAAATAAATTATTACAACCATTTTAAAACAAAAACAACAAACACAACAATCATAATGGTCATTGCCTAGTTTATGCACATAATATACATCAACATAGAAATAAAACAACATTTGTTTTTCTAAGACAACTTGAAATAACAAAAGATGCATGAAACATTTGTCATATAAAAATATAACAATTATAAAGTTGTCATAGAAAATAAGTATGAACTTATTTTTTATACAAAAACAATTTATCTATATTCTTCAAAAACTAAGATTTCCAAAAATCAAAAAATCTAACCAAACTTGAAAGGTGGATCTGATACCAATTGTTGGGTTTTAGTTCAAAAATAGTTTCATAAACTAGAAAAACATGGCAACGGAAGTCTTAACATTTTGAACATAACATAACAATTTTACACACACCAAGGATCTTCGTGCAAGTTGTAGAAAGATTTAAACACCAACCAAATAGGAGGTGAAGAAATGACAACCTTTGTAGTTCTTTGGGTTCTCTTGGGTGGCTTGGAAGTTGATGAAGAATGTGGAACCTTTGAGACATCAACAATGACTCAACTTGATGTAGATGCTAGTCCATAAACTCTTAAACCCTTAAGTTTTAAGTTCATAACAAATATGAACTAAAAGAGGGCATGAAGATGCAAGTAACTTCAAGAAAAGATGAAGAAAAGAGAGAGAGAGAGAGAGAGAGAGAGAGAGAGAGAGAGAGAGAAACCTCAAGAAGGAGGTTACAATTTTGAGAGTATGAATGAAGCCACAAATGAAAGCTTTAAGTCTTGTATTTATAGTATAAACAAATTTTATTTTATGAATAAACTAATCAAAAGGCCATGCCCTTATTTAAATAATCAAAGAACCATTCTCTCGTTTAAATAATCAAAATGTCATACTCTTATTTAAATAATCAAAGAACCATTCTCTTATTTAAATAATCAAAAGCCCACAAATCTTTTCTTTATCTCTAATTTTCAAAAGTTATATACAAAAAAGAAAAGAGTTGTTTCAATATTAGAAACTCAAGTTTTATAAAATATAAACTTTTTCTTTTAAGTAAAAGACAAAAGGGTTTCAACTAGTCCAGAAAGTTGTACATAACTTATTAATTCATACCATATGAATTATATATAATGTTACTTGCTAATGAAAATTATTATTTCCTAGAAATAAATAATTTCCATTTTAATTATAAGAGTTTATTGAATATTTATTAAAATCAATTTCTAATAAATAATCAATTGTATCAAGTTGTTGTTAATGTGACCCATTAGTATCATATGCTAATTAGCAATATCACTTTAATATGACTCTTGAGCATACTAGATGTAACACCGTAATTTTTCAAAACAAAAATTTCATTTAAAATCACTTAATCCTTGTAACACATTTCGTAAAATCTCATTTGTTTAAATTAAAAAACATAACTCCATGTTTAATTAAATAATCCAGGATCCTAGAAAACATAACTCTTCCTCTGGTGTGTACAATCAAGCCGGTGCCGTCCCGAGATACTGATAAAACCTGAAACACATAACACATAACATGGTAAGCACGAAGCTTACTGAGTTCCCCAAAATACGACATAAAACACATATTAGCCACTCGAGGCTATAACTCTATGGACCCTTTGGTCCTAACACTGTGGACCCTCTGGTCCTAACTCTGTGGACCTTCCGGTCCTAACTCTGTAAACTCTGGAACACACATAGCATAGATCACTAAGAAACAATGCAGTGCATCACAATCATATAAACAATATACAAAATACTCTGGCATATAACTCTAATTACCAGTCTAGGTAAAGTACAGTGAGAAGACTCACCTGACAAGCAGCTAGTAAATAACCTCGCACCCGAATCTCGAACTAGCCTCCGCCTATCACAAGGAAGGAATATCTCTTATCATAACTCTTTTCAAGATTCAGATAATTGAAGGCGGTTGTTTCTCTTTCTAACTCTCTAAAGTGGTTAAAAGACCATTTTACCCCTACAAGGTCTCTATTACTTATGTTGAGCAAAACCCCAAAATCAACAGAAGTGAAACTCAAGTCAACAGTCTGCATTTGACCCTACTCGTCGAGTGCACCCTTGCGACTCGTCGAGTCCCCTCGCATCAACTGAACTCTACCTAGGACTCACTTAGCTCGCCGAGTTGACCCCCATCTTGGTGAGCCAACACTGGGTTAAGGCTACTCGGTCAAACCCGCTACGAGTCGTCGAGTCATCTCATGGACTCGACGATTTGACTCCAACAAATTTCTCATCCAACCATCTAAGGTCAGATCTGCAACCCAAACTCATAGATCTAGCCTCCTACTACCCAAAATGTGAGGTCTAAACTTGAGGCTCATGCATGGTGTATTTTGCTCTATACACCATTTTGACTCCATTGAAGCTCCATAGCTTCAAAGCTCCAAAGTTAATCATTCATGGCTGCCTACTTTCTGGATCTCTGGACCTCACAAGGTCCAGATCTACAAATGAATCAAAAAAGGTTTTGGATGCACCTAAAACCCCATCAATATGGATACAAGCCCAAACTTAACAACCAAGGAAATCTACTCAAACACAAGGAAGGCAAGAGTTGTACCATATTTAAAGCTTGAAATGAAGATGAGACTGATCCACCAACTCTCCTCTGAGATCCTTGCAACACCCTTGATCTTCTTCTCAAAAAAATGACTTCGAAATATCCTCTTTCCTCTATAACTCACAAATAACTATAGAGTTTCTCTCAAGGGACGAAGACACTGATGGGAAGGGGCCAAGGAGGCTATAAGAGCCTTTAAATAGGTCCCAAACCCCCGAAAATTAGGGTTTCTCTGCCCAGCACCTACTCGGCGAGTCCCTCCTCTGGATCGTCGAGTCCACTCATTAAATACAGAGGAGAAACCCGACTAGACTCGGCGAGTTGCACCCTCAACTCATCAAGTCTTCTCCTTCAATTTCAAAATTAACCAACACAATAATATCCCTGAAAATCCGGATGTTACAGTTCTCCCCTACTTGAATTAGATTTTGCCCTCGAAATCGCTCCTCATCCACATAGACCAAACTAATCACCTGAAACGCACCACCGAAAAGGGCTCATGCTAAACTGATATCCTTCACCGTGGACACCAGAAACCACACAGAAACTCCCAACTCCAGAACTAAACATATTCTTCTGCCGCTAATAAACTCCTTCCCAATATCCGTAACTCTAGTGGCCTGACTTGCCGTCAGACCGCCTACTCAAGCGATTGCCAAGATATTCGCTCCGTGAATATCAAACCATGGTAACTCACTGATCCTCTGATTCTCACAAGACTAAATCCAACAATTGGCTACTGCTCACTCATACCAACATGCTAAATGATCTGAATCACACCCCAAGAAACGGAAGGGTCGACACCCCATCAGGGCTCATCCGCTAAACTGCTATCAGAACCCATCCGAACAAAGAATCCTTAATACTCTGCCCTCAGACACAAGAGATTAACCATGCTCGCTCAGAAGTGTCCTTAGACATCACAATCATAAGCCCCAACTTCGTTCCTCATACCCCCTTTTAATACTGAGCACCAGGTCAACATCTGCCTCCACAGTTGAACCTCCAAAGGTCACCCATAACATATCTCGAAATGTCTCACTGACTTCCTTCTCACAACAACTATCTCAGCCCAGTGCCACACAAGTCACGAAGTTCTTTTTACCCCAACGAATACCAAAATCCCACTAAATCGTTTCACCCTTGACCACTGTCGAACACTACTCCCTAGATACATGCGCCTCGCGGTACCTCCCGCACCAACGAAGTGACCCAATCCGGTCTAAACATTGGATGACAAACAATATTCCTTAAAATGGAAGCCATCTAAGAATTTGGAGTCTCATTTCACCTACTCAATGCACCACTAGAGTCAAACTCAAAATCAAGAGTCTGGTCTGATCCAGAATTGGAACCACTCGTCCCAATGAAGCATCCAACTCATGACTCATGATTCGTAACCCGCGCGTATACCACTTTTCCAATTCCTTTATGTTGCGACAGCCACATCTCAATTTAGAACATAACGATTCCAGAAAAATATGGAGACCCCAGTCTCGCCCCTGTTTTGACCACCAGGCTCCGAAAAACTCAAATATTAGGGCTACCCAAGCCTAAAACTCTTCTGCGTCATGCTCTGATCAAAGAGTAATTCATCATAACAATCTCTTGCTGACTAGCGAGTACTACCGATCCCCATAGCATCACCACACTCTCTCTCTGACTAATGAGTACTACGGCTTCAAGTAGCATCACAACACTCTCTCTGACTAGTGAGTACTACGTCTCCCCATAGCATCACAACTCCCTCTCTCTAACTGGTGAGTACTACGGCTACCCGTAGCATCACAAGACCCTCTCTCATATCCCCTCAATCTCATTCTTACGAAAACACCACAGTACGTCCACTAACTCACGCTCCGCGGACTAACATAGATAGATACACACACTTGTCCCAAATATGCATCATAGATTCTGACGGCAACCGCCATAACAAAACACCTTTCCCTACTAAAATCCAAATTCTTAAATAATCCCTCTTGATGACAATACCCGAAGGGCTCCCATTAGAGTCGTAGATACTTGATACACCACTTGCCGTCTCAAACTCAGGACTCTGAAAATAATTCTGAAATCAGGACATTATACCCGGATACCTCGAAACACCATCACAGAACATCACGATGTCCTGCCTCAACCACTGATCTCCTACTCATGGCATCATACACATATACCTCAATGCATTCTAACTATCCTTCATTTCACACAACACACAACTTCGGAGTATTCCAACCCCTAATTAAGACATGGGAGAATCGTTAATGACTCGGAACATATTGGCGACAATCCGAAACTCCAACACTAAAGCAAACATACTCATAACGGTTCGGAAGTTGGTTGCCTAATCAGCCTCTGCCCTTCCCAACTGCATATACCGTCCCCTACATTGCACCATACCTTCTCAACCACCAAACTAACCTTACGATCTAGCCCCCTTCGAATTTATCATGATCACCATAAGGTCTTCGACTAACAATCACTTGTTGTGGAGACGCTCATCCGTTCTCAACATGTACCACAAGTATTACCTTGCTCTGCACCCCACCTTGTCCACCAATAACCATGTTCTCATGAATATGTACCGCATATTTCTATATCCAGTTCTCTACCTGTTTTGAACAAATATCCGATCCCTTTAATAAAATACCCGGTTCTCCCCCAATTAGGGTTAGAACCATCACCAATTGGCATTCCAACACTCTATCCCACATACCGTCTCCACCAGTAACATCGCACCTAATCCTGTAAGGTGCTACGCAACGCTCGATGATCTTCATGACAGAGATCATACAATACAAATGCCCCGAACCTCAGATGAAATCCTCAGAACTTCCCATCATAACTGCGTTTAGTCATTCCGAATCTTACACCATCCCATCACGGGACCTCACAACTGTCCAGTATTAACCCTAACTCTTACTCTAGAAATAACGAACTATCATACTCCTCATCATCGACTCCTCAACCAACGTTCCATCACGTCACTTATCATAAGAGTAGAAACCACATTTTCACTCTCGATACCCATCAAAGATAGTAAGGGCCACCGCCCTGATACACTCCTCTTGATTGTCCAGCGTTGCGGCTAACACATCCCCTATTATACTCAAATAGGGTGTATCCTGGTCCTTGACCATCTCAATTACCGCTGACACCATGCTCAAGCTATATCATTACCTCGTGGCAGACCTACTGCCAAATAGTCTGATTGAAGATCATCATCAGTGCAATCCCACAGGGCTCACCCCCAAACTCAGAAACCAACATTTCAACACCTCTTACGTCTCCCACAGGAAACGTAAATTTTAACGACCAAAATTTTCATACAATTTAAACTTTTCAAAAGCATCCATTTTCATTAAAACATTACAAAAAGGTTTTCAATACATTAATCATCAGAGTATTCCAGGATCTCTTTACAAAACATAAACATGTGGAGCGGTACGATCACACCTTCGCCTTGCCACGGTCTCCTGAAGAACCTGAAAAACATTAAACCACAACTGTAAGGCCGAAAGCTTAGTGAGATACCCCCAAAATACTAACCACACATACCATACACATATCACATATCATAAACAGAACAGCCATGCACATCGGGTCTACTGTGTGACTAGTCCGCCACATCAGGCCTTCATTCCACCGTGTCCACCCTCCGAGTCCAGCCATATCCATCGAGTCTACAGTGTGGTTGGTCCGCCCGCACCGGGCCTTCAACCCACCTGGTCCACTCTCTGAGTCTACAATATGACTAGTCCGCCCGCACCGGGCCTTCAGTCGGCCTGGTCTACTCTCTCACCGAGCCTCGGTACGGCTGGTCCGCCCTCTTGGGGCGTACAGCCTATCTAGACCGCTCGCTTGGTATGTTGGCCTACAGCACAAAGCAGGACTCGCCTCAACCCACCCTCAGTCAAACAACCATGCGCACATAACATATAATCATATAGCAATTCACAACAACTATACCGATCTAACAGATCAACTAGCATAGCACATCCCTCCCAGGATACCGACCTAATCGGTCACTAACATAGCATCATCCTACATACCAGGATTCTAGCTCTACCAGGCCTCTAACAGATACCATCCTAACTACCAGGATGCAACATATAGCAAAGCATAACATAACACGATACCCGGATTACCATCCGATAAAAGGGCTGGCCTTGGTGCCTTAGACCCTGTTGATATAGTGAGGATAACTCACCTCGCAACTGCCGCCTGAAGAGATAAGGTCACACTGCTCCAACCTTTGGCACGAACTCCAACACTGTTCAACACCAAAACACTAAACTCAATACACACCAGAAATAACCAAAATATCCCTGAAAGACAACTGGTCGACTCATGGTCAAGTCAAGGTCAACTGTTCTGACTGACTCTACTCGCCGAGTCACCCCGATGACTCGCCGAGTTCCCTTACTTAGAAAACTCCCAAAATCACGACTCAACTTGCCGAGTCACCTCGAGACTCGCCGAGTTTCCCCAACTCAGAGTCCACTCGCACGCAAATCACCGAGTCATCCCTTGACTCACTGATCCACGGCTCCACCAGAAAATATTGGGACTCCACGACCAGACTCGCCGAGTCCAAGAACAGACTCGTCGAGTCCAAGGCTATCGTCAACCAACTCGCCGAGTTGTTCTTCTAACTCGTCGAGCTCCCGCCTATCTTCAAGCAACTCGTCGAGTACACCCATGTGACTCCCCGAGTACCACTAGATCTGAATCCATGCAGAGGCTTTCCAAGCCATGCAGATACTCTAAACCATAGATCTACTCTTCTACAAGCCATCCATCACTTAAAGTGGCAAACTTTACGTGAATCCAAAGAGATCTAGGCATTATACACAGTAGGGTTTGGGTTTGGGACCAAATAGCTCCACCAATCAATCAAGAACAGGGACTTTCATGCACTCTACACCTTCTCCATTCCAGATTTTATGTAGCAACCTCAGATCTACTCTCCAAACTCATAGTATCCCAAGAAATGGTTTCCATAAAATCCCAAAATCATAGATCTAGATAATAACAGCTTAAATAACGAAATAGTACCTCAAATGGAAGCTCCAACAGATGATTAAGACAGATCCTTGCAAAGCCCCTTACTCCAAGCCTCTTATCTTCAAATTAAAAGCACCAAAGAACCTCCACCAAGCTCTATTTTACTCAACAATGGGGGTCTCCTCATGAATTAGGGTTTCTGGAACTCAAAGGATGGTAAAGAGGCTGGGAAGAGGATATTATGTTCCTTATATAGGACTCAACCCCGGGATTTAGGGTTTTCTCCACTTAGCACCAACTCGCCGAGTCCAGCCGCCGACTCGCCGAGTTGGCAACTTAACACGCGACCAGAATCGCGACTCTACTCGCCGAGTCTACCCCTGGACACGTCGAGTTGCCTATAAAAATTAAACTTTGAACCCTGAACTTACACTTCTGAACTTGGGATGTTACATAAATAGCACCACTCGGGTCACATAAGGTGACATCTCCACTATCGAGTGATTGCTCAACTCAGGCTGTAATCCTCAAAAACGCCATCTCCCCTTATCCTTGAGTCTTGCGACTCCATCTGGCATTCACCAAAAATCCCTTAGAATTATCTCGACAATCCTCTCAAGGAATGCTTCATTGAAACTCGCTCATCATGGACCTCTGGCCCTACACTCTATCGCATGCGATCTCAGTCCCATCAATATGATGGAATAACTGGAAAAAGGCGTAAGCATTATCTGCTACGAATCATGGTACCCAAACCATGACATCACTTCTCAATCTGCTACCAATCATGGTACTCGAACCATGCCATCACCTCTCAATCTGCTTCCAATCATGGTACTCATGGTACCCAAACCATGACATCACCTCTCAATCTGCTACCAATCATGGTACCCGAACCACGACATCACCTCTCAATCTGCTACCAACCATGGTACCCAAACGATGACATCACCTCTCAATCTGCTACCAATCATGGTACCCGAACCATGACATCACCTCTCAATCTGCTACCAATCATGGTACCTGAACCATTACATCACCTCACAATCTGCTACCAATCATGGTACCCGAACCATGACATCACCTCTCAATCTGCTACTTAGAATCCTCCGATATGCTCCCTGCATCGAGTATGGGTCCTATGCTTTCAGTAGTACGGGCCCATACTACCTGCCACATCTACCCATACTTTCCACACGAACCATCCCAGAGTCCCTAAGTAGTTGTTCAACCTTCTTGATCGTCTATCTCATTACGTGTGCTCGCTCCCCAACGAAATGCTCTACTCTGTCAGCGCACTCATCTGACCATGATCACCCCTAGGCTCTTCCTACGTCCTCACACTTCTCTGCCATCAATTGCCGAAGAAATCCTAATGATGCCAACAATCTAACTCCTGAATATCATCATATTCACTTGGTAGCTAACTCCCATCATCGAGAGTTCCACAAAGCACGAAACAAGCAACATTCGGGCATCGAATAACCTCTATTAGTACATAAAACCTCTCTAGGCTATTATCCTACCTGCCCTCCTCATACTCGTAGGATATCACCAAACTCAAGCAACTTCACCCCATGCGGGCCTATGACTACCCTCTCAATAGATTCCACGAATGCTCATGTAGGTATCTCTCCTAGATTACTCCTCTACTCAGTCCCTCTCTCAAAAGGATTCCCTCTAGATACTCTTACTCAACACATACTCGAAAGCATAACACAGATAACAAAAACTCCTATGCTAAGGCATCACAAATCAGGTCACTCTAGTCCTAAAATATGAAATACCTAGCCTATCTCTATCATGCACAATATCTCATAGAATATCTCATAGCACAAAAGTAAGGGTATTTTGGGAAATCACCGTTCGGGCTCTGGCTGATTGTTCACATTGCTCCTTCTCGTTTTCTCTTAGAAACTCTTGATCATTTTAGAAAAATCTTTTCTTTTGAAAATTCTTTCTTAAATCCTCAGTTTGAATCTAGATTTACCCGAAGATGCATCCGAATCCCTCAAACCAAAGCTCTGATACCAACATGTAAGACCGTAATTTTTCAAAACAAAAATTTCTTTTAAAATCACTTAATCCTTGTAACACATTTCGTAAAGTCTCATTTGTTTAAATTACAAAACATAACTCCATGTTTAATTAAATAATCCAGGATCCTCGAAAACATAACTCTTCCTCTGGTGTGTACAATCAAGCCGGTGCTGTCCCGAGATAGTGATAAAACCTGAAACACATAACACATAACACGGTAAGCACGAAGCTTAGTGAGTTCCCCAAAATACCAAATACAACATATATTAGCCACTCGAGGCTATAACTCTATGGACCCTCTGGTCCTAACTTTGTGGACTCTCTGGTACTAACTCTGTGGACCTTCTGGTCCTAACTATGTAAACTCTGGAACACACATAACATAGATCACAAAGAAATAATGAAGTGCATCAGAATCATATAAACAACATACAAGATACTCTGGCATATAACTCTAATTACCACTCTAGGTAAAGTACAGTGAGAAGACTCACCTGACAAGCAGCTAGTAAATAACCTCGCACCCATATCTCGAACTAGCCTCCGCCTATCACAAGGAATGGATATCTCTTAACATAGCTCTTTTCACGACTCAGATAATCGAAGGCGGTTCTTTCTCTTTCTAACTCCCTAAAGTGAGTAAAAGACCATTTTACCCCTCCAAGGTCTCTATTACTTTTGTTGACCAAACCCCCAAAGTCAACAAAAGTCAAAATCAAGTCAACAGTTTGCATTTGACCCTACTCGTCGAGTGCACCCTTGCGAATCGTTGAGTCCCCTCGCATCAACTGAACTCTACCTAGGACTCACTCAGCTCGCCGAGTTGACCCCCAACTTGGTGAGCCAACACTGGGTTAAGGCTACTCGGTCAAACCCGCTACGACTCGTCGAGTCATCTCATGGACTCGGCGAGTTGACTCCAAGAGATTTCTCATCCAGCCATCTGAGGTCAGATCTGCAACCGAAACTCATAGATCTAGCCTCCTACTACCCAAAAGCCACGTAAAGGTCTGAACTTGAGGCTCATGCATGGTGTATTTTGCTCTATGCACCATTTTGACTCCATTGAAGCTCCATAGCTTCAAAGCTCCAAAGTTACTCATTCATGGCTACTTACTTTCTGGATCTCTGGACCTCACAAGGTCCATATCTATAAATGAATCGAAAAAGGGTTTGGATGCACCCAAAACCCCCTCAATATGGATACAAGCCCTAACTTAATAACCAAGGAAATCTACTCAAACACAAGGGAGGCAAGAGTTGTACCAGATCTGAAGCTTGAAATGAAGATGAGACTGATCCACCAACTCTCATCTGAGATCCTTGCAACACCCTTGATTTTCTTCTCAAAGAAATGACCACCAAATTTCCTCTTTCCTCTCTAACTCACAAATAACTCTAGAGTTTCTCTCAAGGGACGAAGACACTGATGGGAAGGGGCCAAGGAGGCTATAAGAGCCTTTAAATAGGTCCCAAACCCCTGGAAATTAGGGTTTCTCTGCCCAGCACCTACTCGGCGAGTCCCTCCTCTGACTCGTCGAGTCCACTCATTAAATCCACGGGAGAAACCTGACTCGACTCGGCGAGTTGCACCCTCAACTCGTCGAGTCTTCTCCTTCAATTTCAAGATTAACCAACACAATAATATCCCTGAAAATCCGGATGTTACACTAGACCTTTCAACAACACCGTGAGAGCCTTGCTCAACATTCGAGATTCAAAGATTATGTTATGAGTGGGGAGAAAGAAGATTACATTCGGCGTTGATGAAAAATTCAAGAATGCAAAGGCACAAAATGAAGTATTCCTTATGGATGGGGTGAATAAAAACAATGAGCTTGAAGAATTGGAAAAATTAATGGAAGAAGAAGTACAAACAAGGGAAAAGCCAAAACCAAAGGAAGAAGTCAAACTTACAAAGCCAAGGGCGTCCACTCAAATGGTTTTTGAAGTCTCTGCCTTTACCACACCAAAAGCTCAAGCCCAGGAGGAACATAAAGATGAAGAACTTAGTCCAAGTGATAATGTTAAGCATCAAGAAAGTAAGGAAACCAAGGTTAACGAAATGGAAGGGACAAGAAGGAACCCGCTAAAGATAGAAAGAAGAGCACCATAGATGAAAAATCTCAAGGATTCAAGAGAAAACACTATGCATGCGACAACCCAATAAAGAAACAGAATTCAAAAAAAGCTTACAGAAAACGGGTTGCAGCTTTCAAAAGGAAACGCCTTGAGATGGAAGAAAACAGGGAGATTCTGCTCCTAACCAACACAACGTAGTGCAGAAGTGAATCCGGCTCACGACTCCATCAAAGATGTGCTTCTCAGGAGGTAACCTGAGCTTAGTTGGCATTTTCTTTCCTTTTTTCTTTTAGTTTTATTTGTTTTGTTTTGGTTTTTTTTCTAGGATTATTCATTTATTTATATTCTATTTTAAAAATCAAGTGTTGGATCTAATTTGTGAGTGGTAAAACTTTTAAAAGAAAAAAATGGATTTTTGTCAATGTTTAGAGCCCACGACATGGCCATTCAATGCCACGACTTGGGGATTCAAAAAGTCTCGTTTTTGTTTGCAATTTAGATTCTCACAATGTGAGACTTAAATATTCACGACATGAATTTCATGGGTACCAGACTCAACCTTTATACCCAAACAAAAACCATTTGACTCATTCGTTTAACACCACTTATGACGTGAACTTCTCCCGTGGTCCTCCATTTGGATTTTCAGTTGCAAGGATTTATTCCTTCTCATTTTCTTGTTCCTTCTGCGTCAAAGGTATTATTTTTATGCTAAAAAATCTTTAATTTGTATGAGTTCATGCCTCTTACAACCTAGGGCTCGATTTAGGGTTCTTAGTGTCAAATTCATGCATTTTTCTGAGAAATTGCGGTTGCATGTGTGATTATTAGCCTTAGATTAACTGCTAGACTAAACCCTTTGTGTTAACTTGACTTTATTTGGCCAGAACAACAAGCGATTTCAATATTGTTGTCGAACAGTACCGAGGCGAATTATCCAACCTTTACCTGTTTTAAGAATTTCTAACCGACCTTCCGCATTAGATTTTAAACAACTACACCAACCGATTGGGGTGGCTACACAATAGAGAATTTTCTATTTCACCGATAATAGATTCAGCTACGCTAAGTGAAATTGAAATCTTGGAGAGACTAAACCCGTATCTTACAAAGTTGATTATGGGGAATGGCGTTTCTATTACTTGAAATGGTTGGAGGAACTTATTTTTCATCAAGTATCCGGTCTAAAAGGAGCTATGTGTCGAATTCTTTTCAACCGTCACTTTTGAAGGAAACACAATAGATCCATAATACGCGAGTGCACTAGTATTCAGACTTGGCGGTTAATAACCGGGAATGCAATCTAGCTGAGTTGGCATGGAGGATGGGTTTGTATGAACATGAACCCGTGTCACCTCAATTTGATATTTTTTTCGGTCTCCTGAACAAAATTATTCCGAAGGGGTCAATGGTTATGGGGTTTGGATGATAATTACAAAAGGAAATTTCAACTCAGGTATATCTCAAGAAATTCACATCCGGTCTCCCATTCACCGTCTCATCCACTTCCTTGTTATGTTCTCGATAAATTACAAGAAATATGGTGATAAAGTTATGAGCCTCAATCTATTCTTTCTTTGGAGTATATTGGCCCCGGAGTTTGCTACAACATCCCTAATTTTCTAGCTTAATATTTATGGGAAAAGGCATTTAGTTTAATGGCAGGAATCCTAATCGTGGGTGGACATTTCGAGAACTGGTTAGCAAAATATTAAGGTGTATCTATCCCATGGTTGACTTGTACGTTGACAAAAATCGAGGGAAATGATCTTCCTTTGAGTTATTTAGAGTCAATGAATGTTATAGTGAAAATATGAGGATTTTATGGTATACCCTTGGATGATGAGGTGAGACCAATGGATAATGTAACACCGTAAATTTCAAAACAATTTTTCATTTAAAATAGTTGTTTAATTCTTAAAAACACTTTTCGTAAAATCTCGTTTTTGATCGAATTACAAAACATAACTCCATTTTCACTTGCATAATAAACCAAGATCCTCAAAACATGTCTCTTTCTCTGGTGTATACAATCGATCCGGTGTCGTCCCGTGATCCTGAGAGAAACCTGAAACACATAAAACAAAACACTATAAGCACGAAGCTTAGTGAGTTCCCCAAAATACCACATATAACACATACTAGCCACTCGAGGCTATAACTCTGTGGGCCCTTGAGCCCTAACTCTGTGGACCTTCTGGTCCTAACTCTGTGAACCTTCCGGTTCTAACTCTGTGGACCTTCTGGCCCTAACTCTACTAAACACACAACATAAATCACATAGAAGTAATGCAGTGCAACACATAAAGAAATAACATACAATAACTCTGTCACATAACTCTAATACCACTCAAAGTAAAGTATAGTGAGAAGACTCACCTGGCAAGCAGAACACAGATATCTCTACATTTGAATCCCAGACTCGCCACCTCCTAACACATAAGGCAAATATCTCTAGTTAATACTCGAAGTCTCAACTCTAATTAAACCGACGATTACTCTTTCTCTGTTTAATCGGGTAGTGGGTAAAAAACCATTTTACCCCTCCAAGGTCTCTATTACTTATGTTGACCAAACCCCAAAGTCAATAGAAGTCAACTCAAGTCAATGGTCAACTCTTACCAGACTCGTCGAGTACATAAGGACGACTCGACGAGTCCATGCGTGTCTTCTGTCTCCTCCAGAGCCTCACTCGACTCGTCGAGTGAACCTTCCACTCGACGGGTTTCCACTAGATTCGAATCGCGGGCAACCTGACTCGACTCGTTGAGTCTTCCCATGGACTCAGCGAGTTGCTCCCATGACCACACTCATTTGGCCTTCTGAGGTCAGATCCGATCCTCTAATCCCTAGATCTGGCTTCCCTATGACCAATAACCACGTAAAGGTCGAGGCTTGACATACATGCAAAGCTTACAAGGCTTTCCTTGGAGAAATGGCTCTTAAACTGGCATCAAAGTTTCATTCCCTCAATGAACCAACATAAAGCATACAAAATAAGGCTCTATGGACCTCTATGGGTCCAGATCTGGGACCTCTCACGCAAAGGGATCCTATACCCCATACTACAAGCCATAGAAAGGTGTAGAAAACCCTAAAATCACCAATCTTACCCAAAACAGAAAAGGGAAAGGATTTGATACCTCTACAGTGAAGATACAAGCTCATGAACTTTGAATCAACAACTCCCTTGACCTCCCTTTGTTGGAAATGACTTCTCCTTGCACAATCACATCAAGAATGCTCAAAAATGCCTTTATCTCCTTCATTCTTCGCTCAAGCTCTCTAGGGTATGTCTCTCTGGTCTAGCAGCCGCACAAGAGGGCCATAAGGTCCTTTAAATAGGTCTCAAACCCGGACAATTAGGGTTTTCCTTAACAGCACCGACTCGGCGAGTCCAAATACCTGACTCGTCGAGTCCCTTCATTAAACATGTCACCAAGTCGCGATCCTACTCGACGAGTTGAGGCCTCAACTCGCCGAGTCTCTTCATATCCCAAATTAAAATACTCAAATTTCCAAGCCTAGATATCCGGATGTTACAATTCTCCCCCACTTGAATTAGATTTCGCCCTCGAAATCATTCCTTAACCACTTATAGATTGAAATCATCAACTCGAAATGCACTACCGAAAAGATCTTCATACTACACTGATATCTTTCTTTATAGACACCCGAAACCATATAGAACCTCCAAATCAGAATTTAAACTAAATCTTTCGTTGCTAAATTATCCCTTCCAATACTCGGAAACTCTAGTGGCCTCACCCACCGCCAGACCGCCTACTCAATCGATCACCATGATATTCGCTCTTCAAATATCAACCCTGTTTACTCACCGGATCTCTGATTCTCATAAGACCACATCTAACAACTGGTTATCACCCCTCCAAACCTATCATGCTAACTCATACGAATCACACCCCACGAAAAGATTCACACTCCACCGGGCTCATCTATTAAACTGCTATCAGAAACCATCAGAACGAAGAATCCACAACACTCTGCCCTTTGTCACACCCCCAAACTAAGGATGGCGGAAACGCCCGGGGGTGGAGGACTTCATGTATAGTATCATAACAACGAGTATAATAGTGATCAAAGCAATACAACCAATCAAAAATATAATAGAAAACGTTTTACATGATTTCAAGTGTTACATATTTCGATGACTGAATGCAACACTCCTCCTAAATATCTTACCACTAGATATTTTATTCTTAGGCAAGGATTTTCCCCAAAATAAAATAAAAATGTGAATATTTGGGTTTTATTATGTTAAAATACGAGTTGGGTTAAAATCCCGCATTAAAATCTCGAAAAACGGGCTTAAAACGAAGTTTGGGCGAAAAACCGGCAATCTGGACCGAACCTGCGAGGTTCGGCTCTAAAGGAATGAGAATCGAGAGGAAGGGAGAAGGTGTTGGATTAATGTCTAAGTCCATAACTATATTTGGTAAGACTTGACCCGACCCGGCATGGTCCATTTGGGTTGCATACCATCATGCACTTGGATGAGAGAAATAAGACACTTATGGTTATTAATATATTATAAGTTCTAGTATATTAATAATAAGAATGATAAGATTATTTAATTAGTATTGATCAAGAATTAATCTAGGATTAATTAAGTGATCAAAAGAAGACTAATTAAATATATGGGTTGATTGTGTAAATCATCCATACTTGTATAGTGGGCTAATGCTCCATGGATAATCAAGTTGGGCTAAAACCCATAGGATGGTCCATGGATGCTCCATGGTGTATTTGTACCCATGGATCCAAGGAAATGGAAAGCCATGACAATTAAGAGTTTACCCTAATTGTAACACTATATAAGCATCATATTATTCACCAAAATCGGCACTAGTGGGTGTACTAGAAGGGCTAGCCGATTTCATGAAGTGTGGGTTTTCTCTCAAGTCATTCCATGTGTTTTGATGATTGTGATTCCATTTGAGGTGTCACACTTGGGGCACTAAGCACTCAAGCTTCATGAAGACTTTCTACATCAAAGAGGTATGTATTCTATCTTGCTATAGTTATTGTTTTGTATGCTAGATTAGGATAATACCTTGGAAGTTCTTATTTGCATGTATAATAGAGAAAACATAGATCCAAGGTATTTAGGGTTGCATGTACACTTAGGAGTGTTAGAATGCTCAAAACCCAACAGTGGTATCAGAGCCTAGGCTTGTTTTCTTGTTATACCTGCAATAGAAGCTGAAAAAACGAATCTGGTGCTGTCTGGCCATCAGACTCGGCGAGTCCATCAGGAGACTCGACGAGTCCATGCCTAAAAATTGATGAATTCGATCCAACTCGCCGAGTTTGTTCATGCACTCGACGAGTTGGACCCCCAGACAGCATATTTTCGAGTTTTTTGGCTAGAAATGGACTAGGAACATTACCCTAAGTTGTTTTTGAACTTATAAACTTGTTTTTGATGTGGTAATGTTCATGCTAATCCATTTTCAAAGATAATTGTCAATAGATTCATGTTTTGTATTAGTTTAAGGTTTAGACTAATTACATGAAAAAGTTTGATTTGAATTATCTTGTTCTTATGAGTTGCTTAGATTAATAGAAATGTTGAGTGAAATAGTTTTTTTCAATCCATTTTAATCTAAGAGTTGAGTATAAAATGTGTTTGTGTAACTTGTCCTCAAGTTACATGAAGAGTCACATTAAAGACTCATAAAACTCATAAAGGTTGGCAATGGTTACAAAATGAAGAGTCTTGTGTCATTGAATAACTTTTTATGACTCCATAACTTGTCCTCAAGTTATGGAAGTTCAAGAGTCACTTCATTAAAGAAAAATATGTAACCATAATTAAATCCATAAGTTATAAAATAAAGAAAAGTTAGTTCTTTTATTAGTTTAAAGTCTTCCATAACTTGTCCTCAAGTTATGGAACTTGAAGAGTTTTTGGATTAAAACTACTTTAAACACATAAGTTATGGAATTAATTAGTTTTGAATAGTTTCAAAACTTGCCCTCAAGTTTTGGAATTTGAAAAGTTTTCAAGTATGAATACTTTAATTCCAAGTTAGCCCTTAGAATTTTAAAAGTTAAAATTCAACCCTTATACTTTATAATATTATAAGTTAATAATATATATATATGTATAAGAGTAAAGTCAGTCTTACCGCTAGTACGCCTCATTCACGAAGCCGGTCTATAAGGTGGGTATAAGGTTGTTGCCTATAAAATGGCAACTTAATGGGTGTCCACTCTCACCCACCGCTTGCTTGACCGGTGGAGGGTCGTTAGCCGAACGGGTTTGACAGGACTAGAATTCTCCCTTCATTAAAAGTATTAATGATAATACTAAGTAACTAAACTCTTAATAATACCCAATCTTAGTTACTTAGGAAAAATGTGAATAAGGTGCTAACCCATGAAATTACACTTTACACTTTGTCTAAGTCGTTAGTGGAGCGTGTGTGGTTAACCGGCACACTAACTTGGACTTAACAAGTAGGTAAAGGGTGACTTAATATTTATCATAGTATCGATGGAGCGTGTGTGGTTAACCGGCACATCGATTGAGGGGTAATTTATTAAGGGTACCAAGTGATTTGCATGGTTACTTCACACCTTGTTTTGTGATCCTCGGCATCCCAGTCACAAAACCTGAAGGGCACACTCGAGATTGAAACATGCCTTTGAAAAGTTCAATGAATCTCAAAGATCTAGGAGTTTCAAAACCAATTAAAACCTAATAATTCATTTCGTTTATCTTGGTGGAAATTGGTGAATCGTCATTCACCTACCTTCAAATATTTTATAGCTTGGATTACGGCATACCTCTTCTAAGTTATAAAATAGTTTGTTGGGTCCTAGCCTTAATATTTCATATTGGGTGTCATATTAAGGACTTTAAAATCAACTATCTTGAATATCTCCCAAAAGATGTCTGTAATAGACACCTATGATCTTCCCAAATCTAGTGAAACAAGGTTTCCTAAATGAAGATGATGTCCTTTGGAAATCATACTTCTTTCACCTCTTCAAATTATTCTCCCTAACCCACAAGTTCTTGAAAAGTTTAAGGTCACTCAGGCCCTATTGGCAAGGCAAGGTCTCGGTGTGGTCACATCTTGGAGATGTAGTCACATATTGACAAGCCGGGAGAGTTGGGTGTCAAAGTCTTGAGAAAGTTGGTGGTGCAACTACTTTCTAAGTCACATAGTGAGTTCTTTTGGAACACCTATGAAAAAGACTATGACAAGACCCTTAATGATCTTATCTATTTGTTAAGATCAACTTCCTAAAACTTTATGGACATTGACAATGATGACATTGGATATCCAGTAAAGCATTCTCTTCCCAATGGAAAGGGATCGGCTATAGTCAACTCGGTTGACCAAATGGTAAAGAGAAAAGTTAAGTCTGTGATAGTCCTGTGTACCATTATCAAAGGGTCCATATGTTTGTATTGCCAAAGAAAGGGCATTGGTTGCGAAGCTGCCAAATTTACCTAAGGATGTTAAAGTCAATAAGTTTGACTCTACTTCAGGTAAAGTCCACTATCTAACTCTGTTAAGTTTCTATTCTGAGATTCTTGATACATGATGTGACTGGGTCACATGGCGATGTTTTAAGAATGAAAGAAAAGTGAAGAAACTTAAAGAAAGAATATGCTGAATCTGATGGCGTAGATGGATTTCTATCGCGTAGTTTGAAGATCGGATTCTTGAGCTACTTCTTAGGAGTTATGAGATATTGCTTAAGGAATAGATAACAACAAGTTTTCATATGGATTGTAAGGATAAGTTTTTCCGCAAAGTTTTAAAATAAAAGAAAATTTTTTATTTTATTTATTTTAAAATATCCTTACAATGGCATTTGAGGAAAAATTGTTGCTTATATGATTCCATTAAGAGCAAGAGTGGAAATATGAAATTGATTCTTTCATTTGTGGTAATGTCTAAATTTACCAAATAAGGAAAGATTCTCATCACCCAAGTTTCAAGTGGACCGGAACTTGGAATCATGCAAGTTGTATAGCATGATGAATGAGAACTTTCAAGTTTTGGAAAATTAAGACTAATTACTCGGCCACATGGATGTGTGAGTCAAGTAAAGGACTAAGGGATCGAGTACACATTCTTGTGCACTGGTTAAGTCCACCACAAAAGATCGATAAGAAGAATCAAATTAGGCAGAAGGATAAAAGTTTCTCAAATCTGAAAAGATGGGAGAGTACTTTAGTATCAGCTTTTGTGATCATCTTAATGATTAAGAAACCATAGCACAATTAGTTCTCTAAGGAAATCTTAGTGCATTTTTATGACTAAGAAGAGGAACTTGAATTGTTGAAGTGGTTAAATCAAGAAGATGAGTCATACTTCGTTCCAATACAAGTCTTAGAGTCATACTCCAAGATTGTAACTTGAGTGACATGTCTCAAAAGAAGGTTTAAAACACTTGTCAAATGTAAGAGTAAAAGTTTTCTACTCTTGTACATTTGAAATTGGTAAGTTGTGATGTTTTGGATAAAACAAAGATCAACTTAGGCCAATTGTGTGAAGTGTTTGTCTTGATTAGAATCCACACTATCTCTTGGATATTTGACAAGGGAGTCTTATAGGTCAAGAGGATAGTGGGAGTCTTAAAGGTCTTGAAAGTCTCAAGAACTAATCAAGAATAAAACCTAAAGTTCCTCTCTAGCACACAATTTGAGGTTTATAATCTATTGTGTTGACATATACTGTGCCCATTCCAGTTAAAGTTGGTTTTGCATATGAGTTCTTAGAGTTCTCAATTTGTTGCACAACAACTTGGAAGCAATGGCAGGCCCTTGAGCTGCCAGGTGGCAAGAAGTTAAGATTGAGTTCAATCCATATGAGTTTGGATTTGTCATTATCCTTGTCTTGTGACTATGGTTTTGACAATTCACATGGATAAGAACACATACGCCATTAAATCTAAGTGTCATAAGGTTTCTCTCCGATTCATGAAAATGATGGTGAGGAAACACTTTCACTAAGTAGATTTTATCTAGATAGCAATTGTGATATTTGCATTCTCAAAGTCGTTAGTGGAGCGCGTGTGGTTAACCGGCACACTAACCTGGACTTGTGAGAAGTGGCAAAAAGGTCTAAACATTATGATTACGGCATCCCTCTTCATAATTATTTAGACACACAAGTGTGCTATCTAAGGGAAGGTGTATGATTTTGATAAAGTTTTATCAAAACAATCTAGCATCAGAAATCTGAACTTTGGTAAGAAAGTCAATGAAATATTGATTTCTAGAAGTCCAGCTGATTTCTGAGTACATGTCAAAGCTAGTGGGAGCATAAGTGTTATGCTAATAATCATCATGTTAGTGGGAGCATGATAATTATGTTAAGTATTGCAAGCTAGCAATGTTAATTATAGAAAACAAAAGTCTCAATTGGGAAAAAGTTGTTTTGCTATAATTAAGGGAGAGGAAATTATGCTTCATCTCAAATCTATAAGCTTAGATCGTGAGGTTTTAATCATTTAGTCAAGGATATATATGAATTTCATGTTGGAATGGCTCAACATAAGGAAATTCTGTATATGGGTCCATTATTTGCGTTCTAAAATTCGATTATGATTACGGCATCCCTTTTCATAATCTGAATTATGAGAACTTGGCAAATTGAAATGGAAATATTATAGCAAAAGACTAGTTTAGTCTTTATGTGAGACATCATGAATCGTGTCCCATATGCTTCGGATATAGGACCGATTACATGTGCTATAATCATCCGTTCTAAAATTTTCCAAATGCCTGGGGCATTAAGAAGGGAAAAGGTTTAGAACTGAATATGACTAAAAGGATTAAACAATTGTCGAGGACAATCTAAGGTTTACCAAAGATTGGTTGCTCAAGGACAATTGGAAGTATAGTGATAATTCTGGAAGGACCATATTGACATAATCTGTAAGGAGGCAACTCTTGTTCAGAAGTGATAGTCAAAATGGAATCTGGAAATGTTTCAAAGTTAGAATTTTCAATCTGTGAAAGATTAAGGAAACTTAATGCAAGAAGGATATTTCCAAGGAGTGGATCTCCTTTGGAATACTCTGTAATGATTGTTGCCAAGTCTTTATGACTTTGTGCATAATCATTACGAGAGGATCAATGCATATAAGTTTAGAATCTAACAGATTTCAGTAAATGGCATGAATTTGGAATTGTTGCATTTGCAGTAAGGATTTGGGAGTGTGAAAAGAGAATCATTGAAGTTATGTTCAATGGATCTAGTTCACAAAGTAAAGATCATAGACAAACATAGTATGCATACTTAGTGTGTGGCATGACTAGTGTTTAGAAAACATAGTGTACATGCTTGGAGCATGGGACAACTGTTGTTTTAAATTCAAGATTAAAGTTGATAGCTGAAACAGTGTACAATGAATAATGTGTAATCATATGGTGATAAATAAAAGGTGTTTTATTTATGTTCAAAGGGTTGATACCATATTGGATTCAATTATTATTGTGTTTCACTTTGCATGTTTTGACTTCCCGAATAAACTGGGTTATTCTTCCGGAATGACTAAGTTATTCAAACCATCCACAGTCGGTCATATTTTGGAAGTAGATATGAATTAAGACTGTCATGATGGGTTGTAGAGGTCTAAGGTGTTGGACAAGGCTACAACAATCATGAGTGCTCATAAGTTCTGAGTATTGGATTCAACCCGCGCTCATTGGAATCACTTCATGGATTTTATCACGAGTGATCATGAGACGATAATATCTTATATTCTTCAAACCTAGAGATATGAGTTGTTACTATGAGTTGATAGTACATTGATAGCACGAAAACGCATTTGGTAACTCGGTGCTATAAAACGTGCCTTTGTGTATGATTCAACAAGTAGTAGAACAAGCCATATGAGTCGAAGTTTATCCGTTCCTTTTACCTTCGGGATAAAAGCGATATCTGTGGGCCCCTCGATGATTTGATGATGACAAATGGAAGTGCTCGGCCGGGCCAGGACTGATTTGATTTGTTCAATTAGTCAGTTGTCATAAATCGGAAATCGGGAAACAACAAATGGACAGAGAGAATGATTGTAATCCATGTCTCAGTCCATATGATATCTAGAATGGAGGAATATATGATCCCTTATCTAATGGACAAGTCATTGACAAAGGTCAGAGTTCATCGACAAGGTCAGAGTTCGACAGAAGCTTTTGAGAGCTACGATTGCCGGTTGGTTCCTGAAGTCATACGCAATAATAGTTTTAGACTTATCCAAGTGGGAGACTGTTGGATTAATGTCTAAGTCCATAACTATATTTGGTAAGACTTGACCCGACCCGGCATGGTCCATTTGGGTTGCATACCATCATGCACTTGGATGAGAGAAATAAGACACTTATGGTTATTAATATATTATAAGTTCTAGTATATTAATAATAAGAATGATAAGATTATTTAATTAGTATTGATCAAGAATTAATCTAGGATTAATTAAGTGATCAAAAGAAGACTAATTAAATATATGGGTTGATTGTGTAAATCATCCATACTTGTATAGTGGGCTAATGCTCCATGGATAATCAAGTTGGGCTAAAACCCATAGGATGGTCCATGGATGCTCCATGGTGTATTTGTACCCATGGATCCAAGGAAATGGAAAGCCATGACAATTAAGAGTTTACCCTAATTGTAACACTATATAAGCATCATATTATTCACCAAAATCGGCACTAGTGGGTGTACTAGAAGGGCTAGCCGATTTCATGAAGTGTGGGTTTTCTCTCAAGTCATTCCATGTGTTTTGATGATTGTGATTCCATTTGAGGTGTCACACTTGGGGCACTAAGCACTCAAGCTTCATGAAGACTTTCTACATCAAAGAGGTATGTATTCTATCTTGCTATAGTTATTGTTTTGTATGCTAGATTAGGATAATACCTTGGAAGTTCTTATTTGCATGTATAATAGAGAAAACATAGATCCAAGGTATTTAGGGTTGCATGTACACTTAGGAGTGTTAGAATGCTCAAAACCCAACAGAAGGAACTAAGAGGAAGGGAGAAGGGACCGAGGGTGCGAGGGGGAGGAGCCGAGAGTCCGAGGTTCGGCTCGGTCTGCTGAGCTTCGGTCCGAGGGAGCCTTTGGTCAACCGAGGTTCAACTCGGTTCTGCATCAACAGGGCGCGGTCCTCTTGGCTTCTGACAGATCGCTTCTGACAAGGTATCGGATCCTAAGAAGGGCTCGACTCCTTAAGAGGGGTCGACTCCTAAAAGGGTCGGCTCCTAAGAGGAGTTTCGGCTCCTTAAGGCTGTTTTTCGCGCAGACTTGCGTTTTCGAGCTGACTTTGGCCAAGTTAAGGGTCGGGATGCCCCGAGTGATTGTAAAAAGGTTTGAGAGAGATTTGGCATTCTTGGAGAGATTTCACATACTTGGAGAGGTTTGGGAGAGATTTGCCATTCTTGGAGAGATTTCACAACCAGAGAGAGATTTGGGAGGGATTTCACACTCTCGGAGAGATTTCTCATACGGAGAGAGTTTTGGGAGAGATTTCACAATCTTTGAGAGATTTGGGAGAGATTTGACATACTTGGAGAGATTTGGCATACAGAGAGAGTTTTGGGAGAGATTCCACAATCTTGGAGAGATTTGGGAGAGATTTCACACTCTTAAAGATTTCGAATACGGAGAGAGTTTTGGGAGAGATTCCACAATCTTGGAGAGATTTCGCATACGGATAGAGTTTTGGGAGAGATTCCACATACTTAGAGATATTTGGGAGAGGTTTCACATACTTAGAGAGAATTGGGAGAGGTTTCACATACTTAGAGAGTTTTGGGAGAGGTTTCACATACTTAGAGAGATTTGGGAGAGATTTCACATACTTAGAGATATTTAGGAGAGGTTTCACATACTTAGAGAGTTTTGGGAGAGGTTTCACATACTGTGAGAGATTTGGGAGAGGTTTCACATACTTAGAGAGATTTCGCATACGGAGAGAGTTTTGGGAGAGGTTTCACATACTTAGAGAGATGTGGGAGAGGTTTCAGATAGAGAGAGATAGAGCAAGAGAGATTTAGAGAGACTTTGATTGTAACCTTTTTGAGTGTCCGACTTCGCAATGCAAGGGCCGTAAACCTCGTTAAGCTTCGTTATGATTGTTATATGCCTTCGAGGGTTAAGGAATAATGTTTTATCGAGTAGATTCATCACTTACCCCGATTAGGGTAAACAATTTCCGGACACGTGAAAACTCTAAGTGATACTTTGTATTAAGATTGCGAGTTGCTCAATAGAACATAATGGAAACCCTAATATACAAGGGTTAGGTGAGTTGACCGTTTGACTTGCTGACTTTATTTGACTTTAACTTGACCAGAAATTGACAGTTGTCACATCATCCCTCCGTTAGAAGGAATTTCGTCCCGAAATTTGCGTTTCGACTGGGACATCAAGAATTTGGAGGAAGGATGGGGGAATTTTCGTTGCATCTAGTCTTCACGTTCCTATGTGAACTCGGGTCCTCGCTTTGGGTTCCAAAGGACCTTCACGATAGGAATGCGACTTTGATTCGTTCTCTTGATTTCCTGATCTGAGACTTCAACCGGTTCTTCTACGAAGTGGAGACTCTCGGTGGTTTTGGTTTTGTCGAGTGGTATTACGAGAGTCTCGTCGAATCGACACTACTTCATGTTTGACATGTGGGAGGCCGTTGGTACGTTATTAAGTTCCTCTGGCAGTTGAAGTTTGTATACCACTGGGGCAATCCTGGCAAGGATTTCGAAGGCCCGGTGTACCTTGGGTTTAGATTTCCATGTTTACCGAAACGTATCGTTCCCTTTCATGGTGAGACCCTTGGTAGTATTCGACCACCAAATCCTGGAATTGCAAGTGCTTGTGTGGCTCATCTGCGCAACCCTCTTGTCGATCTTGAGACGTTTTCAGACTTTCTAGAATTTGTGCGATCTTTTCCGTTATCTCTGTTGGGTAGCAGATTCGTTTATGTGTTGCGTCTTTGGGCTCGGTTAATAGTCCATTCGTTTGTACTCCGGTTTGGGCCTGTCCAACCGTGAGTTGTTAGGTTTACTATATAATAATATGCTTGCATGCATATTAGGTTAACGATCTAGAGTACGATTGATAGAAGACGATAGCATTACAAAGTTCTTTCTTTATCATTCCTGTAAACCTTCTAACCCTCTACAGTTGATGTTCTTTATCAAGCTCTTATGAGGGTTGTTTTATAATCATTCGACTCGTTTGATTCATTCTTGAGTTGTTTACTGCTTTCGTGTTCTTGCTGTTTGTTCTTTATATTACCTGTTTAAGATCTAATCGATCTTCAAGTTTAGTTTTAAACGTATCAATTGGTATCAGAGCAGGAAGCTGTGTAATCGATACACTTCTTTTCTGTGAAAAAGGTTTCAATTAGGGTTTTCCGCAATTATTGATATTTATTGAGCCGTCATCTCATTATTGACGTATCCTGATATTTATTATTTTGCCCTAATCTGATTTATTACAAGTCTGATCATTAAACAGGTTATTCGATCGTTATGGACGAGTCGCAATCGAATCCCATCAATATCTCTAACAGCATTGGATCTACCACGAAGATTCCCATCCTGTACACCCATGATTATGAAGTATGGGCGCATCACTTTGAAGATTATGTTATAGGATCTGAGGATAATGGATACCTCATCTGGGAAGAAATTGTTAATGGACCGTTTTCTCACTCTGCAACTTCAAGGATTATTAAAACTCAAAAGGAGTATAATGATCTCCTGAAGGATGTTAAAGATATTACACAAGATGAAAACGATAAATTTCAGTGCAATATCAAGGCGTTAAGATTGATCAGATTCGCCCTTCAGTCCGACACTTTTAGGCTGGTGAGTTCATGCACGACGGCAAAAGAGATTTGGGACAGGCTACGTGAATTGTACTCTACAGAAGAGACTCTTGAACACTCCATCCAAACCTTACTCTTGTCTGAGTTTGGAGAATTCAGGCAGGGAGCCGAAGAAACTATGACCCAAACGTTCGACCGCTTCAATCATCTTCTTAGCAAGATGACCAAACATGACATTGAAAGGAAGCTTATTGAGCAGAAGGTTACGTTCTTAAATGGTCTTATATCAGAGTGGAGAGCAGTTGTGTCCACAGTAAAAGCCCACGAGCAATTTAAATCATATTCCTTTTCGAAACTGGTGGGCATTCTCAAATCTCAGGAGAAGATTGTGTTGAAGGAGAAGAATGTGGTCTCAAGCCTAGGTTCGTTGGCCCTCTTGTCAAAAAGTAAAGCTGTGATGGAGGACGAAGACCTCAACTTGGAGGAGTATGACCTCACATCTGAGGATCATGCTATGATGGTGTCTAACCCCAAGAGGTTCATCAAGAAGAGATTCCGCAACAACAAAAACTGAAACTGGATGGGGAGTTATAGTTCAGAAAAGGTTAAAGATGAACCGAAGGTTGAAGAGTCTAAGAAGGAATCGAAGGCAGAAGGTGATTCTGGAGTAAGCTGTTACTACTGTGGAGGGAAAAACCACTATGCAAAGGATTGTGTCCTCAGAAAGATGGCTGAAAAGGATGAGGATAAGGATGAAGAAGCTCTGCTGCAGAAAAAACTTGATGAGATCAGGAAGAAGAAATCTACTGCTAACCCTTCTATGAATGCTCTAATTGTGCAGGGTTCGGTTGCTGATGACGAGTTCGGTGGCGTGGAGATTTGGTCAACCAACTCTGAAGATGATGAAGTGAGAAAGCCTTCTCATGGAAAGGCTTGTGTGGCAAAAGAGGAAAGCAGTGGAGGAAGGTGCTTGATGGTGTCTGACGTATCTCAGATGAGGGGATACAACACTGATCGTGGGAGCAATGAACCGAAGGAGCAACAGGATATGTGCTTTATAGCCAAACCGCTTAGCGTACAGTTCAACGAGCTCGATGAACTGATCAAGAAGGTACAATTGGTTTTTGTCTCATTTAAAGTTCCATAATGCTCATATGAAAAAGAACTAAAAAGTGTTAATTCACGAATCTCTCATCTAGATAGTAGTTTAACTCAAACTCGAGTCACCAATTCTAACCTAACTGATCAATTAAGCAGGGTGTCTTCGAAGAGTGAGGAACGGCGCATGTGGATCGAATTGAAGGAGTCGGAATTAGTCAAAATAAAAGATGAAAACATTTATTTACAAAGAGACAATTTAAAGCTTTTGAAACAGCGAAATGTTTTTTGTTTGATTGCTAAACGTCTTTACACTAATATTACTCAGCATCATTTGGATTGTGAAATAGGACAAAAGATTCATCGCATGATTTTGCCCTTCCTTGAGTTTAAGGAGGATGAAATTGATGCCGAAGCATATAATTGTGAGAGTGTGATATCATCTGAGGACGTTAATCCGACCTATATGTATGGACTGGACAAAATAGAATCTTTCATTAAATCCAAGGACCATAAGGACATGCTCAAAAACCTTTTGGATGAAAATGATAGACTGAAACTGAGAACCGAAACCATACAAAAATTTGACTCTTTAAACGCCAACTTAAGCTCAGAAAACAAAATTGATGTTGAAAATGCATCTGAGCTCAATGAGGATGACAATATGAGTGAAATTTCTGTAGAGGACACGGTTGACTGCTCAGAATTTGTGAAAAGCGAACCTGAAAACCACAAGAATCTAATTTCAGAAAATTCAGTGGAGTTCGCTCGGTTGTCCCAACAAAAGTCCCCGATCCTTGCAGAGAAGGCCGTTGTATATCAAAAGGTTAGGACCACTCCAAATCAAGTGTACAAGGTCATAGGAGTAACCGAACATCAGACTGCTGAACTCAGAACAATTGTAAACGAAGACAATGCTGATGACTGTGATGAGTTTTTCTGGTCAGCTCCAATCGATAATGATGATGAAACGGTAGGCTTATCTGAAAGGACCTCATGGAAAAGTAAAGGTAGATACGTGCCAGAACCCTTGAACAAGCCAGATAATTTTGATATGCCAAGTACTAGTGGTACGAAAGACATTCCTCAAGAAAATGGAAGTTCGGCAAAAGAAGACACTCCCTCTAGTGAAACTTCCTCAGCTCAAAGTGAACCAGCCAAAGAAAAACCGAAACCAAAAGCCAACATCCATCATCAACCGAAGCAGATGAGAAATCAGAAACGTCAAAGGAATCAGAGATACAGGAAGAATCTCTCTGAAAGAAAATAGTTCTGGCAATCCCAGAATGCTTATTTCTCACATCAAGACAAGAACCTAAAGTATGAGAAAAATCATGTTGAAACGCATGTGAACCACAACAACCGAAAGCAGAGGTTCGGTTCAGAAAAGAATATCAACCGAAAGCAAAGGTTCGGTTCTGAGAATGACTCCAACCGAAAGCAAAGGTTCGGTTCAGAGAACGATACCAACCGAAAGCAAAGGTTCGGTTCTGAAATCAAAAGAGATCAAAACTCTAAGGTCAGTCCCACCAATGATCAAAAGCAAAAGGGTTACCTAGAATATCCAGCCAAGAAGTCATCTCAATCTAAACTCTCTCATTCTCACTCATCTAATTATTCTAATTCTTCCAATTCATCTCCACCTCGCTCTGAATTCCATTCTGTTCCTTCTCAAAAATCTCAATCATCAGCTGAACAAAAAGGTAAACAGAAGGTTTCAGCATCCAAACCAGAGTCTCAACCGAACGCACCTAATCCTAATAAAATCAAAGTTTTTACCATCAAAAAGAAAGATGAAACAACACTAATAAAACGAACATATCTTGTTGACATCTCTCTTACTATTCACGTACCTATGAAAAACTCACGTGGACCCAAGAAACTTTGGGTTCCTAAATCTGCTTAAATTTTGCAGGTTATCAGTGACGAGCAGTTTGACGAAGAAAAGTACATCGATAGTGGCTGCTCGCGTCACATGACAGGGAGGAAAGAATAGCTAAGGGAATACAGGTCTCTTTCAACTGGTGGAAACGTCAAGTTTGGAAACAACTCCTTCGGCACCATAAAGGGATACAGAATGATTACTAACGGTGATTTCACGATAAGAAAGGTTGCATACATGGAAGGACTACAACACAACCTCATCAGTGTATCTCAGCTTGTTGGAGGTACCGGTCTCAAAGTCTCATTCGACGATGAGGGTTCTGAAATTATTGAGAAGAAGACGAAGAAAGTTATTCTCAAATTGGAGCGTAAGGGTGAAATGTTTCCTCTAAACCTCAAACCCATCAAAGGAAACCCAGCTATATGCCTGTTATCAAAAGCACAATCTTACGAAAGCTGGTTGTGGCACCGAAGGCTCTCTCATCTCAACTTTAAAGACATCAACAAACTTGTCACTGGAGGTCATGTTCGAGGTCTTCCACTGCTCAAGTTCGACAGAGATCATTTGTGTGCTGCATGCGAAATGGGGAAGCAGAGTCTTCAAAGTCATCCATTTATAATAAACACTAAAGTTGTTGAACCACTTGAATTACTTCATATTGATTTATGTGGTCCATCATCTATCGAAAGCATCGGTGATAGCAAGTATATTCTTATTATTGTTGATGACTTTTCGTGGTTTACATGGGTGTTCTTTCTAAAGCTTAAATCTGAAGCGACTCATAAGCTGAAAGTGTTCATCAAGCAGATTGAAGTACAGCTAAAGAAGGTCGTTCGCAACATCAGGAGCGACAATGGTCTGGAATTCAAAAATAGAGAATTTGAAGAATTCCTGGCAGAAAAGGGAATAAGTCACAACTTCTCAGCTCCCTACACACCTCAACAGAACGGAATTGTCGAAAGACGAAACCGATCTTTGTGTGAAGCTGCCCGAACCATGCTAAGTTTCGCTTCCTTACCTCTTTATTTTTGGGCTGATGCTATTTCTGCTGCTTGTTTTACATAGAATAGGTCATATCTCAAGAAGCGATTCACGCTCACACCTTATGAGATTCTCAACAACGGGAAGCCCAATGTGAAATTTTTCCATGTGTTCGGCTCACGGTGTTTCATCTTTAACTCTAAGGAACACCGCAACAAGTTTGATGTCAAAGCCGACGAGGGAATCTTTCTGGGCTATTCTCTCACTTCCAAAGCGTACAGGGTATTAAACAAGCGTTCGAGGAAAATCGAAGAGACTTATTACGTGACTTTCGATGATAGCTATGTCAAAAAGCTACAGGCCAAAGAAGACACAGCTGGGGAAATCTTTCCTCAAACTAGCCAAGTCACAGTCTCGATCGCTAATCTATTCGAGAAGTTTATGGAGTTATTTGACGAACCAGAGAAAGCCACTCTCTCAGAAGCAGGCGCAACAGACAACAAGGTAGACCATATGAAGCAAATTGTCGAAGAAGCTGCCAGGAGAATGAATGAAGGAGGATCAAGTTCTGACGAACCTCCATCAAACAATGCTTCAGTCGAGGGGGACGATCAACCATCATCAACTCAGCTGACCTCACATGTCGAGGGGGAGCCAAGGTCTCCAACTTCTCCTGAAAGCACTTCACCAACCGAAAATGCTTCACCATCAACGCCTGAAAGCCCAGCACCACAAGAAACCTCTGAACCTCAAGGTTCTCAAACCATTCCTGAAAGCTCATCTATCGAGGGGGAGCAAGCTGATATGTCATACGACTACGAAAGCCAGTCCGAGCCGAAAGAAATGATAAATGTTGAATTAGATCCTACCTTTGATCCTCATTACCCACCTCTCACCAAATGGACAAGAGATCATCCTGTCTCTCAAGTTGTTGGTGATGTCTCTGAAAAGGTTCTGACCCGATCACAACTAAAGGCAAAACAAACATCCTTATTTTCCAAAGTTGAATTCTGCATGTTTAACTCATTCGTATCAAAAGTTGAACCGAAGACAGTTAATACTGCTCTCAATTACTCCGATTGGGTTCAAGCAATGCAAGACGAACTAAACGAATTTGAAAGGAACAAAGTCTGGCGCCTCATTCCAACTCCTCCAGATGCCTCGGTTGTTGGTCTCAAATGGGTCTTCAGGAACAAAATGGACAAGGAAGGGAACGTCATAAGGAAAAAAGCTCATCTGGTAGTAAAAGGATATTGTCAGGAGGAAGGGATTGATTATGAAGTGACTTTCGCTCCTGTAGCTAGGCTGGAATCCGTAAGAATATTTCTTTCTTATGCTGCCCACAAAAACTTTGAAGTTTTCCAAATGGACGTCAAGTGTGCATTTCTTAATGGAGAACTCGAAGAAACAGTGTATGTAGAGCAACCTCCTGGTATGAAACGCTAACTAAATTCTTAAAGATGTCCAAATTCAAACAAGGTTCGGTTGACCCAACCTTCTTTCGCAAAAAGGAAGGTAACCACCTTATGATCGTTCAAATTTATGTCGATGATATCATCTTTGGCTCAACGAATCCTAGCCTAACAGCTGAATTCAAAAAGCTGATGGAGACTAAATTTGAAATGAGCTCAATGGGTCCTATTAACTTTTTCCTTGGTTTAAATATTAGACAGGGACCCGAAGGCATCTTTATCAATCAGGAAGCTTACACGAAGACTCTCTTAGCAAAATTTGGCATGATGGGAGATTCCAAAGTCAAAGTCCCAATGGCATTCGGCACCAAGCTCACTCCATCCCTGGACAAACCGGCTGTTGATATCACGCTTTATCGTCAAATGATAGGCTCTCTGATGTATCTTACTGCTAGCAGGCCTGACATCATGTTTTCTGTGTGTTACTATGCTAGATTTCAGGCAAATCCATGCGAACCTCACATGCTTGCAGTGAAGAATATTCTATGATATCTCAAGCGAACTGCTTCCTTAGGTCTATGGTATCCCTCTAACTCAGGCGTCTTCGTTCAAGCCTATTCCGATGTAGACCTTGGAGGATGTGGACTCGACAGAAAAAGCACCACTGGTGGCTGCCAATTCCTTGACGGGAAGTTGGTTAGCTGGCAATCAAAGAAACAAACGTGCGTGTCTTTGTCTACTGCCGAAGCTGAATACATAGCAGCTACATCCTGCACCTCTCAAGTGATTTGGATCCAGAGTCAACTTCGAGACTATGGACTCAATATGAAGAAGATCCCACTATATTGTGACTCTGAAAGTTCAATTAGGATCTGTCATAACCCAGTGCAACACTCCAAAACCAAACACATAGCACTGAGGTATCACTTCATCAAAGATCATGTGGAAGATGGAAATGTTGAAGTACACTTTGTTAGAACCACTGATCAACTGGCCGATGTCTTTACCAAAGCTCTTCCTGAAGCATCATTCAATAGAATTTTACAAGGGCTAGGTATGATGGAATCAGAGTCAGTACCTCAAACTACCTCTCAACCTCAAACGTAAGAAGCAAAATTGACCGAACGTTCGGGTTCGGTTGAATCATCTGCATTCGCTCATCACTTCAAAGGTAGTTTTCTTGGTTGTAAATTAAATGTACAAAGTTATTTATATTATTGTCAAAAGTATTTTCTTATTGCAAGCCTAAACTCCCTGGTTTTCTAGAATTTTTTTCAAAACCGAAACCTACCGAAGGTTCGGGTTCGGTTTTTCAAAATTTTCCAAAACCGAAACCTACCGAAGGTTCGGGTTCGGTTTTTCAAAATTTTCCAAAACCGAAACCAACCGAACGCTCGGGTTCGGTTTTTCAAAACTTTCCAAAACCGAAACCAACCGAACGCTCGGGTTCGGTTTTTCAAAATTTTCCAAAACCGAAACCAACCGAACGCTCGGGTTCGGTTTTTCAAACTTTTCCAAAACCGAAACCAACCGAACGCTCGGGTTCGGTTTTTCAAAATTTTTCTCAAACGAAACCAACCGAACGTTCGGGTTCAGTTACCAATTTTTCCAAAGTTTTTTTATGTTTTTCTTTTCTTTTCCAAAGTTTTTTTTTTCTTTACTCCTTTTATTTTTTCTTCTTTCTTATTTTTTTATATATATCAAAAACTCCAAAAATATTTTTTATCTTTCATTTTATTTGTGTGTTTGTTGATTATGGGGATAAAATTATTGGATTAGTTAAGTGTCCCTAGAAGCATGCTGCTGTATGTGTCCCAAGCCTCATAAGATTTTGAAAAATAGCCTTAATGACTTGGTATACACAAACCTTGTCTTCCCAATTAGGCTACCATATTTATTCTAATCCTGAGCTACCTCACTCTCGTCTCACATGAGATAAGAGTTTTCTGCTTGGTCCTTGTTTTCGCAGCAAAGGTACTTTAATTTCTTACACCATCTCCATTATATTTCTCCATTACATTCGTTTCATCAACGTAACCCTTGAGACTCTCAGAAATTACCACTGAGGTTTATGGTTATACAACAACTGTGTTTATGATCTTAGTTTCATGCCACTACGAGCTGAGTGAAACCCAAAATTCAACACCAAATCTGAATTGAAGGTGAACAATTAATTTGCTCAAGTTTTCACCTAAGAATTGACGGATGTATCTTGATGAAATCTCAAATTTTTATTTTGTGTGATTCCTATGAAATTGTTAAACACCATAACATTTCTTCCCTTGGGATTCAGTTTTTAATTTTTTTGTTGAGATTTTATATTTTCAAAGCCACTTTCAAATTTATTCCTACCTACTTGTTCAACAGACTGCACCGGTCTCACAAGTACTCTGTTCACTTTCTATCTTATTTCAAGATTAGGACTGTTGAATCAAATATAAAGCCACCCTAAGGAGCCTAATTAAAAAGAAGCCTTTCAACACTTATTAATAAGTGTTTGATCGTTATTCAACGGGAAACCACACTAACACTTTAAGGTCTCTCTTGACTTTGAAGGAAGAGATTCGTGCCCGGGATCATTTGTTTCGTGTCATTATTGACATCACATTTATTCCTAAAAAGAGTTGCTTTATTTCTTTTCTTTTTACACTCTTAGCACGAAAATCTTTGATTCTCCAAAATTCTGGTACTAATAATTACAGGCTGTTTTATTGCATCGGTGGTTAATTATAAAGACTTGGTCAAAAATCATCCACGTGGGAGTATTATTCAAAAGATGTCATTTCAGGGATAAGATGAAGGGTTGTTGACTCAGGCAGGAGTCTAACGGATTAAAATTCAAACGGCGGTAAAAAAAAGGGACGCATGCGAATTTGAAATGACCATTCTTTAACTGACGTCGTGGACGCGTGTGCGAATCTGAAGCGGTTTCTCTCTAGCACAAAAGGCGCGTGTGGATTTGAAACAGTTTCTTCAGAAACGGCGCTTGTTGGGCGGCGTGTTACAAGGAATCTGACACTCTCTCTCATGCGTGATCATCGCAAACCTTAACTGTCACGCATCTCTCTCCTTACACCCACTATAAAAGGCAGTCTCCTCTCCCATTTACCTCTTTATTGCATCTGAATTCTCAAGAGAGCAAAAATTCCCTAAAACCCTTATTGTTCATCTTCTTCTTCCCAACTTCAACAATGGCAGAATCATCGTCTGTTCATGCTACCTCACACATCCTTCCCATTCGCCCTCAACAGTGTTTGGTGATCGATTTAACTCCTCAGTCGTACGACTCCTACATGTTTCCGATCATCGAGTGCCTGAAGTACTCGCCAATCGCTCCTGCACTTTCTAGGGTTGAATCTGTGCCCATGGAGCTCCTATCGCAGGTGTATGCGACTGCACATTACGATAAAGCAGTCGATAGGGTTTTCTTCGAGGTTTCTGATCACAAGACCTCGATTTCAAAGCAACGATTTGGCGCATTGCTAGTGTAACAACCCGTTATCCCGGGCATTATAAACCGAGTCTTGTAACCCCTTTTGAATGTAATGGGAATATCATCGATAAATGAATTGTTCAAAAGCTCTGATTTGGAGTACGCTATGTAGTAGATATCGTCTTAAAGGTTCCAAATAAATAAAGAAACACTAAAATCTGAGTTATGGCGAAGAAGCTATGACCATTCTAAGATTTCCGTCAAAACCGACAACACCGATCAAACGAAAAACGCAAAGTTTCAATACGATAACATTTAGCCTTAGGTATCTAAATGAAAGTCATAGATAACATTAAACCGTGAGCGTACACAAAAAGAACGTCCAAATCTGACTTCGCATGAGGAAGTTATGATTTTTCAAAGAAATTCCTTAAAAGCGATTAGTTATAAAATAAATAATAAAAATAATTTTTGGAATTTGCCAACGGAGTCTAAACGAAAGTTGTAGATCGTAGTCTCACCTACGCGTGGATATAAAGACCATCGAAAACGGAGTTCGTATGAAGAAGATATGGATTTTTGAAGTTTATTAAATAAATTAATTAATTATTTAATTCAAAATTCGGATATTATCCGAAGAGGAGTCAGCGTCCTTCTCCGAAGTACGCGCTGCGTACTCCTGTACGCCCCGCGTAACCGAGAGGATTGGCCTCGGATCGTCCACGTCGCCATATCCGAAGAAGCCGACCCGTCCGACCCGTCCGACCCGTCCGATCCGACGTCCCATCCGACCCGGCGTCCCATCCGACCCACCTCCCCAGCAACCCGTCCCATCCGGCCCGATAACCCAAGAACCCGTCCCATCCGAACCGAGGCAGTCGAGGCTTCGGTCATGCATGACGTACGCGTACGCAGCGCGTACGAGCGTACGCCCCGCGTACCGAGGCAGACTTGCCTTCCTATAAATAGAATGCGAGGGTTTCCAAAGAAAGGGTTCATTTCTCTTCTCTCTCTCTCAGCATTTCCTCGTTTTCCGTGTCCGTTCAAACCCGAAGCTCTGGTCTTTTTGGCTCAAGTCCCGAAGGCCGATTCTACTCCCGAGATTCCCGAGAATCCCAAGAAAAATCAGTTTCCCGAGACGAAACTCTGCTCGGTTTTCCACCTCACAATCTTCAAACTATCAAGTGAGTTCATATCCCCTTTGAACACTCTTTAAATACATTTTAAATGTTTTATACTCTTTTTGGGGAGGAATACAAGTTAACACATGACTAAATTCGTATGAAACATTAACCTTTTGATACACTTTTCATACTGTTGTTTTAACTATCTTGTGAAGTTATTATGATACAAAACCCCTCACAACACAGCTTTACCCTCTTTGGGATATAATATGTTTATAAATAGAAATATGTTTTATTTATACGGTTACATACAAACACATCATATCAAGGGTAACATTCTTTACTAAGTCATTTCATGCATTCAAAGAATTTATGATTATGCTTTGTCAAACATTGTGAAAGAGGTTAAACTTTGCATACAAACTACTACCTTACTACGGACTTAGTTGAGAATCCATGAGTCGTGTATATCTTCAAACGTTACTTTCTTTATTAGAAAATAATGCTGCAAGTCCTGTCTATAACCAGAGTCTCCCGTTCGGAGAACGTGTCAAATGTGTATAGATCTATACGGGAAGTCATGATCCCGCGCCCTGACTGTTAGCTACAGTCCGTCTTATGGGGTGACAGTTGTCATAACGCTACGACGCCTGAAGAACGTCGCTACAGGCATATTATGTTTAGTATGGTTATAAAACTCATCGGATATACAATTATTATGGTATTATGCTTTTATGAACGAGTAGATATTAAAACTATTCTTCATCTAATAAGTGCGATCTTCGTATAGCTTTACTATGTAAAACTATGCCACACCTTTCGAGCACGTCGCTTGCTTGCGATTTTCGGTCTTAGAGACTGCCAGTTATGTCAGGGAAATAAGGGTTTTTCCTGTATACAAACCAAACAACTAATAGGAAAATAAGGGATTTTCTCGGTACAATTAGTTGCAATTTACATCACGAACATTCATATGCATTGCATAGTTTTATAAGAAAATAAGGGTTTTTCTGGAAAACATGCAAACACTTTCGAATGGCATACATCTTCTCAAAACACTACTTATGAACTCACCAACTTAAATGTTGACACTTTTTCTTTGAAATAACTTTTATTCTCAGGAAACCGCTAGACCAGGTAACAACTACTTTTGAAGACTAACGCGCTGGCGTTAGTAACATATTTTGGATCACCATATTGTATTTGATTTCTTTTGCAAACATGTAACATATACAATCATATAAACTTTTCAAATATATTTATATTATGGTGGTGTGTACTTTCCTTTCTATGAACTGTTATGATACTGAATATGACGTCCTCCGCCCCCGAACGTTTCCGCCGTTCAGGTTTGGGGGTGTGACAGATTGGTATCAGAGCTTCGTTTATAGTGAATTAAGTATATCAAAACCATTTTTTTTATACAACTATAAACTCAACTGGGCAAAAACACTCTGAGAAGAGTCATGCTTTTGAAAATTTAATCTATTTAGTTTTTGTAAGTAAGCATGCATTCATTTAGTAATAAATAACAGTTCCACATCGTACCATATTAGAAGTATTATTAATGAGTTGTGCAGTACAGGTACGCCTTGGGACATGTAATCGGAACTGGGAAGGATATAGCCTGATCAACTATATTTGTCCGAGAGCCGACTAACGTGTGCCGAGGGGTGTCTGCAGTGGACAACAAATTTTAAAAACTTACCAAACCGTTATTAGAATCAAACACAATAATTTAAATGCTATAGGAGTAGTTGCTATTTAAACTAACTTACATGTTGTGCATGTTCCGACTTTATTCAATTCTTATGACCCTATTTCTCGTACAGTCAAATGGCTGGATTTCACCACCCCAATGACCCCTACTTTCCCAACCAAGGCAACGGAGGATGGATCGAAGATGATCCAGAAGAGGATGAGGAACCCATAGAATTGGGTGATGACTCCGGTACTGACTCAGAACCTGAAGTGATCGATCCACCACCCATTCAACCTCCTGTCCATGTGAGGAACTTCCAAGGACCCACTCCCGTCTGGGGAAGTCACCTACATCATTGGAGCCAACAACAAGGCATACGCCCTCCCTACGGCATGTGTCGGGACTTCTACGATGTCCGCGGTGGCAGTTCGGCTGATCGAGCACTCCCGGTAATGGTTGGTAAGTTAGCCAATCAGTCCTATCAGTCCGGAGTACAAGCAAGCCGACTCCGGGATATCAACGTGGAAGTGCAGGTTCACACTTCCGATATCCGTAGACTGGACAAGATACAAGATAATGTCCAACTCCAGTCTGAGGCATTTCAGGCACAGATAATTGCAGCCCTAGCCGAGTTAAGGGAGCAACAAGCCGCTTTTGATCGACGCCTAATGGAATCGAAGCAATCAGATGCGGAGTCAAGCTCCAAGCGCAACCTACGTCGCAAGTAGTGCCTGCCAGGATTTCAAATTTTGTTATAAATTAGGACTTCGGATAAGAATTTCCTTTTCGTTGAAACTTTCTGTAATCGGAGACCTTTAGAAAGGTCAAAAAGTTTTGTCTAAACTCGGATGTAACACGACTATATGTTTTATATATATGGGGCATACCCCCCCCCTTCTCTGATTTTCAATATGTGTATTCCGTTCAACTCAGAAGTGCATCCATTCAAACGTTATTAATAAATCAAGCTCAAAACCCATTGTTGATCAAACCAAATTCTTAATCTATTTAAGGCAGTTAACTCAATATCATTCAACTTTGAACTGCCAAAACTTATAATTTTCTTCCATATTTTCTTTTTGGCAGCAAGATGCCTCCTCGTCCAAACTTAAGGCCCAGGCCGGGCACGGCACCACCACCACCTCCACCACCAGCTTATGATCCGGCCATGGTTCAGGCTGCTATCACAGCAGCGGTAACCGCAGCCCTCTCGCAAATAAACTCCCAAGGGAATGGAGGGGCGGGAAGCAGCACGAATCATCCAAATCATGGCACTGGTCATGGCCAAGGAAGAGAATGTACTTACAAGGAGTTCTCTAACGCTAAACCAAAAACTTTTAATGGAACAGGAGGAGTCATTGCACTAATGCAATGGTTCGAAAAGACCGAAACGGTCTTCGAGATTTGCTCGTGCCAAGAAACAAGCAAGGTTAAGTTCGCTGCTTGCACCTTCATAGATCGAGCCCTCACTTGGTGGAAAAGCCATGTGAACTCAGTGACACTCACTGTCGCTAACGCCATGAGTTGGGAAGAACTGAAGGTACTACTACTGGAAGAATACTGCCCAAGGGGTGAAGTGCAAAAGCTTGAGCAAGAACTCTGGAATTTGAAAATGGTCGGGTCTGACCTAGTCGCTTACACAGCTAGGTTCAACGATCTCGCTGCTTTGTGCCCTACCATGGTCAACCCAGAATCAAAGAAGGTCGAAAGGTACATTTGGGGGTTGTCACCCCAGATTCAAGGGCATGTCCTAGCCTCCAACCCTATCACCTACAACAGCGCTAAACGCCTGGCGCAACGACTCATCGATCACGGAGCGAAACAGAGTACCATCACAACAGCCGCAAATCCACCTAGGGAGGCTCAGGGACAGAGTAGGCCTTGGAACAAGAGGAGGGGACAAATCCTCCAGGAGAACCCCAAGAAACAACAAGTGATAGCGACCCACGCCATTACTGTTCCTACCAACTCTGCCCCCACAAGTTCATACAATGGAAAGCTACCGAAATGTAACCAGTGCAACTTCCACCATCACGGTCTCTGTCATGGCCTTCAATGCACCAGGTGCAATAAGAAGGGTCATACAGCCCGCTATTGCAAGGAGCCAACCCAACAATCCGCCCCCACTGCTAATACCGGAGTAAGCCGCGCTTGCTTTGAGTGCGGGAGCACAGGGCACTACCGCAAGGACTGCCCGAAGGCAAACAACAGGAATATCGGCGGGAGAGGCCGAGTTTTCGCAATGGGACAAGATGAAGCCATTGCGGACCCTACTGTTGTTACGGGTACGTTTCTTCTCGATAACTCGTATGCATGCATTTTGTTTGATAGTGGAGCGGAAAGGAGTTTTGTGAGTCACGACTTTAAAAGCATGCTAAAACCATTACCACAATCATTAAGTGAACCGTTCATAGTAGAAATGGCCAACGGGAAAACTGAAAGCACTAAAGAGATATACTTAAACTGCACCCTAACTCTAAACGATAATCCCTTTCAAATCAACCTCATGCCAGTCTCGATTAAGTGTTTCGATGTCATCATTGGCATGGATTGGCTGAGTTCACATCGTGCGGACATTCTATGTTACGATAAGGCCGTTCGCCTTAATCTGCCAACCGGCGAAACTTTCCTCGTCTTGGGCGACAAACCTAGTACCACTCTTAGAATCATCTCAAGTATCCAAGCTCAGAAGCACTTACGAAAGGAGTGTCACGCATTTCTTGCACATGTTGTAGACGTGAAACGCGAAGTCCGGGACATCAAGGATGTGCCCGACGTATGCGATTTTCCCGATGTGTTTCCCGAGGACCTTCCAGGGATACCACCCGTAAGACAAGTCGAATTCAGAATCGATCTGATTCCCGGAGCTACCCCAGTAGCCAAAGCACCCTATCGATTAGCCCCGGCAGAGATGCAGGAGCTATCCAGTCAACTGAATGAACTACTGGGAAAAGGATTCATCAGACCGAGCTTCTCACCATGGGGAGCACCCGTGTTGTTTGTGAAAAAGAAAGATGGATCGTTCAGAATGTGCATCGACTACAGAGAACTCAACAAACTGACGGTCAAGAATCGTTATCCTCTACCGCGCATAGATGATCTATTCGACCAACTGCAAGGGGCGAGCTATTTTTCTAAGATTGATCTGAGGTCCGGGTATCACCAGTTACGAGTGCTAGAGGAGGATGTACCGATGACCGCCTTCCGAACTCGTTACGGACATTACGAGTTCGTGGTGATGCCATTTGGATTGACCAATGCGCCCGCAGTCTTCATGGATCTGATGAATAGAGTATGCCGACCTTACTTGGATCAGTTCGTCATCGTTTTCATTGACGACATCCTGATCTACTCCCGAAGTAAGAAAGAGCATGGCGATCATCTGCGACAAGTTCTAGGGATATTACGAAAAGAGAAACTTTATGCGAAGTTCTCGAAATGTGAATTTTGGATCCGAAGAGTCGAATTCTTAGGACACGTGGTAAGCGAAGAGGGAATCCACGTGGACCCATCCAAAATTAAGGCCATTGAGAACTGGTCAGCACCGAAGACTCCTACAGAAACACTAAAATCTGACGTCGTGGACGCGTGCGAATTTGAAATGACCATTCTTTAACTGACGTCGTGGACGCGTGTGCGAATCTGAAGCGGTTTCTCTCTAGCACAAAAGGCGCGTGTGGATTTGAAACAGTTTCTTCAGAAACGGCGCTTGTTGGGCGGCGTGTTACAAGGAATCTGACACTCTCTCTCATGCGTGATCATCGCAAACCTTAACTGTCACGCATCTCTCTCCTTACACCCACTATAAAAGGCAGTCTCCTCTCCCATTTACCTCTTTATTGCATCTGAATTCTCAAGAGAGCAAAAATTCCCTAAAACCCTTATTGTTCATCTTCTTCTTCCCAACTTCAACAATGGCAGAATCATCGTCTGTTCATGCTACCTCACACATCCTTCCCATTCGCCCTCAACAGTGTTTGGTGATCGATTTAACTCCTCAGTCGTACGACTCCTACATGTTTCCGATCATCGAGTGCCTGAAGTACTCGCCAATCGCTCCTGCACTTTCTAGGGTTGAATCTGTGCCCATGGAGCTCCTATCGCAGGTGTATGCGACTGCACATTACGATAAAGCAGTCGATAGGGTTTTCTTCGAGGTTTCTGATCACAAGACCTCGATTTCAAAGCAACGATTTGGCGCATTGCTAGTGTAACAACCCGATATCCCGGGCATTATAAACCGAGTCTTGTAACCCCTTTTGAATGTAATGGGAATATCATCGATAAATGAATTGTTCAAAAGCTCTGATTTGGAGTACGCTATGTAGTAGATATCGTCTTAAAGGTTCCAAATAAATAAAGAAACACTAAAATCTGAGTTATGGCGAAGAAGCTATGACCATTCTAAGATTTCCGTCAAAACCGACAACACCGATCAAACGAAAAACGCAAAGTTTCAATACGATAACATTTAGCCTTAGGTATCTAAATGAAAGTCATAGATAACATTAAACCGTGAGCGTACACAAAAAGAACGTCCAAATCTGACTTCGCATGAGGAAGTTATGATTTTTCAAAGAAATTCCTTAAAAGCGATTAGTTATAAAATAAATAATAAAAATAATTTTTGGAATTTGCCAACGGAGTCTAAACGAAAGTTGTAGATCGTAGTCTCACCTACGCGTGGATATAAAGACCATCGAAAACGGAGTTCGTATGAAGAAGATATGGATTTTTGAAGTTTATTAAATAAATTAATTAATTATTTAATTCAAAATTCGGATATTATCCGAAGAGGAGTCAGCGTCCTTCTCCGAAGTACGCGCTGCGTACTCCTGTACGCCCCGCGTAACCGAGAGGATTGGCCTCGGATCGTCCACGTCGCCATATCCGAAGAAGCCGACCCGTCCGACCCGTCCGACCCGTCCGATCCGACGTCCCATCCGACCCGGCGTCCCATCCGACCCACCTCCCCAGCAACCCGTCCCATCCGGCCCGATAACCCAAGAACCCGTCCCATCCGAACCGAGGCAGTCGAGGCTTCGGTCATGCATGACGTACGCGTACGCAGCGCGTACGAGCGTACGCCCCGCGTACCGAGGCAGACTTGCCTTCCTATAAATAGAATGCGAGGGTTTCCAAAGAAAGGGTTCATTTCTCTTCTCTCTCTCTCAGCATTTCCTCGTTTTCCGTGTCCGTTCAAACCCGAAGCTCTGGTCTTTTTGGCTCAAGTCCCGAAGGCCGATTCTACTCCCGAGATTCCCGAGAATCCCAAGAAAAATCAGTTTCCCGAGACGAAACTCTGCTCGGTTTTCCACCTCACAATCTTCAAACTATCAAGTGAGTTCATATCCCCTTTGAACACTCTTTAAATACATTTTAAATGTTTTATACTCTTTTTGGGGAGGAATACAAGTTAACACATGACTAAATTCGTATGAAACATTAACCTTTTGATACACTTTTCATACTGTTGTTTTAACTATCTTGTGAAGTTATTATGATACAAAACCCCTCACAACACAGCTTTACCCTCTTTGGGATATAATATGTTTATAAATAGAAATATGTTTTATTTATACGGTTACATACAAACACATCATATCAAGGGTAACATTCTTTACTAAGTCATTTCATGCATTCAAAGAATTTATGATTATGCTTTGTCAAACATTGTGAAAGAGGTTAAACTTTGCATACAAACTACTACCTTACTACGGACTTAGTTGAGAATCCATGAGTCGTGTATATCTTCAAACGTTACTTTCTTTATTAGAAAATAATGCTGCAAGTCCTGTCTATAACCAGAGTCTCCCGTTCGGAGAACGTGTCAAATGTGTATAGATCTATACGGGAAGTCATGATCCCGCGCCCTGACTGTTAGCTACAGTCCGTCTTATGGGGTGACAGTTGTCATAACGCTACGACGCCTGAAGAACGTCGCTACAGGCATATTATGTTTAGTATGGTTATAAAACTCATCGGATATACAATTATTATGGTATTATGCTTTTATGAACGAGTAGATATTAAAACTATTCTTCATCTAATAAGTGCGATCTTCGTATAGCTTTACTATGTAAAACTATGCCACACCTTTCGAGCACGTCGCTTGCTTGCGATTTTCGGTCTTAGAGACTGCCAGTTATGTCAGGGAAATAAGGGTTTTTCCTGTATACAAACCAAACAACTAATAGGAAAATAAGGGATTTTCTCGGTACAATTAGTTGCAATTTACATCACGAACATTCATATGCATTGCATAGTTTTATAAGAAAATAAGGGTTTTTCTGGAAAACATGCAAACACTTTCGAATGGCATACATCTTCTCAAAACACTACTTATGAACTCACCAACTTAAATGTTGACACTTTTTCTTTGAAATAACTTGTATTCTCAGGAAACCGCTAGACCAGGTAACAACTACTTTTGAAGACTAACGCGCTGGCGTTAGTAACATATTTTGGATCACCATATTGTATTTGATTTCTTTTGCAAACATGTAACATATACAATCATGTAAACTTTTCAAATATATTTATATTATGGTGGTGTGTACTTTCCTTTCTATGAACTGTTATGATACTGAATATGACGTCCTCCGCCCCCGAACGTTTCCGCCGTTCAGGTTTGGGGGTGTGACAGCTAGGGTTTGCTGCTGACCCTTCAAGGATTAATCCGGAGACGATTCCGATTGGGCATCTCTACAGCATTTTCTATAATATGGGGTACATGGAGGCGCTCTCCTCCGTCGCAAAGTTTAAGAAATATTGTCTGCCGCCATAGTGGAACGGCATGTTCACTGTCCTCTTCAAGGGTTTATCAGAACGAAGCTCAGGTTCAGACGGCTCCAGTCAACTCTTCTTGTCGATCATGTACGACATTTACAACGGAATCAACGTCGACTATGGGTTGGTTCTCTGGCAACAACTCATCCAAGGCCTCTCTTCTTCTTCACGACATTCTGAGGTGTCGTATGCACAGTTTTGGACTCTCATCACCAAGTGGGCGATGGATAAGTTCGATGTCCCCACTGTTGCCGGTGCATCGATGTCTTCGATCGGTACTTTTCATACCACGAAGATTATCGTTTCAGATGCATCAAAATTCCCCTTCATTGGTTCTATTCCGGAGACAATGTATGCTGATGTCCCAGGTGAAAGCAGAATCATCCGGACTATCAAGGAGTTTAAGCAATCTGGACCGAGGGAACTCACTCAGGAGATGCTCAAGTCCATCCATGATGCTGATAAGCCTGTTCATAGAGGCAAAAGAGCAGACAAAGGGAAGCAAGTGACCAAAGGGGCTAAAGGTCCTTCTCCCAGGAAGAGAAAACCAACAAAAGCTGCACAGTCCCGGCAGCCGAAGAGGCGAAAGACTCAACCGAAGCGAAAGCTTATAATCGCTTCCTCTTCGAGTGAATCAGAAGGTGAGAGTTCGGATTCGGACGGCTCTCAAAGAGGCGAAACCCCTCCAAGAGGCAACACTCCACCCCGATCACCTACCCCAGATATGGAAATCCATATCTCACCAATTCCCTCTCCCACTCAAACAATCCCTACTTCCATTCCCACCATAAACCCCTCTTCCAGCATTCCTCAAACCTCTTTCCCTATACCACCACCCATTTTCACCGATACAACAACAACAACAACTGCAAAGGTTACAACCAACGTATCTGATACGGGGGTTCATACCGATGCAACCGAACCACCACCTGTAACCGAACCCCAACATACAACCGAAATCCAACCACCACCCGAAACTACCCCCACTCACACTCAACCTGAACCCACTCATACCACAACACCCCCAGCTTCACCACCCCCAACATCTCCAGGTCATGCCTCTGATGGAGATAACCCTTTCCTTGGAGGGGAAAATATGACCTTCGATTCGGTCTACTTTAGTCCGTTTCAGGTCCAAAGCGACGATGACGAGGAAGCTCCAGTTACAAACAAGCACCTAAAGGAGCTGCATGAGAAGGTTGATCTGCTTATTGCCTCATCTTCTAACTCTCAATCCTCTCTCTCTGAAGCCGCACTTCAGAAGATTGTTGATGCCTTCTCAAGGGCTCAACATGATTCAGTCGCTTCAACCACTGCAGCAATTGACGCCTCAACGAAAGCTTGTGAGGCGGCGACCGAAAAAGTCGATAAACTATTCTCAGATGCCCCTGCCTTGTTACAATCTCTACAGGAGAGTGCTGCTGCAACCAAGACAACGCTGGAACCGATTGTTCAACAATTGGCCACGTTCGTCTCAACAGAGTTAAAGTCGTTCGCTACCCTTCGCCAATCAATCAGTGACGAAAACTCTGCCCTTCGGACATCTATCGATGAGCGTCTCTCTAAACTCCAGGAGGATCTTGCCTACGATAACTCGTTGATGGATGCTCTCGCAAGGAAGACCACTTCCCTCAAGGTCAAGAGTGCTCAACTTTCAAGTTCACAAAAACAACTTGACGCTCTTCGATCCGAACGGGAAGTGATAAGGACGTGTGTTTCGGATGTTCACTCAGCAATATCCAACATCCTGGAAGCACACGATCCTATTCTGAACCACACTGTGAGGCGAACCCTTGCAGAAAAACTCGCCCCTACCCTGGATCTTCTCAGCAAAATAGAAGGGCTGCCTAGTTTCGTGTACACTCCGAAACAAGGGGGAGAAAAGGAGTTCGGATCTCAACCACCTCCTTCCTCAAAAGCTGCTCACACAACCGAACCTCCTCCTACAGGTCAAGCTTCAGGTTCGGGTGTGAAGAATAAAGGAAAGAAGATAGCTGAGGAAGAAGAGGAAGACGATCAAGAAACCATTGCTGACATGCTGAAACGCAAAAACAGTCGCAATGTTGATGATGACAATATTCGTGTGGCGCGAGAAGCTGAAGAAGCCGAACGCAAAAAGAAAGAAGCCCACGATCTCCTCGAGAGCAGGAAGACTCTTTTCCTTGCTTGGACTCGAGAGAGAATCATAAAGGAGGCTATTGATACTCCGAGCATCCTATGGCTCGAACCGGTGATCTCTTTCGACTGCTACAATTCTGTCGACTCGCAGTTCGACATGCCCTTAAATTGAAAGGCGTTTATCTTCCACGCCTTCACCAACGTTGCCGAAGTTCCTCATCCTCATTCTGAGGTTGATCGTGAACTGATCGAATTCTATCTGAAGGCCGCTCAACCATAGTACCAAACATGGAGCACTCAGAAGATCGTTAACGTTCGGGTACTAAAGCCTTACACTGAAGGGAGATTCATCAACGTTCGGTTCAGGGTGATCAGAGGGTCTGTAAGAACCGAACATCTCATATCCTTAGCAGATCTACCGAACCTCAACCTCCATGACTGGATCGTTCTGCACAACATCCTCTTGACGAATGAAGCTGAATATGGTCCGATTATAGACCATCTCAAAAGGATGTTAGTTTGCTATATCATGGAGGTCGCCTTGATGGACCAGGAGATAGCCACAGTCTTCAAGAAGAAACCGAAGATCTCTCCTGTTGGCTCGGCCAGTGATCTCAATCAGATGAAGATGGGAAAGATTGACCCAAGGCGAAACTCGGTCATGTTCACTAGGGCTGAAGGACAGAAATGTCTCTTTGCCTTAGCGGATAAACATTTTTATACTACTGCTTGTCTTGAGCACGTGCTGGGGATCATCCATCGGTGTAAAGAGAATACAGCGGATGATATCAAATACTTCAACGATATGATACAGTGGTACATCCGATTCAGACAGACGATACTTGCCCTTATCTCGCGTCTGTTTCAGACTGTAAAGAAGAAGGTTCCTGCTGCTGCTGGCCCAAGCAAGAAGTGAAGATCTCGCTCCAATTCACGCAAAGGGGGAGATTGTTGGGTAGCAGATTCGTTTATGTGTTGCGTCTTTGGGCTCGGTTAATAGTCCATTCGTTTGTACTCCGGTTTGGGCATGTCCAACCGTGAGCTGTTAGGTTTACTATATAATAATATGCTTGCATGCATATTAGGTTAACGATCTAGAGTACGATTGATAGAAGACGATAGCATTACAAAGTTCTTTCTTTATCGTTCCTGTAAACCTTCTAACCCTCTACAGTTGATGTTCTTTATCGAGCTCTTCTGAGGGTTGTTTTATAATCATTCGACTCGTTTGATTCATTCTTGAGTTGTTTACTGCTTTCGTGTTCTTGCTGTTTGTTCTTTATATTACCTGTTTAAGATCTAATCGATCTTCAAGTTTAGTTTTAAACGTATCAATCTCCCTTATGATTCCAAGGCCAGTGAGGGTTCTGTTAGGGACACATCCCTTCGCTAGCTATGTACCTCTTATTTCTGCCCAACGCAGTGGTGATCTGCCCCTGTGGCTATAGATAGCTTCATATGAAGCGGCATTGATGTTAGGGTGATAGTTGTTGTAGTGTGAAAGCTCATTGGGTGATAAGTGGGTATTCGCACGCTTTACCAAGTCAATCACCCAAGCCATTAGCATGTTTTTTATGGTTTGAACAAGTTCTCTTCCTCTGCTCGTCGATTTGTAGGTGGTAGGCCATGCTAAAGTCTATCGTACCCCCCGTAGGGGCTGCCATAATCGTGAAATGAGTCTACCATCTCTGTCGGGGGGGGGGGGTAATGGATGTTGACACATCATGCAGTCGTAACATCACTTTGATGTATTTCCTAGTCGACTTCCCCCTCATGTCGGTTTCTTTGATTGGTAGGATGTGAGTGGAATTTTTCAATCTATCCGTGATCACTCAAACAGTACCGAGATTGCCTCTTTGACTTGGGTAGCTTGGTTGTGAAATTCCTGACTATCCGCTTCCACTTCCTTTTGGTTATCATTGGTCGTTGTAGGATCTAGAAGGCTTCTGTTGTTCTTCCTAAGTCTTGGCACAAGTCCAATACTTGTCCATATGTGTAGCGATGACAGCTTTCCCATTCGGCCACTGACGTTAGTCCTTGAGTTTTAGATACTTCTTGTCCGAATCTAGAGGAATGGAGTAGTGAGTTCTAATGTGCCCTGTTCATGACGTCTTTTCTGGTTCTATCAACTTTAGCGTCCACATCCAGTTCATGGGATAACATGAGCTGCCACTCTTGGCTCTTAGATCCTTGTGAATGGTGAAGATTATACACTTCGCGACATGAAGAAAGTGTCTCCAGATCTCTAGGGCGAACACTACCTCCCCTAGCTCGAGGTCATACATAATCTAGTCGACCTCGTACTTCTTCAGTTTTCTTGCGGTGTTAGTACTGACTTCTGATTATTACATAGGGCATGCCATTGTATTTGGAGGGCGGCTTCTTACTTCTCTCCTTATGTGGTTTTTGGTTCTTGTTTATCGCTCCAGTGGGTTTTTACCCTCTCGTCTGCTGTCTAGGTCGGTAGGGAACGTATGGGTTCAATTTGTGTGGTTAGAATAAATTGAATGGTAGAACATTCACTGGCTCTCCTGGGTAGTCTCGCCCCGAAGTTCATGGTAGAACTCATGCCTGGTCCATCTATCATAATCTCGTGCGTAGGGGTCGTATATAGCTGAGTTTGGTCGAACAGTCGGATGACATAATACTCCTCTCTTGGGTACTTCGGGGTTTCGTAACGAGGGATGACCCGGAGGTCTGGGTCGGATTCGTGCTTATGAGAGTCGAGGGTTTCGATATTCCGAAAATTAGGTGAGGGGTCGTTTCGTAGAACATTTGATTGGGAAGGGTGAGGACTAAACCAATCCAAATCGAACGACGTTATCTAAACCTTCTTAGTAAATCATGGTGTTAAGTTACATTCGGATGAGATATTTGTTAGGGAGATAGGGTTTCCTTTGTTTCTTGTTAGTGTGTTCTGTGTTGATCGGTATTAGTATCACTACAGACGATTCTCACTGCAGTAACTAGCATTGATAGTATATGTGTTTTGGTAGTTAGCGATGATGCTTCATATTATGATCCCTAACAGGTCTCTCGATGATCGCTCGATACGCATAACTGTTTTGATTAAACTAAATGAGAGAATATTTTGAATATTTTTAGAACGACGGTAATTTTAGCAAACATACCAAATTCATTACAAACATATGGTACTTAAACGTTTTTGTCGTTGGAAACATTACAAAAGTCCTAATAAGGTTCCTTGTTGCTTCTGCCGATTCGGTCGTCACACTCCTCCGGCTTCTCCGTCATTCTTCTCGGTTGGACAGTCCCTCTTGAAGTGTCCCTTTTCACCGCATAGGTAGCATACTGGACTTACACTAGTATTGTTGGTTGGAGCAATGTGCTAGGTCGGGGCCCTGCAGAAGCGGACGGTATGTCCCTTCCTGTTGCAGTTGATGCATTGTAGAATCCGGCAAGCTCCGGTGTGATGGTAGTTACACTTGTTACACTTTGGAAGTGTTCCCATATATTGTCTGACCGATGCTTGAGTGACTGATGTCGAGGCATGCGTTGTGACTCTTGTCGTAATTACCGGGGTAGTCACGGATTGTTGTCTTTTGGCGAGTCTTTAAGATTGGTTGCGCTCCTTTTTGTTCCAAAACTTTCACTTCTTGTTCGTAGGTTTGTGGTCTGGGGTATTTCCATTGGTGGACACCCGCTGGGTTCTTGATTGTTATCGTTGTTGGTATTTCTGACACCACTTCCGTGCCTGATGGCATGATTAGCATTGAATTGTGCCATGACTGTTGCTACAGCTGCTGTGACTGCGGCTTGAAAAGTAGCAGAGTCTATCTGCAGGGTTGGCGCCTTGCTAGTTGGTTGGTTTCCTCTTGGTGAAGACATAATTCTGTTTCATAATGGAAAAGATGACTTCGTGAGTGGGAATGATTTCCTCAAGTGCATTCTTATAATTTATATTCTCATATATAAATTTTTGCACGTTGTTGTACTATTCTTAGTGTTCCCATTAAACATTCCTGAGATGGAGTTACGGAAATGGGTAGAAGAAGGTTTTGTACATGCGTTGAGCTTTACTTGTCTTAGGGTCATCTGGGTCCAAACCCACTTAGCTGAGGAGTTTTAATGGGAACCGGTGTATTAACACTGGTATGATCGCACCCTATAGTTCTACGAAGAGAGTACCTTTCAATCAAGATGTTTAAAAAGGCGAGACGATAATGAGTCGTTATAGAGGGCTATGCGTTGCGAGTTATTTAACTAAGTTTATCTTATTTCTATGTGTTTTGTATTTCAATTCTTATAGTGTTCTGAAAACAATTCATAATGAAAGTTTATAAACCAGTGAATTTTGGTGGTTCTAAATCCAAATGAAATCTTGTAATGTGATCCAAGCCAAGTTCTTATTACGGTCACTTGATGTTTGCTTAGCTGTATGAATAAAACCTAATAGACTCTCGAGTCTAATGGATTATGATAAGTCCGTTTTGTTAATGTGATTCTAGAAATTTCGGTGTCATAGAAAATTTTGACTTCGGTACAAATCTATGCGAGATCATTGAAAGGAATACTTTTGACAGCCATTAAATCCCCTGATTAGTATGAAAACTTAAATCGTCGGGTTGAGCTCTCACATACAATAGAGTAGCACCATTGCATACTCATGAACCTAATCTACAAGGTCTTGTGAGCAGTGTGAATTCTTTTCATGGCAATTCGTCTCTTGTGATGTCTGATACATGGTCGATGCTCCTCGCAATTCTGCCAAATTGACGCTTGGTTGCAACCATTCGCTCTTTGAGTGTTGAGTGTCTATCCCGATAATCTTTTGCCTCTGCTCGAGTGGTGATAAGGTCTTTCAAGTAGTTGTTTTCTATAATAGTAGTCTCTTTTCAAGCCTCGGGTACGTGAGGTGGTAGTGTCTGTAGTAGCACGCAGTTTCTGAACTTGATTTGTTGTCTCTCTATTTCGATCCCCGATGTTTGCGGTCAGCCGGGTCTTTGCCGGGAGGGCTCTGTCAGTCGGTCCCCCATGGTTGAGGTCGTAGCAACCTTGTTGGTCTCCAAACGGTGATCATTGTCATTGCTGTTGACTAAAACCCTCGATCACAGTTGGCCAACGGAGCACATGTCCGATGATTTCGAAACGGTTCACGGGAACCATGGCTATATATGGTGAGTTGACCGCCTCCGGTTCCTTCTTCTGATTCTTCTTTGTCTTCATCGAATACCCCGTTGGGATCCTCATCGGGTTCTTTCTCTAGCTATCCACCAATCCCCAACAGGGAGTACACGGGCCATCTGGTAAGTAGAATCTGGTCATGCTATACGTACGAGAATAGGAGGGGTTGGAAGCATATAGTAGTCGTATTCCTAGAAATACATATAGGGATTTGATCCTCATTAGTTGCTTCTATAATGACATAGTGCATACTAATTACATATAACAAAGATATGATAGACCTTCGAATAAGTGATCCTACCCTAGGTCCACATCCAAACAAGGAAAAGGAAGTAAGGCAATGACCACAGATTCTAAGTCTATGATTTCTAAATTATATATAACTTTAGAGTATCCACTTAGTGACTATGGTCCTAATAATAAAGATCTTATTTAGTTTTCACATAAGTTAAAGTTTTTACAAATACTCCTATAGTATTTTAAATGTTATGTTTGGTTCTTAGTAACTTTCTTGTATGGGAAGTTTTCAGGCTTGTTGCTCACTACGACCATACCCTAGCATACATTAGTCACACCTCGGATGAATATAGTTGATCATGCTATATTCATCCCAAGTCTGATTACATACCCCAAGGTCTACTCGTAGTGTCCAACTCCTCGTTTAACTTTTGTATCGTCCTAGATATGATATTATACTAGTATGTATGTATGCACTCATACTTTTAACAAGAAACTATTTCATTTCTAAAAGTATAATTGTTTTGAAAATGTTTAAATCAGAGACTTTAGTCCCAATGCATTTATAGTTTGTATATCTTATGTGGTTCGATATACTTAGTTCACTATAAACAATGCTCTGATACCAATCTGTCACATCCCCAAACCAAGGATGCAGGACATGCCCGAGGGTGGAGGACTTCATGTATAGTATCATAACAATGAGTATAATAGTGATTAAAGCAATACAACCAATCATAAATATAATAGAAAAAGTTTTACATGATTTCAAGTGTTACATATTTCGATGACTGAATGCAACATTATGTAAAAATAGTTGTTTAACGTCGTAGCGTTCCATCCTCAAAAGTTTGTAGTTACCTGGTTTCACTGATTCCTGAGAATACAAGAAGTTTGAAAAAGTGTCAACACAAAGGTTGGTGAGTTCATAAGCTTCTTGGAAGAAGAGTTTGAAAACCGTTCTTTGTAATGAGATGTATGTTACCAAGAAAAATCCTATATTTTCCTTATAAAAGTGATATGTAAAAGTAGTCTTAAAACACAAAGACCGAAGTGTACAAGTAAAATCCATACTTATTGTTATGAAGGTGGCTTTAAATCAACATAAAACCATGAAAGGGATGTATATACAAGTATGTTTCCATACTTAAAGAAATCCATGCAAGTTTAAATCGACATAAACTCGTTATATTTAGAAGTAAAAACTCGTTAAATTATTAGAAGAACCCGTAAATATTTTGTTCGTTAATACCACATGAGAGTTATTGTAACCATACTTGACGATGGATGGCCTCGTATTTACGACGTTCTTCAAACGTCGCCGTTAAATGACACTTGTCAGCTTAGACCTGCCGGTCTAGCTGTTGCAAGCAGCCCAGGTGTGGGTTTGTCAAACCCAATATAGATCTATATACAACTATCATGTTCTCCCTACAAGAGACTTTGGCTACAATTTACAGGACTTTACGACTTTGTTACTTTGAAAGTAACCCGAAGGGAATGTCTCACAAATTTATTCATTAACGGATTTACGTGAACCGGAAAAACCTTGGTTATGAATTTACCCTTTTTGAAACGTATGAATTTACCCTTTTTGAAACGTATTAATTATGTAATGTATCATAAACTATACCTATTATAGTTTATCAAACCAGGATTAGTAATGGTAATGTATGTAACTATATTTAACATAGTTTATTCAAATATTGGTATGTAAAGGATGTGTTTTGATGTAAAACAATTTGTCCTTTCTATGCTTTATCTAGCAAAAATCCATTTGTTTATTGATGTATGTCTATATATTAAGACAAAATGTCACATATTGCAATAACATATAATCACATAAGAATATACCCCTTGCTCAAGAACTTACAAGGTGAAATGAAATTTTCAATGTATTTCTGCCAAATAGCAATTCTGTTACTGTTCATAGACAAATTATAGAAAAATCATACGAAGTCGAAAACTAAATCCGTAAGTTCTGAGAGTTCACAAAATTTGTCTAGTTTATTCATAAATTTTATTATGATTTTTAGATGCCTCTAACTTGAGCAAACATGCTCATTTTCACAGACTGGTCCGGATGAGAAGCTACAATGATAGGCAGTTTTGTAAAAATCACCATAAATTGTAGAAAAATCGTATGGAGATGTGCAAGTAGTCATTTTAAAGACAAGAACTTGAAATATTTGCATCCAATACATTTTTGAAAACTAAAATGTTTCAGTTGTCCAAAACAGTCCGTGAATGGAGTCCAAATTTTCTGATGAAAGTTGTTAGAAAAGTTTAGTTATGTTCTTGGTGTTTTAACTTGTATTCTCCCCCTAAAAACTTAAGAAAACATGAAAATATAGGGTATGAACTCACCTTGAGTGATTTCAGTAGATGGATGATGGAGAAAAGAAGTGCTCAACTCAAGAACACTTCGAGGATTTCTTGAAGATTCAAAGATCTAACACAAATATGATGGAGTTTGTGTAAGATATCTATGATTTGTGTAGAAGGAAGTGTAATAATCATATGGAGGATGATGAAACTTACCAAATGTGGAGGAAAAGACTTGGATTATGCCTTGAATCTCGAATTTTAGAGAGAGAAAGTGAGAGAGAATGGAACTTGTTCTTTAGGTGATGAATGAGTGAAATGAGAGGAGAGAGGAGGGTTTCCTGCTTTTGTCTAAGAGTGTGGCTGAGGAAATGGTGGGAAAATGATTGTGACATGACCAGGTATGGTGGAGAGAGGGGTGGGTTGGTCATGGAGTGGGTATGGGTGGTTGCTTGTTTCACACACTAAGGTAAAGTCAACACTCCTCCTAAATATCTTACCACTAGATATTTTATTCTTAGGAAAGGATTTTCCCCAAAATAAAATAAAAATGTGAATATTTGGGTTTTATTATGTTAAAATACGAGTTTGGGTGAAAATCCCGCGTTAAAATCTCGAAAAACGGGCTTAAAACGAAGTTTGGGCGAAAAACTGGCAATCTGGACCGAACATGCGAGGTTCGGCTCTAAAGGAATGAGAACCGAGAGGAAGGGAGAAGGAACCGAAAGGAAGGGAGAAGGGACCGAGGGTGCGAGGGGGAGGAGCCGAGAGTCCGACGTTCGGCTCGGTCTACTGAGCTTCGGTCGGAGGGAGCCTTTGGTCAACCGAGGTTCGGCTCGGTTCTTCATCAGCCGGGCTCGGTCCTCTTGGCTTCTGACAGATCGCTTCTGACAAGGTATCGGCTCCTAAGAAGGGCTCGACTCCTTAAGAAGGTCGGCTCCTAAGAGGGTCGACTCCTAAGAGGAGTTTCGGCTCCTTAAGGCTGTTTTTCGCACAGACTTGCGTTTTGAGCTGACTTTGGCCAAGTTAAGGGTCGGGATGCCCCGAGTGATTGTAAAAAGGTTTGAGAGAGATTTTGAGAGAGATTTGGGAGAGATTTGTCGTTCTTGGAGAGATTTCACATACTTGGAGAGGTTTGGGAGAGATTTGCCGTTCTTGGAGAGATTTCACATCCGGAGAGAGATTTGGGAGAGATTTCACACTCTTGGAGAGATTTCTCATACAGAGAGAGTTTTGGGAGAAATTCCACAATCTTGGAGAGAGTTGGGAGAGATTTGACATACTTGGAGAGATTTCGCATACAGAGAGAGTTTTGGGAGAGATTCCACAATCTTGGAGAGATTTGGGAGAAATTTCACACTCTTGGAGAGATTTCGCATACGGAGACAGTTTTCGGAGAGATTCCACAATCTTGGAGAGATTTCGCATACGGATAGAGTTTTAGGAGAGATTCCACATACTTAGAGATATTTGGGAGAGGTTTCACATACTTAGAGAGATTTGGGGGAGGTTTCACATACTTAGAGATATTTGGGAGAGGTTTCACATACTTAGACAGTTTTGGGAGAGGTTTCACATACTTAGAGAGATTTGGGAGAGGTTTCACATACTTAGAGATATGTGGGAGAGGTTTCACATACTTAGAGAGTTTTGGGAGAGGTTTCACATACTGGGAGAGATTTGGGAGAGGTTTCACATACTTAGAAAGATTTCGCATACAGAGAGAGTTTTAGGAGAGGTTTCACATACTTAGAGAGATGTGGGAGAGGTTTCACATACTTAGAAAGATTTCGCATACGGAGAGAGTTTTGGGAGAGGTTTCACATACTTAGAGAGATGTGGGAGAGGTTTCAGATAGAGAGAGATAGAGCGAGAGAGATTTAGAGAGACTTCGATTGTAACCTTTTTGAGTGTCCGGCTTCGCAATGCAAGGGCCGTAAACCTCGTTAAGCTTCGTTATGATTGTTATATGCCTTCGAGGGTTAAGGAATAATGTTTTCTCGAGTAGATTCATCACTTACCCCGATTAGGGTAAACAATTTTCGGACACGTGAAAACTCTAAGTGATACTTTGTATTAAGATTGCGAGTTGCTCAATAGACATAATGGAAACCCTAATATACAAGGGTTAGGTGAGTTGACCGGTTTGACTTGCTGACTTTATTTGACTTTGACTTGACCAGAAATTGACGGTTGTCACACCCTTAGACACAAAAGCATAACCATGCTCTCTCAGAAATGTCCTCAAACATCACATACATAAGTCTCAGCTCCAAATTCCATATCTCTTTTAACACCACACGAGGTCTGACCTCAACCCCATAGTTGAACCTCCCTGGTTACCCATAGCATGATCCAAAATGTCTCACTAAATTCCTCCTTGCCTCAACTATTTCGGCCCAGTGACACACAAGTCACAAAATCCTCAAACGAAAACTACGATCCAACTGAAGATCGACTTAACCCCAACCTCTGCTGTCTACTGCGCATATCTCCACGCTTCTCGCGGTATCTCCCGCACTCGGTTACTGACCTATACAGGTTAAGACATCCAATGACAATAATCCCCTCATCCATGAATTCACCTCAGAATCCTAGAATTTTCATCTCGTTTACCCATGCACCATCAATGCCAAACTCAACTCGAGAGTTTTGTCCGAACCAAAGTTGGGACCTCGCTCCCTAATGAGGCACTCACCTCATGAATCAACCTATGCCCCGCGTGAATACCACTTTTCAGATTCCCTCTTGCTGCGACAATCACACTAAAAAAAATATAATGATTCCCTGACAGAGACGGAGACTCCAATCTCACACCTGGTCCAACCACCAGATTCCAAAAACTCAATACAAGGGTCACTCAAGCCTAAAACCCTTCTGCATCATACTCTGGTCGGAGAACACTTCATCATCACACCCTCTTGCCGTCTAGTGAGTACTATGAATCCCCGCAACATCACGATAACCTATCGATGACTAGTGAGTACTACGGCTCCCCGTAGTATCACAACACCCTATGACTAGTGAATACTACGGCTCACTGTAGTATCACAACACCCTATGACTAGTGAATACTACGGCTCCCCTTAGTATCACAACACCCTCTAACTAGTGAGTACTACAGCTCCCCGTAGTATTACCGCTCTCTTTCTGACTTGTGAGCGTTATGACTCCCCGTAGCATCACAACACCACACTACATCCACTAACTCAAGCTCCACAGTCTATCATAAATAGCTACACATACTCGACCCAAATATGCATCACCGATTCTGACGGCAACCGACATAACAAAATACCTTCCTCTGCGGAGATCCACCTTCTTAAATAATTTATCTTAATGTCAATACTCGAAGGGCTCCTACTGGAACCGTAGATACATGATACACCACTAGTCATCTCAACTAAAGATTCTAAATAACTCCGAAATCAGGACATTATACCCGGATACCATGAAACACCATTTCAGAACATCATAAAGTCCTGCCTCAACCACTAATCTCCTAATCCCAGCATCATACAGATACAAAAATACATTCCCGCTGAACCTCATAATTAATTCTTCACCTTGCCCAATGCGCAACCTCGGTGTATCCAAATTCTCAATTGGAACACAGAGAAAGCGCTAACGCTTCAGAACATGCTGATGACCCTTCTAAAATGATTTCCTTTACTTCTCAAAACCCTTGACACAATACACATGCCGGCTCAGGAGTTGGCCGCTCGGTCATCTCTATCTACCCCCAAAGACATATAACAATCCATACTTCGACCCATAAATTCTCAACTGTCAAAACCACCCTTACGAATCTACCACCTTATACCTCCCTGGCCACCACCCGGTTCCCGACCATTGGCCACCCGTCGTGGAGACACTCACCCTTTCTCAAACAAGTACTACCTGCATTATCTTGCTCTGAACCTCTCTTCGATCACCAGTAACCCTGATCTTAGGAATCCGCACCGCAGGTGTCTGAATCCCACTTTCTAACCGCTCTTTGAACAAATCTCTGCTCCCCTCAATAAGATACCCGGTTCTCCCCCACTTAGGGTTTGAACCATCACCATTTGGTGCATGAACCATCCCACAGACTGTTTCCACTAGCAACATCGCACCTGCCCTTGGAAGGTGTTACGCAACGCCCGATAATCTCCTTTAAGAGATCCAGCAACCCCAAATACTCTGGATCTCAGATGAAACCTCAGGAACTTCTCATCACAACCGCCTCTAGTCGTTCAAAGTCCCATACCATCCCAATACCGAGTATCTCAACTGTCCAGTAATATCATTGACTCTTAGACTAAACAATAAATCCTCATACTTCTCAACCTCGACTTCCCAATCCACGTTCCAACACATGAATCATCACGAGGATAGGGACTCCCTTTCCCTACTTAATACCCATCATAGATAGAAGAGCCAACGCCCTGATATACTCGTCTGAATTACCCGCTGATACCGCTACCATACACCCTACTATACTCAAATAGGGTGCAACGTGGTCCTTGACCACTTCATTCCCACTCGACTACATGCTCATGATGTATCCTTACCTCGTGGCAGACATGTTTCCTGATACTCTGGTGGAAAATCGTCATAAATGACAAACCGCAGGGTTTTACTCTAAAGCCCAAAACCGAAATCTCACTCCTCTTATGTTTCCCAAAAGAAACGGAAATAGCACCACTTAGGTCACAGAAGGTGACATCCCTTCTATCGGCTGGTTGCTCAACTCAGACTGAAATCCCCCCCCCCCCCATAAACGCCATCTCTAATTATCCTCGAGTCTTGCGACTACATCTGACATCTTACCAAAATACTTGAAATGCTCTTGACCTCCCTCTTAAAGGATGCCTCTTCGGACTCAATCATGACCCTTAGGCCTAAAACCCCATCACGTCCAATCTCCACCTAATCAATCATGACCGGATAACCGGAGAACCATAAACGTCATTCCCTACGAACCATGGTACTCAACCCATGACATCTCTTCTCAATCTGCTACAATGCATGGTACGCGAACCATGACATCACTTCTCAATCTGCTCCAATTTATGGTACTCGAACCACAACATCACTCCTCAATCTGCTCCGATACATGATACCCGAACCATGACATCACTCCTCAATCTGCTCCGATGCATGGTACCCGAATCATGACATCACTCCTCAATCTGCTCTGATGCATGGTACTCGAACCATAACATCACTCCTCAATCTGCTACTTAGATCCCCTAGTCTACTCCCTGTTTCAAGCATGGGTCCTCTGCTTTCGGTAGTATGGGCCCATACTACCTGCCACATCTACCCATACTTTCCACATGGACCATCCCAAAGTTCCTAAGTAGCTGCTCAACTCTCACTACCCCGTCACGCGTGCTCACTCCCCAGCGAAATGCTCTACTTTAACAGCATGCTCATCTGACTAAGATCACTCCCCAGGCTCTTCCCAGGTTCTCATACTTCTCCGCCATCAGCTGTTGAAGATCTCCTAACGATGCAAGCCATCTACCTCCTGAATATCTTCATATTCACTTACTAGCTGTCTCCCATCATCGAGAGTCCCACAAAGCATGAAGCAAGCAGCATTCGAGCATTGAAGTACCTCCTCCAACACATAAAACCTCTCTAGGTTATTATCCACCTGCCCTCATCATACTCGAAGGATATAACCGAACTCAAACAACTTCACCCCACGTGGGCATCTAGCCACCCTCTCGGCAGGCTCCTCCAATGCTCATAAAGATACCTCCTCTAGATTACTCCTCTACTCGAATCCCCTAAAAGGGTTCCTACTGGACACTCTTACTCATCACATACTCAAAGTACATCACAAGTAATAGCAACTCCTAGGCTAAGGCATCACCAATCAGGCCACTCTAGTCCTAAAATATGAAATACCTAGTCTGTCTCTAGCATGTATAATATCTCATAACACAAAAGTAAGGGTATTTTGGGAAATCATCGTTCGGGCCCTAGCTGATTGTACACACTGCTCTTTCTCGTTTCCTCTTTGAACTCTTATTCGCTTTTTAAAAAAAATCATTTCTTTGAAAACTATTCTTAATTCCTCAGTGTGAGTCCAGAGTTACCCGAAGGTGCATATGAATCCCTCAAAACAAGGCTCTGATAACAACTTGTAACACCGTAAATTTCAAAACAAATTTTCATTTAAAATAGTCGTTTAATTCTTAAAAACACTTTTCGTAAAATCTCGTTTCTGATCGAATTACAAAACATAACTCCATTTTTACTTGAATAATAAACCAGGATCCTCAAAACATGTCTCTTTCTATGGTGTGTACAATCGAGCCGGTGTCGTCCCGTGATCCAGAGAGAAACCTGAAACACATAACACAAAACACTATAAGCACGAAGCTTAGTGAGTTCCCCAAAATACCACATATAACACATACTAGCCACTCGAGGCTATAACTCTGTGGGCCCTTGAGCCCTAAATCTGTGGACCCTCTGGTCCTAACTCCGTGAACCTTCCGGTTCTAGCTCTGTGGACCTTCTGGCCCTAACTCTGATAAACACAGAGCATAAATCACATAGAAGTAATGTAGTGCAACACATAACGAAATAGCATACAATAACTCTGTAACATAACTCTAATACCACTCAAGGTAAAGTATAGTGAGAAGACTCACCTGGCAAGCAGAACGCAGATATCTCTACATTTGAATCCCGGACTCGCCACCGCCTAACACATAAGGCAGATATCTCTAGTTAACACTCGAAGTCTCAACTCTAATTAAACCGGCGATTACTCTTTCTCTCTTTAATCGGGTAGTGGGTAAAAGATCATTTTACCCCTCCAAGGTCTCTAATATTTATGTTGACCAAACCCTAAAGTCAACAGAAGTCAACTCAAGTCAACGGTCAACTCTGACCAGAATCTTCGAGTACATAAGGATGACTCGGCGAGTCCATGCGTGTCTTCTGACTCCTCCAAAGCCTCACTCGACTCGTCGAGTGAACCTTCCACTCGACGGGTTTCCATTGGATTCGAATCGCGGGCAACCCGACTCGACTCGTTAGGTCTTCCCATGGACTCGGCGAGTTGCTCCCATGACCACACTCATCTGGCCTTCTGAGGTCAGATCTGATCCTGTAATCCTAAGATCTGGCTTCCCTACGACCAATAACCACGTAAAGGTCGAGGCTTGACATACATGCAAAGCTTACAAGGATTTCCTTGGAGAAATGGCTCTTAAAATGGCATCAAAGTTTCATTCCCTCAATAAACCAACGTAAAGCATACATAATAAGGCTTTATAGACCTCTATGGGTCCAGATCTGGGACCTCTCACGCAAAGGGACCCTATACCCCACACTACAAGCCATAGAAAGGTGTAGAAAACCCTAAAATCACCAATCTTACCCAATACAGAAAAGGGAAAGGATTTGATACCTCTACAGTGAAGATACAAGCTCAAGAACTTTGAATCAACAACTCACTTGACCTCCCTTAGTTGGAAATGACTTCTCCTTGCACAATCACATCAAGAATGCTCCAAAATGGCTTTATCTCCTTCATTCTTCGCTCAAGCTCTCTAGGGTATCTCTCTTTGGTATAGCAGCCACACAAGAGGGCCATAAGGTCCTTTAAATAGGTCTCAAACCTGGACAATTAGGGTTTTCCTTAGCAGCACCGACTCGGCGAGTCCAAATACCCGACTCGTCGAGTCCCTTCATTAAACAGGTCACCAAGTCGCGATCCTACTCAACGAGTTGAGGCCTCAACTCACCGAGTCTCTTCATATCCCAAAATAAAATACTCAAATTTCCAAGCCTGGATATCCGAATTTTACAGATAATATGGAAGAGCAACCGAGACCGAGGGGAAGAAGAAACATAAGGGCAGGGGGTGAGCAAGGATAACCGCAATAACAAGACGTACCAATAGGAGGAGTTCCAGCCGACCCATTTCAAAACTGGGTTGATTATTATTTGGATAATCAAGCATTGGATGGGATTTATTCACATTTTCACTTTGAACGCCTACCACTTATGCCACCAAATTCTCCTTACATACAAAAATGGAAAGAAATATGGGCATTCGGTAACTTTGGGGTCGAAATGAGCGGAGCATGGGGGACGAAGACAATTAAATCTATGGGGACTAATTATGATAATTAGTTATATTTATAAATGTTGGGCTTATGATCCATGTTGGACCAAGTTTATGTATGGATACATAAAGAGCTGGGCCACATGAACCATGGATCATAAAACCCATGGGTATGGAGTATGGGCTATACCCATGACCCTTGGAATCCTACATATAAATAGGTTACTCCATAGCCAAAATCACCACTTCTTTTCTTAGAGAAATATCGAGGTGTTTTGGTTCATGGAATTCTCTCTCAAGAGCCACCTTTGTCCTAGGTGTGCTGTGATTCCATTTGAGGCATTTCATACTATTGGTGCTAAGCTCTTAAGGCGAAATACATCAAGACTTCAAGCCACATAAAAGGTATGTTTCCCTAACTAGTATATTATATGGTTTATGTCAAATGCATGAAGTTATAGGTTTAATGCCTTGGAAACCATTTGGATGTATAATTAGTGAAAAACATAGATTCAAGGTATTTAGCATTGTATGTGGACCATAGAAGTGTTAGAATGCTCATAACCCTATAGTGGTATCAGAGCCATGGGTTGTTTTCTATTATATTTGATGCAAATGTATTTTTTTCTAGTTGAAGAAACAAAAGAAAAAAAACATGAAGTTTGTCAAATTTTATGATAATTACTTGATTTTATGAAAAACTAATTATTTGTAAAATTTGAGTCACTTTACTTCAAGAGTTGAATTAGGTAAATTTATTAAAAGAAAGAATGATATGATTATTTTATTTGTTTTAAAAGTTTGATCTAAATGGTTTTAAGGAGTTACAAATTTTGTCATAAAATTTTGGAACTCAAAAGTCTTTCTTTTAAAGTTATGATCTTCAGAGTTTTGAAACTTCCATAAGTTATGGATGTAAAATGTCTCATTTATTAACTCTTTAGGTTATGAATTCCAAGAGTCTTCAAAGGATAATTTTCAAAGTTTCAAGATTTGTATTAGTTTATATGATTATCTAATTTCTTTAAAATTGTTGATGTGAATTATCTTTACTTATGAGTTTAATCTAGATCATAGAATAATTATTTGATTATTGTGTTAATTGGAATATTTGATCTTAATGGTTTTTATGAACTCCATAACTTGTCCTCAAGTTATGGAAAGTGAAGAGTTTTTCTTTTTAAAGTGTCATTAAGTCTCATAGGTTATGAAAATAGAAGAGTCTATTTTTAATGTCATCATTAAATGATTTAATGTCTTCCATAACTCGTCCTCAAGTTATGAAACTTGAATTGTTTTTTTTCATTAAACCTTAATTAAACTCATAGGTTATGAATCATCCAAGAGTTTTGAAAGGGTTCAAAACTTGTCCTCAAGTTTTGGAATTTGTAAAGTTACCCCCCATGTATACTTTAATTCCAAACTAGACCTTAGAATTTTAAAAGTTTAAAAGTCAACCCTTATACTATTATTATAATTTTAAATATATCGATATGTATAAGATAATGTCAATCTTACCATTAGTAGGCCTCATTCTCAAAGCCGTTCTATAAGGGGGTATAAGGTTACTGCCTATAAAATGGAAGTTTAATGGGTGTCCACTCTCACCCACCGATTCCTTGATTGGTGGAGGGTCGTTAGCCGAACGGGTAGGACAAGGACTACAATTCTCCCTTCATTAAAAGTATTCATGATAAATACTAAGTAACTAAACCTTTTATAAATTCCCAATCTTAGTTACTTAGGAAAATGTGAAATGGTGCTAACCCATGAAATTACACTTTGCACCTTTGTTAAGTCGTTAGTGGAGCGTGTGTGGTTAACCGGCACACTAACATGGGACTGACAATGTGTGGCGAAGGGTAACTTAAGTTTATCATAGATTGGTGGAGCATGTGTGGTTAACCGGCACATCAATTAGGTGATAAAATTGAGGGTACCAAGTCAATTTGCATGGTTATTCACACCTTGTTTGTGATCCTCGGCATCCCAGTCACAAACTTGAGAGGGCACAATCGAGATTTAAAACATGCCATTGAAAGTTCAATGTATCTCAAAAGATCTAGGAATTTCAAATCCAATTAAAACTTAATTATATTTGGTTTTCATGGTGGAAATTGGTAAATCGTCATTTACCTAACTTCAACTATTTTATAGCTTGGATTACGACATCCCTCTTCAGGTTGTAGATGTCTAATTCAGACACCTATGATCTTCCCAAATCTCAAAAGATCTATGATCTAGGACTTTAAATCAACTATCTTGAATATCTCCCATTGTAGATGTCTAATTCAGACATCTATGATCTTCCCAAATCTCTTGGAACTTCACTTCCTCCACCCCCTCCAATTACTCTCCATAACCCACAAGTTCAAGGTCACTCAAGCCCTATTGGCAAGCAAGGTCTATGTGTGATCACATCTTGGAGATGAAGTCACATGTTGACAAGTCGGGATAGTTGGGTGTCAAAGTCTTGAGAAAGTTGGATGTTCCATCACTTTCAAAGTCACATACTATGACATGACCCTTAATCATGTTAACTATTTGCTTGGTGCTGCTGAATCAGTAATGATTTGGAGGACTAGTAAAACAAATTTGATTAGAAGATCAACTTCCCAAACCTTTAATGGACATTGACAATTGCAACATTGGATATCCAGAAAAAGCTTTCTCTTCCCAATGGAAAGGGATCGGCCATAGTAAAATCGGTTGACCAAATGGTAAAGAGAAAGGCTAAGTCTGAGATAGTCCCGTGTACCATTCCCAAAGAGTCCATATGTGTCTATTGCCAAAGGAAAGGGCATTGGTTGCGAAGCTACCATATTTACCTGAAGGATCATAAGGTTGGTACAGTCAAAGAGTTTGACTATATTCGGGTAAAGTCCACTATCTAACTCTATTAAGTTCTTATTTAAGATTCTTATACATGATGTGACCAGATCACATTTTGATGTTTTGTAGAATCGAAGAGAGGAAGCTTAAAGGAAGAATATGTTGATTCTGATCGCGAAGATGGATTTCGATCTCATGGTTCGGTGATCAAAATTTTGAGCTATTGATTAGGAGTTATGATATATTGCTTAAGAATAGATAACAAAAAGTTTTCATATGCATTTGCAGTGTAAGATAAGTTTTTCCGCAATGTTTTAAAATAAAGAAAAGGTTTTAATTTTATTTATTTTAAAATATCCTTACAGTGGCATTTGTGAAGAATTGTTGTGTATATGGTTCCATTAATAGCTATAATGGAAATATGTATTTGGTTCTTTCATTTGCAGTAGTGTCTTAATTTACCAAATAAGGAAAGATTCTCATCACCCAAGTTTCAATTGGACCGAAACTTGGAATCATGCAAGTTGTATAGTTTGATGTATGAGAATTCTCAGCTTTGGAAAATTAAGACTAATTCCTTGTTGACATGTATATGTGATTCAAGTGAAGGACAAAGGGATCGGGTACACTTGGGTGTGTGCTGATCAGGTCCACCACAAAGACTATTCGTCATGATTTACTAAAGCTTAGTAAATATGGTTATGCTTACAAGTTTAAGTGTAATTCTGAAACATTGGAAAAGTTTCAATGTAAGGCAGAATGAATAAGAAGAATCAAATTAGACAGGAAGATAAAAGTTTCTCAAATCTGAAAAGATGGGAGAGTACTTGAGTATCTTGTTTTATGACTATCTTAGTGATTATGATATCACAATTGATTCTCTAACGACACCTTAGTGCATTTGTTTGACTAAGGAGAGGAATCATGAATTGTTGAAATGATTAAATTAAAAGATAAATCATACTTCGCTCCAAGATCAAATCTTAGAGTCATACTCTAAGATTGTAAATTGAGTGACATAATCTTAAGAAAGGTTTAAAACACTTGTCAAATGTAGAGTAAAATGTTTTCTTACTCTAGTATATTTGAAATTGGTAAGTTGTGATGTTTTGGATAACACAAAGACCAACTAAGACCAATTGTGCGAAGTGTTTAACTTGATAAGAATCCGCACTAACTCTTGAATATTTGTTTTGTCAAGTAATGGTTCTAGAAACAAGGATCTTATATGTCAAGAGGACAGTGGGAGTCTTAAAGATCTTGGAAAAGTTCATGAACTAATCAAGAGTATTGTTAATCGCTAGCACACAACTTGAGGTTTGTAACCCATTGTGTTGACATATTTCTATTTCTATGCCCATTCCAGTTTAAGTTGACTATGCTTGTGAGTTCTGTAAGTTCTCAATTGTTTGCAAAACAACTTGGAAGAAACGGTAGGCCCTTATGCTACCAGGTGGCAAGAAAATGAGATTGAACAAGTTCAATCCCTATTAGGTTGGATTTGTCACTAACCTTGTCTTGTGATTATGGTTATGACAAATTCATATGTATAGGAACACATACACCATAAAAAATCTAAGTGTCATAAGGTTTCTCTCTGATTCATGAAAATGATGGTGAGGAAACACTTTCACTAAGTAGATTTTAAGTAGATAGTAATTGTGATATTTGCATTCTCAAAGTCGTTAGTGGAGCGTGTGTAGCTAACCGGCACACTAACATGGACTTATGAGAAATGGAAAAGGTCTAAAAAATTGAGACTATGATTACTACAACCCTTTTCATAGTTCTGAAATTGTTTAGACACACATGTGTGCTATCTAAGGAAAGGTGTATGATTTTGATAAAGTTTTATCAAAGCATCTCGTATCAGAAATCTGAACTTTGGTAAGAAAGTCAATAAAGTATTGATTTCTAGAAGTCCAGCTGACTTCTGAATATATGTCAAAGCTAGTGGGAGCATAAATGTTATGCTAATAATCATCATGTTAGTGGGAGCATGATAATTATGATAAGTGTTGCAAGTTAGCAATGTTAATTATAGAAAAACAAAAAGTTTAATTGGGAAAAGTTGTTTTGCTATTATTAAGGGAGAAGAAAGTATACTTCGTTTGAATTCTAAAAGCTTAGGTTGAGGTTTTAATCATCTTTAGTCAAGGATATATATATATATATATATATATATATATATATATATATATATATATATATATATATATATGAATGTTATGTTGGAATGGTTCAACATACGGATATTCTATATATGGGTCCATTATTTGTGTTCTAAAATTCGATTATAGTTACGACATCCCTTTTCATAATCTGAATTATGAGAACTTGGAAAATAGAAATAGAAATATAATAGCAAAAGACTAGTCTAGTATCATGTCTTTATGTGAGACATCATGAATCGTGTCCCATATGCTTCGGATATAGGATCGATTGCATGTGCTATAATATTCATCCTTTCTAAATTTTCCAAATGCTCAGGGAATTAAGAGGGGAAAAGTCTAGAATTTGATATGACTAAAATGATTAAGCTGTTGTTGAGGACAATCTAAGGTTTACCAAAGATTGGTTGCTCAGGGACAGTTGGAAGTATAGTGTTAAATTTTGGAAGGACCATATCAACATATTCTGAAAGGTGGCAACTCTTGTTCAGAAGTGATAGTAAAAATGGGAATATGGAAATGTTTCCATAGGTGGAAGTTATTCTTTAAATCTGTGTAAGATTAGAAAACTTAATGCAAGAAGGATGTTCAAAGCAATGTACTTTTAATTTGAGATTTCGTTTCCGTGGAATTGCTCTCCAGAGGAATACTTTGTAATGTCTGTTGCCGAGTCTTTGTGACTCTTGTGCACAATCATTGCAAGAGGATCAGTACATATAAGTTTAAAATCTAACGGATTCCGGTAAGTGATAGGAATTTGGAATTCTACATTTACAATAAGGTTTTGGGATTGTGAAATGAGAATCATTGGAATTATGTTCAATCCATCTATTTCACAAAGTAAGGATCATAGACAAACTTAGTGTGCATACTTGGTGTATGGCATGACTATTGTTTGGACAAAACATAGTGTGCATGATTGGAGCATGGCATGACTATTGTTTTGATTCAAGTATAAAGTTGATTATTTGAAATAGTATGCAATGAATAATGTGTAATCATTATGGTGATAAATAAAAGGTGTTCTATTTATACTCATAAGTTCTGAGACCATATTAGATTCGATTATTCTTGTGTTTCACTTTGCATGTTGTGACTTCCAGAATAGCTAGGTTATTCTTTCCGAATGACTAAGTTATTTAAACTCTCCACAGTCAGTCATATGTTGGAAGTAGGTATGAGTTAAGACTATCATGAATCGGGTTTGTAGATGTCTAAGATGTTAGACATAGTAAGAGTTGCTACAACATTCATGAATACTCCTGGAATAGAGATTCGAGTATTGGATTTAACCCACGCTCATTTGAATCACTTCGTGGATTTTATCACGAGTCAGTCAAGAGACGATAATATCTTATATTCTTCAAACCTAGAGATATGAGTTGTTACTATGAGTTGGTTATACATTGATTGCACTAAAACACATTGGTGACTCGAAGTTATAAAACGTGCCTTTGTGTATAATTCAATAAGTAGTTAGTACAAGCATATGAGTCGATGTTTATCCATTCCTTTTACCCTTAATGGGATAAAAGCGATATCTATGGGCCCTTCGGTGATTTAGTGATGACACCCTTAAGTCTTTGGCCAAGCCTGGACTGATTTGATTTGTTCAATTAGCCATTCGTCATAAATCGGAAATCGGGAAACAACAGATGGATAGAGAGAATGATTATAATCCATGTCTCGGTCCATATTGTATGTAGAATGGAGGAATATATGGTCCCTTATCTAATGGACGCGTCATTGATTTGTTCAGAGTTCGACAGCGGCTTTAAGAGCTACGATTGCTAGTAGGGATTTTGGAGTCGTACTTGAAATAATAGTTTTAGACTTATCTAAGTGGGAGACTGTTCGATTAGATGTCTAAGCCCATAACTATTATTGGTATCTACTTGACCCGAGAGTAGCATGGTTCATTTGGGTTGCATATCGTCAGGACAAATTGTTAGGATGGACTTTTGAGAGAAGAGCTTATATATAATTTATTAATATATTATAAGTTATAACATATTAATATGAAATCATATGTTTTAATTAGTATTGATCAAGAATTAATTTAGTGATCAAAAGAGACTAATTAAATCTATGGGGACTAATTATGATAATTAGTTATATTTATATGTGTTGGGCTTATGATCCATGTTGGACCAAGTTTATGTATGGATACATAAAGAGTTGGGCCACATGAACCATGGATCATAAAACCCATAGGTATGGATTATGGGTTATACCCATGATCCTTGGAATCCTACATATAAATAGGTTACCCCATAGCCAAAATCACCACTTCTTTTCTTAGAGAAACATGGAGGTCTTTTGGTGCACAAAATTCTTTCTCAAGAGCCACCTTTGTCCTAGGTGTGTTGTGATTCCATTTAAGGCATTTCATACTATTGGTGCTAAGCTCTTAAGGAGAAATACATCAAGACTTCAAGCCACATAAAAGGTATGTTTCCCTAACTAGTATATTATATGGTTTATGTTAAATGCATGCTAGTTATAAGTTTAATACCTTGGAAACCATTTGCATGTATAATTAGTGAAAACATAGATCCAAGGTATTTAGGGTTGTATGTGGACCATAGGAGTGTTAGAATGCTCATAGCCGTATAATTGGTTCATTTTATTCAGCATATTCACGAGCAGCAGAAGTCTAGTTCCATCTATATATTCAAGATGTTTCAAGCTATCCCACAAACAATAATATTCGATCTCGACACTACTACTCTAGGGGAGTCTATTCCATTTTCTCCTTTTTGTTATTGCTTTTTATTTCATTCATTGTTTTAAGCATACAATGAGGGCATTTTATGAAATAAGTGTGGGGTAGGTAAGTGTGGGGTAGGGGGTCGAAAAAGATTTTCAGGCATAGAAGCAATTTAGGAAAAAATGCTACAAATTTAAAAAAATTACTAGGCTTACAAAAATAGTCTAATAAATCTAGTCATTTTAATATTATAATATTATTACATTTGAGGTAGCTTTCTAGTATTATGTGGGATAATTCGATAAAACCCCTAAGATTTAGTTGAACCAATATGTTACAATGTATTTGTGGCTTCCTAGTCTTAGAGAAATCGTGAGACAAAAAAGCAACCTTATGTAGTTTGAGGAACATAATATGTTTCACATTTGTTTTTTAGAAATGTATCTAGGAGAGCTTATATAGTAATTGCACTTTAGAGTAATACCTTTAATCAATAAGGATTGAAGTTAAGTTCCCTTGTTTAAGCATATCTTTTTCTTTTTAGAATTTTTAGTTTTGAGTGAAAAGAAGCAAGTTATAAAAAAAGGGACAAAAAACAGAAAAAAAAAACATTGAAAAGTTTGAATAAATAAGGGTTTACAAAGTTTTGAAGATCAAGAAAAAATATGAAGAAACGATTCAAAAGTTCCAATTATTGAAAACTCAATTTGAAGAAATTAAGAATAAGGAAAAAATTGTCAAAAGGCAAAGTTATATTATTTAAGTTGTAATTTTCCTTTTTAGGTTATTTTGCCATATGTATCTTGGGAGTAATTAAGTTTTCTGGGGATGGATTCAGATGGATGCATAAAATGAACGTCGTTCAAAATACATGGAAGCATTTATGAGGATTGTAAGTATTTAGGGCTTGGGAGGTAATTATGATTTAGACACAAATACATGCATTGAGATGACATGTAATTAGTAGGTTTAATTTGGATTGTCTTGTGCGATATTAGAGGGCAAGATTCTATGTGATATATTTAATAAAGTTTTGCTTAAGTGCAAACAAAAGATAAGTGTGGGGTATTTTGATATTGTCATATTTATACATATATTTCAGCATTATTTTAAGACTTTTTAAGCTATATTTTGGTTAAATGCGAAGATATTTGGTACTTATTGAGTTAAATTGATTTTTGCAGCTAGAAAACACATTCTTGAAGAAAAAAGACTGAAAATGACAACATTTGGATACTTGGAGGATTGTAGCGTGAACTAGGAGCTTAAAGGAGCAAAACTTGAGTTAAATATATTTCCCACGACGTGGTGTTTTGAAGTCTACGGTGTTGCATCAAGAAGGATCTTAATTATATACATGATAAAGAAGCTCACGACATGAGCCCTCGTTATTCACGTCATGACAAGTGTCCCAGAAGATTCCTATATGCAGAGAAGTAAGTTTCCTTGTTAAATACACATATATACTATATTCACGTCGTGACACCATATTGGTCACAACATGAGGAGTGTTTTATGGATACTATATATATCTTTTGTTATATCGACTTGAAGACAGATTGGAGAGGATTCAGAGGTGGCTTTTAAGACAGAAAAGCTGCGAAAATTAAACCTTGGAAGGAGAAGAAGATTGGAGATTAAGGGTTTTGATGAATGTAGCAAGAATTCACACAACACATTCGCTTTTGTATTAGATTGATCATGTCTAGTTTAAATTCTTATGTTTTATGAGTTTAGTTTCTGCAATGATGAGCTAAATCATTTGGCTTTCCTTTAGAGCAGATGAACCTTAATACCATGTGTTAGTTTCTCATTTCGTGGATTTTATGAAGTTGGTTTAGCTTGTATTTGATTATCAATACCTAGCTTGTTAACATTTTTAATCTTTGTTGCTTAGATTCAAGTTATGTGTAGTTGAATGACCATTTTAATTGCATGAACTTGTCTACCTAATTGTTTATGATCATTAAATTTCTAGGGCTTGGATTAACCAAATCTTGGATTAGGTAATAAAGGTAACAACTTTAACTATGTTAGAGAACATAATTTAATCATAATTGTGTTTGGTTATTTGTCTTGATCATTAATAATTAATATTAGATATATCAAATAGCCTAATAATCTTAAATAATCAATTATGTGTTTAGTTGTGTACAATCTCTGCACAATAGTTCATGAATTGGTAAAAACATTAGGAGATCGGATCAAGATTCTTAATAATAGTTATATTGGTAACCAAGTGAATTAATCCATGTCTTGAAACTAACCATAGGAAAAAGGGGATCCAAAGCTAAAGGAAAGTGGCTTCATTCTCTTGATTACAATCGTCTTTAGTTAGTTGTTGGCTTAGTTTTGAGTTAATTAAGTAGTTAAGTTAATCTCAACTTGAAAAATCAGAAAAAAAACACAATTTTAGTTATTGTTTTAGATTAATTTTTTGTAGTTAATTTGTTAGTTAAATACTATTCATTGAGTTCGATACCCCCACTTACTTTTCTGTATTATAAACTGACTATGTATATCTGTGCACATCACTTATTATCAAAGCAACTCCAAAACCCTGATAGGGCTTATTTGAATTTGTCCCATATCCCTTGAAATTGGGGAATGTTCCAATTAATTAAACCTTTTACTTAATTAACATTTAGTCCTTCTAATTTGTTAAATTTCTAATTAGTTCCAAAATAGTTTCTAATTAATTTATCGTAACATGATAAATCAACAAACCTATTTCTCTAAAATTATTTTTGTCTTTTAATTGCTCAATTAGGTATTCAGCGCAAACCAAAAGGACTCTGCTATTATTATAGATATTATTAATGATTATGACTTTGGACACTCTTTCCAAAAAACAACTTCCATGTAGTTTTCCCACTTTTCCGGTGGACTGCGAAGCCTAGATTGGCGGACATGGGCGATATCTTTAAATTCTAGTGAAGTGTGATGGTGAAAATTTTCTGATCATGAAATAAGAAGAGGGAAGTAATGATAAGAATGGGTTGTGTTGGTCTAAATAAGGATGTTTTGATGAATAATTTTGGAAAGAAAACATGTTACAGCCTCATTGCAATCCGAAGCTGAACCATGAGACATATGTGTTCATAACATGCTTGGTTAAGTTGTTTATTTAATGAATTAAGTGTTTTATAGATTTCCCTATGCCATTAAAGTGTGACAGTATTTCAACAATAGACATTGCCTCTAACCCTATTTTCCATGAAAGGACTAAGCACATAGAGCTTGGTTGAGATTTTTTAATTGAAAACGTTCATGTTGGTCTTAATCGTTTATTGTATGTACCTACCATTGATTAGTTAGTTATCACCAAATTCATATGGATTGTTGATGGCTCAATCAGCAGTCATATGGACTGAAGATGTGTACAATCAACAGCCATATGGATTGCTGATGAGGAACGTCAGTGCATATGATTGATGATTGTGCTCATCAACACTTCATATGATTGTTGATTGTGCTCATCAACAGTCATACAAAAAAAATCGTCAAATCATTTTTTTAGCTTAGATATAGCTTATACGCACCATTTGGAGAAGATTGATGTTTTGGTGTTGAAAAATGATGACCTGATTATGAGTTCGCAAGTTCTCACAAATCTTTTGGTTCTCAAAAGAACTTGGCTCTTTCTCTCTCTCTCTCTCTCTCTCTCTCTCTCTTTCTCTATCTCTCTCTCTCTCTCTATATATATATATATATATATATATATATATATATATATATATACACACACACACACACACGTATTTTGGTAGCATGTTCATAATCACTACAAAAAATATCAAAACTTTCTCATGATTATAACTATCCTCCCAAAAGGTCAAAACTACCAAGATGATGAGTAGTAATTATTTCAAGATGACAAAGACGACACTTTAGGCTAGAAGGATTGGCGTTGACACCGGCGAGCTCCATAACCTTCTCCACCTCCAACTCACTTTGCCAAGGGTTGAGCCAAATAGTCGATACTGGAGAAAGAAGAAGAGATGAGAAGAAAATGCATGGGTTAGAAAGGAGAGAGACTTGGCGGATGCATACCTAGTTGGGGTGTTTAGCTCAACATGTTGAGCTCTTGGTGAGGTGTTTGTTGAACCAACTCATCATTCCCGAAGTGGTTGCCAAATCCAGTCCGCCCAATCATCGACAAAGGGGGGCATGGCCCCTTCATTTTCCTGGCTTCTTAAAACTAGTATAATACTAGTCAAAATCCCTCAAATATTTTAAAACCAATTCTTCATTTGAAAATTACTTAATTGGCTTTTTTTTGTAATTATTTTCGGCGACCTTCGTTGTAATACAAAAGGAATGGATACTATTTTTTTCTTCTATTTGTTTTATTATACTAACTAGGTGTAAAACTCATGTATTATATGGGTTCATTTAAAAGAAAAGTTAGATATGAAATTCTAAATATTTAAAAGCTTAAATTTATAAGAAAATTAGAAAAATATTGAATTATTAAAATTAATTTTTTTTCTATTTTAAATTTAAACAAATAATTTAGATAAATAAACAAAGGAAACTAATAATGTTTTAAATTATAAATTGTAAAACTAAAAGGAAAATCAATTAATGTAATTGATATGCATTTATTATTTTATTTATTATTAATTATTACAATTAAGTATTATGTGAAATTTGATAAAATGAAAAAAAAAAAAACCATAAAATGCCATGTGGAAAAGAATTTTAAACAACCACAAAATGACATTTGGCAAATTGAATAAGAATGTGACAAGTGGCAAAAAAAATCTTTCATTTATTAGAGAGGATTTTACTTTCATTTCCATTGTTTTTATTTTTATTTATTTTTTGTATCTTTTGTTTTTCTAGTCAATATTTATCAGTTCATCTAATGTATCTCAATTTTGAATTGTTTATGAAATATCCCAAAAATACGACCCAAAAAATTTCGTTTTCAATCACTAATAAAAATCATAAGTCATCCAAACTCATAAGTAAAATCGTGAATCATGTATCATATAACATCATAGTATCTATCTCAAATCAAAACCTCATAAACAAACATCAGAGTAATTTCCCAGGCAAAAAGACTGTGGTGTGGGTGTCATGCTATCATCCCGAGCCCTTCCCTGCGCTACCTGAAGTACCTGAAACCAAAACAGAAATTGTAAGCACGAAGCCTAGTGAGCTCCCCCAAACTACCACATATCATACACATAACATATAACATTTCACACAACTTTGGGACTACTCTTAACTACATCGGGACGAAGCCCGACATCGGCTTACCTGACATCGGACTCCTGCCCAGCATCGGGCTCACCTCGGCATCCGACTGCATCGGGCATCGGGCTCACCCCGGCGTTGGGCTTGCCCCGACATCGGGCTTACCTCGGTACATACACAACATAACATATATCACAAACATATAACATAATCACATAATCTGCATCGAGGTTGCCCGACATCAGACCGAAGCCTGGAACATATAACATACAACATATAAACTAGCATACATCGGGCTTGCCCCAGCATCAGACCGAAGTCGGGAACACATAACACATAACTAACATGCATGAATGAAAAGACGTCAAGCATACATAACTACTTCTCGGGACCGCCCCGGCATCGGACCGAAGTCCAGAAACATATAAACTGCATCGGGCTTTTACCCCGACATACTATACCTACTCTAACGGGCTGGCATTGGTGCCGTAGACCCGTTCCAACTGGAGGATAACTCACCTCTCAAACTGGCTGCTGAAATCTCGTGCAAATGTGACACTGTTTGCTGCTCCAACTACTCCCCGGCTAAAATGACCAAATAAACATTTAGTCAAAAACTGATAACTCTTCCATGGGTAAAATGACCATTTTACCCTTATGATCTATTTTGGTCCAAGACCTAGGCCCAATCTTTTCTAGTCCTCACTAAGGCCCATTAAGTCCCCAAATGGCCCAGTTTGCTAAATTGGCCCAACTCTTCAAATGGGCTTTCCTTTCAAGCCGACTAATCCTTGGGCCCTTAACTGACTTCTGAAGGCACATAACGACCCACTACTACTATGTCCAAGACTTGGCCCAAACCGAGGCCCAAAAGCAAAATTCCACTGACTGATCGTACATTGGGCATACCTCTCTGTACGCTACGCGTTCTGCTGAAAAAGCTTGTACGCTGTGCGTACCGGCGGGTACGCCCAACGTACTCTCCTGTTAAGCAGTTTTCCCCCAAACAGCTTAGTCCCTTCAGACACTATGTCCAAACTACAGATCTTAGTTTTATGCTTCGTCCTATCCTCGAAAGCTGGTCACTTGGTGGCTTGCAACCCACCAAATGAGCCCAACACTAAGAATAACAATGAACTTCCATAAATATGGCTAGATCTCTTGCATGGCTTCAGAAAAGTCTCAAAGCTTGCAACTTTATGGCTAAAGGAACTCATTGAGCTTCAAGGGTGGCAACCCTAAGCTCCAAATCAAAGTTGCAACGTCAAGATCCAATCTTTGGACCTAAAAAGGTCCAAAACTCTAAAACCCTAGATCTAGTCTTTGAAAAGGAAGGACCGCCCCGACATCGGACCGAAGTCCAGAAACATATAAACTGCATCAGGCTTTTACCCCGACATACTATACCTACTCTAACAGGCTGGCATTGGCGTCGTAGACCCATTCCAACTGGAGGATAACTCACCTCTCAAACTGGCTGCTGAAATCTCGTGCAAATGTGACACTGTTTGCTACTCCAACTACTCCCCGGCTAAAATGACCAAATAAACATTTAGTCAAAAACTGATAACTCTTCCATGGGTAAAATGACCATTTTACCCTTATGATCTATTTTGGTCCAAGACCTAAGCCCAATCTTTTCTAGTCCTCACTAAGGCCAATTAAGTCCCCAAATGGCCCAGTTTGCTAAATTGGCTCAACTCTTCAAATGGGCTTTCCTTTCAAGACCACTAATCCGTGGGCCCTTAACTGACTTCGGAAGGCACATAACAACCCATTACTACTATGTCTAAGACTTGGCCCAAACCGAGGCCCAAAAGCAAAATTCCACTGACTGATCGTACGTTGGGCATACCTCTCTATACGCTGCACGTTCTGCTGAAAAGGCTTGTACGCTGTGCGTACCGGTGGGTACGCCCAACGTACTCTCTTGTTAAGCAGTTTTCCCCCAAACAGCTTAATCCCTTCAGCCACTATGTCCAAACTACAGACCTTAGTTTTATGCTTCGTCCTAACCCCGAAAGCTGGTCACTTGGTGGCTTGCAACCCACCAAATGAGCCCAACACTAAGAATAACAATGAACTTCCATAAATATTGCTAGATCTCCTGCATGGCTTTAGAAAATCTCAAAGCTTGCAACTTTATGGCTAAAGGAACTCATTGAGCTTCAAGGGTGGCAACCCTAAGCTCCAAATCAAAGTTGCAACGTCAAGATCCAATCTTTGGACCTAAAAAGGTCCAAATTTCTAAAACCCTAGATCTAGTCTTTGAAAAGGAAAGATAGGAGCTTTATACCTCCTCTTTTAGCCAAATGATGAGCTTGTTCCGGATCCTTGAGCTCAAGGTACTCAAGGGCTTCTTATCCAACCTTTCCTTTTTTTCTTCTAAGCCTTCTTTGCCAAAACAAGCTCAAGATGTCAAACACACACACAAGACGGAGTATGACGAGTTAGGGTCTCTCTGAGGGTGATAGACAGGTGAGGGGGTCAAGAGGGGAGTCTATAATGGGGTTTATATAGGTCCTTAACCCTAAAATTAGGGTTTAACATCTGACTACTTACGTTGGGCGTACGCACCCGCGCCCCTCGAATCCAATGAGCGATTACACCCCGCGTACGCCAGGTTACGCCCGATGTACGACTTATGGGCTGTCCATCTCCTCGACCCACTTTCTAAGTCCACTCCAAATGAACCCATTGTCCAAGATAGTCTAAAACAATTATTAATTCAATAAATTAAATTATACCTCGAAGAACGGGTGTTACAAATCACCCCCACTTGAATCAGACTTCGTCCTCTAAGTCTGCTGCTGCTGTTGCTTCTGGGAACAACTCCGGGTAGTGCTCCCTCATCTCCACCTCGGTTTCCATGTCCACTCAGAACCATTACTGTGCTTCCACTGCACCTTCACTAGCTCGACCCTTTTATTTCTCAACTCTTTCGTCTTGTGATCCAGAATCGCCACTGGCATCTCTATGTAATTCAGGCTGTCATCAAGCTGAATGTCCTCTGTGGGTACCACTGCTGAATCATCCACCAAGCACTTCCGCAGCGGGGAAACATGGAAAGTGTTGTGGATCTGGTTTAGCTCTACTGGAAGATTTAATCGGTATGCCACCTTGCCCACCCGGGCTATAACCTTAAAGGGGCCGATGTACCTGGGCCCCAGCTTGCCCTACTTCCGAAACCGAATAACACCCTTCAAGGGTGACACTCTTAGGAGGACCATGTCGCCCACCTGAAACTCCAACTCCGAACGCCGTCTGTCGGCGTAACTCTTCTGTTGACTTTGAGCAGTCTGGAGCCTGCTCCAGACCTGTTGGATCCGCTCCGTGGTTCTTGAGTACTACCTCCGTACTCCCCATGACCCTCTGACTGACCTCACCCCAACAGAATGGGGTCCTACATTTCCTCTCGTAGAGCATCTCAAAGGGAGGTCGGTCTATACTGGAATGGTAGTTGTTGTTATAGGAAAATTCCGCTAACAGAAGATATGTATCCCAACTGCCACCAAAATCTAGCATGCATTCTCGAAGCATGTCCTCGAGAGTCTGAATCGTCCTCTCGCTCTGTCCGTCCGTCTGGGGGTGGAAAGCGGTGCTGAAATGGAGACGAGTACCCATCTCATCTTGAAAACGCATCCAAAACCTAGAAGTAAAGCGGACATCTCAGTCTGACACCACCGAGACAAGCACCCCATGCCACGCCACTACCTCGTGCACATAAATCTCAGCCAGCTTCTCGGACGAGATGCTCTCCTAGATCGGTAAGAAGTGAGCGCTCTTGGTCAACCGATCCATGATGACCCATATTGAATCGATCCCACGGCGGTCCTGGGAAGTTTGGTGATAAAATCCATAGTAATGTCCTCCCACTTCCACACGGGGATGTCCAAAGGCTACATCTTGTCATGCGGCCTCTGGTGCTTCGCCTTGACCTTCATGCAGGTTAGGTATCTCTCTACGTACCATGCAACGTCCCGCTTCATGCAAGGCCACCAGTAATCTGGTCGAAGATCTCTGTACATCTTCTTCTCCCCTTGATGGATGGAGAACCTAGACTTGTGGGCCTATCCATCAATATATGTCGTACTCTGCCCCAGTATGGTACCCAAACCCTCCCATGCAGGGTCAACAATCCGCGGTTGTCATAGTTAAAAGAAGCCACCTTTCCTATGATCCTCTCGCACTTCCGGCGCTCCTCTTTCAGGCCCTCGACCTGCGCCTCCCGGATCTGCTCCAGCAGTGGATTAATCACTGTCATCCTCAGAGAGATATCTCAGATCGGGGCCGCTACCGCTTTGTGGCTCAGGGCGTCGGCCACTACATTAGCCTTGTCCGGGTGGTAAAGGATCTCACACTCATAGTCCTTCACCATGTCTAACCACCGACGCTGCCTCATGTTTAGATTCGGCTGATTCATGAGGTACCTCAAACTCTTGTGGTCCGTGTAAATGGTACACCGGACTCCGTAGAGGTAATGCCACCAAATCTTGAGGGCGAACACCACAACCCCCAACTCTAAATCATGTGTCAGATAGTTAGCCTCGTGAGGCTTCAACTGCCTCGAAGCATAAGCTATTACATGACTTCGCTGCATCAACACTACTCCCATACCTATGATCGAAGCATCACAGTAGACTACGAAGTTATCTACTCCCTCTGGCAAGGTGAGGATCGGCGCCTTAGACAGCCGTTGCCTGAGCGTCTCAAAGGTTGTCTGCTGCTCAGGACCCCAACTAAAAACCACCGACTTCTTAGTCAATCGGATCAACGGAACTGCTATCTTGGAGAAGTCCTGAATAAATATCATGTAATACCCTGCCAGACCCAGGAAGCTCCGAATATTAGATGGAAACCTCGGAGTCTCCCACTACATCACAACCTCTATCATGGCCGGATATACCAAAATACCCTTCTGGTTGCAAGGTGCACAAGGAACTACACCTCGCGCAACCAGAAGTCACACTTGGAGAACTTCGCGTAAATTCTCTCCCTCCTCAGTGTCTCTAGCACCCCTCTCAGGTGATCCCCATGCTGCTCCTGAGTCTTGGAGTAAACCAAGATGTCATTAATGGATACTATTAAAGACCAATCCAACATCGATCTGCACACACGGTTCATGAGGTCCATGAACGCGGCTGAAGCATTTATGAGCCCAAACGGTATCACCACAAACTCATAATAACCATAGTGGGTCCTAGAAGCGATCTTCTTCATATCGTCATCTCTGAGCCACATCTGGTGATATCCGGACGGTAGGTTAATCTTGGAATACCAAGATGCTCCCTGAAGCTGGTCAAAGAAGTCATCTATCCTTGGAAGCGGGTAACGGTTCTTTACCGTTACCTTGTTCAGCTCCAGGTAGTCTATGCACATGCGGTGTGACCTGTCCTTCTACATTACAAACAGGATCGGGGCTCCCTATGGTGAACTACTCGGCCTGATATAACCCTTGTCTAGTAGCTCTTGCAGCTGCATAGACAATTCCTGCATCTCGGGAGGAGCCAACCGATATGGTGCCTTGGCTACCGCAGCCACACCACGGACCAGGTCAATCTGGAACTCAACATGACTCTCCGGAGGAATCCCAGATAAATCCTCCGGAAATACATTCGGGTACTCTCGCACCACCGGTACATCATCAACCTTCGCCTTACCCTTATCTCGGGTGTCCATGACATAGGCGATGTATCCTACGCAACCCTGAAGATGTATTGAATCGAGAAATGGAAAGTAAATCAGAGTAATCGAGAGAATGAACAACGAGAGTAAATAGAATCAGGTTTCAGCTCAATTATGCTTTCAACGTTTATAAAGAAAAATAGACAGGTTCTATGAAAGGACTCTTGTCTAACTCTAGCAAAGTTCCCTATTTATAAAAACAGTGAAAGCATACAAAAAATACTAAGGCTTAGACACTTAAGCTTCATACAAAATTACACCTTAGTAAATATATTAACAAACATACGGAGGGTACAAAAGACATCGACATATTACAACTAATTTTGACCCTTACAATCTCCCCCTTTGTAATAATGTCGACCACCTCAATTCGTGAGTAACTATATAGAATACAACATCACCCTTCATGTTTCCGTATACCATGAAATAATTCTCTTCAGCTCCTTCTTGTCTCCTTCATTATTCTTCTTGCAATGATTCATACGAACAATAAAGTCCGTATATTGTGAAGTAGTATACCTCTCGACTTCACAAGCTTGGAACAAGAATCTTTTCGCCTTTCCAGCTTTGTCTTTTCCAGCGAAGACCATTCCAAATGGATTTAAGCATATTTCTTCATCTGCATACTTGTTTAATTCAGTTTGAGTCTTCGTTGGTTCCATTGGAGCTTTCACTTCTAAACCCTTCATAGTACCCAACTCAACATCAATAAGTGCCAGGCACTCATAATAGTTTTCTATGAAAATCTTGATGTGAGCAACTCCAAGACGAAAAACTTCAAGATCAGTTTCTTGAAGATACGAACAGTCTTTATCTTTTAGAATCAATTCAACTTGTATAAGATCATACAAGTTCATTAGTGGAAAGTCAACCACAAAAAAATCACAAAGTTGTCCATTCGCTCTTGCCACATAAAATTGAAAATTCTGCATCATGTTCTCAAACTATTCACATCCGGCTTGATGCTGACAACCATCTTAATCTTTATCAAAGACCAAATTTCCTCAGGAGCTTTTCCAAGTACAACATGAAAACGGATCTTCATGTATGTGTACTCATCATCGTTATCAAATTTTCCCTTGATCTTGTATTGGGCCATGATAAACATCATCTCGTTAATTAGAAAGTCAAGTTGGCTCAGGTCTGTGTTCGAAACAACATAAATTTTCTTTGGCTTCTTCTCAAAAGAGTACATATGATTATAAGCCACTCTTGCTTCACTGGTTTCATAATTATATTCTTTGCATGGATCTCCTTTGTTCAGAAAAGGAGGATCACATGCACGTTGACTCATTATATTTTGAACTAGCCTTAGCTTCTCATTTTTAGCTTCGGCTTTAGCTTTCTTCTTTTCCTTAGTCTTTTCAATCACCTTTGTTTTCCCTTTGTCTTTTTGTGCCAAACTACCAACATTCTCCTTTGGCTTCGTGCTGCTACCACCAACAGACGAACCAATAACAATCCCTTTTGTAATTGGCCTTGTAATTGGCATTGTGGTTACAACAGTTGAAGTAACTAGCCCAGCAGAGGAAATAATTGGTTTTGTTGTTGGAATCTTCGAAGAGAACACCGTTCCATCAACCTTAGCATCTTCACACGAAGCTTCACCAGCAGCCTTCGCATCACCAACTTTCTTCTCTCCCCCTTGCACCCATGTGGAAACAGGTAGGCCATCTGTTGGTAGATGGCTTGAAATTCTAGAAATAATTGGTTTGGTTGTTGTTGCTCGTCACATAGTACTTGCAATCAGTGAAAAAATTTAGGTACCCAAGGCTTTTTGTGTCCTTGGAAATTAGTTTGAAACATCGAATGTAATGAAGAACCTTTAACCCAATCACAAACTTTTTTTTGAGACTATCAACTAAGTCCACATCATTATTTAAAGGAACTGAAACATAAGTTTTCGATGGTTTTGAAGGTACACTGACATTACCCTTCGTGTTCTTAGTTTGTGTTGGAACATTCTTTGCTTTCAAAACTGCTTTCCATGCTTTGACTGAAACATTCGAATCCTTTGAAGACGAACTTCCATTTGATGAAGTATTCACATACTTCTAATAGGCTTCGTGAATTTATCCTCATAATATTTACTTGACTGATACATTTTTCCTTTTCCTTCAAGCCAATGATCGATATTTTTCCTAGAAGTTAACTCTTTTTCATACGAAACTTTCATAGTTTGTTTCCTTGTGGGATTAGGAAAATTTGGCTTTTGTGGAATGTAATCAACATTTGGTTTTGTATGAAAACCTTGAGCATATGTATGATTAACCTTGTTTTCATTTTTCGTATTTTGAGAAAATCTATGTTTAAATGATCTTTATTTTAAGTTTTGTCGTTGAGAAAATGTTTGTGGTGGATTTGAATAAAGATGATTTTCAGTGTGCTTATTTGAAAATTTCCTTGGAAATGAAGTATTTGAAATTTTCGAAAACTTTGTTTGTTGATTCACTTAAGACCTTGATTTATTTGTTTGAGCGGGATTTTTCTGTTTGTCTTATAAGAAAGATGAAGACTTAGTCTTAATTGATTCAGTCTTTTTGTTTTCGAATGTATTCATTTTCAAAGCATTTTGATTCTTTCGTGCCTCAACAGTTTGCTAGAAAATTTTCTTTCGTGCTTGTCTTTTTGAAATTTTATTTTCTTTTGAAAACTTGTCATTTTTTTCTTTGAATTCTTTTGGATTTAATTTGACAAAACTTTCTTTTTCCACAACAACTTCTTTTGTTACTTCTTTCATAACTTTAGATTTTTCAATCCATTTGTGTTGTGGTTTTTGTCTTTGAAAAATGTACGAGTTCTTGGTTATATTATTTTCAATAGTGCTTTCATTTGCAAAGAATCCTTCGTCCGATGTTTTCTTGTTATCTTCTTCAACTAACTTCTTGAACTACGGTTTGACATTCTCAACATTCCCACTAGTAACGAACACTTGATTTGGGAAAATAACATCATCAGAACACTTGAAATTTGGATATACCACAGTATTCGTTTCCAGAAAATGAGCACCTTGTTCAGTCAATACTTTGTCAAATTTTTCTGTATCCCCATACACTTGTTCAACAACTATTCATGGAAAGTCCGTTTCTTTTGAATCTTTGTTTGATGAGATGTTTTTTGTGCGAATTGTCTTCATCATTTTCATCATCACTGTTATCAGTTGGACTATCTCTGATGTCCACAAAACCCAAATCACAAACTTTCAAAGTTGAAGGTTTGTCAATGTCAATCTTAACCATCAAATCCTTAACCTTTTCTTTTCCTTTAGATTTTTATGCAACATTAACAATAGACAACTGAGAACAATGAACATCCTCAAGATCACTAATTTCGCTCATATTATCAGAATTATCTTCAATATCAGCAAAATTAGATTGAGAATCAGATGTTGAATTCTCAGTCATTTCAAAATTTTGATTTGTTCTGATTTAGTTAATGTATCATTCACTATATCAACTAATGCATTCGTATCCAGACATTCATTAATTTTGACAATTCCATAAGCATATCTATCATCTGGGATTTTGTCAAACTTTGCCATGGTTTTCTCACAATCACCTTTTTTGACACGGTTTTTTGAGTAAAAAGTTATTGCCTCATCATCCGAGTTCATGATAAACCCTTCTACCTCCTCAGAATCACCTTTTTTGAATGTTTCTTTCTCAGACACTTTAGAGACAAGTGCTAACGGACCTCCCAGACTGAGCTTTGACTCTTCTGCCATTTCATTCACCTCACTTTCATGAGTTTTCAGTTCATTGTACAAATCATTAAGAGTTGATGTATCAAAACTCTGCAGATTCTTCACCATCATACTAACATTTCTCCATTCTTTACAGAGACCCATTACGAAAATGAGATTGAATTCCATTGCTGTCCTAGTGATTCTATAACGATTGTAGCAATAAATCAACTCATTCAGACGATCGTAGTAAACTTTAATTGTTTCAATTTCCTTTTGTCTAAAATCCTTTAGCTCCAACATACATTGCTTAACAAAATTGATTTTAGTCTTCTCGCTTCCTTGAAACTTCTCTTTCAGATTATTCCAGATCTCTTTGGCAGTTGTACAACTCCTAACATAGTTGTACTGTTGAGTTGCGAAATCGACTTTGAATGTAATCAGAGTATGAATTATGTAAATAGATTAAAAAAAATGAACACTAGAGTAAATAGAATCTTTTTTCAGCTCGTATTATGCTTCTCAGTTTTATAGAATACAATGTCTAAACTATAAAAACTGTGTAAAAGCGATCCTAAGACCACTAGTACAGACCCCTATTTATAGGCGTACAAAAGCATACAAAAAATATACTAAGGACTAAACATTAAGCTTCGAATTAACAATGCCTTAGTAAAATAACTATACATACGAAGACCCCTACATACGAAGACTAAATAACTCTTCGTAACAATCAAACTGACTCTTCGACTATTACAACACTTTAGCCCTAACAATCTCCCCCTTTGGAATCAAGGTCGATGTCTTCAATTTGTCAGTGATTGAACGACATACATCAACACTCTTCAAATCTCCGTATACCAAGAGATAACCTTCTTTATCTCTTTCTTATCTCCTTCTATGTTTCTCTTGCAGTGGTTCATACGAACAATTAAGTTCGTATATTGTGAATTGCTATATCTTTCCACTTCGCAAGTCTGGAACAAAAATCTCTTAGCTCTTCCAGCTTTATCTTTCCCAGCAAAAACTATCCCCAATGGCTTTAAGCAAATTTCACTATCTTCATATTTCAACTCAACTTGCTTCTTAGTTGGTGCCATTGGTGCAGTTATATCGATTCCCTTGACTGTTGCAAGTTCCACATCCATTTGAGCCAAGCATTCGAAGTAATTTTACAGGAATATTTTGATGTGCTTGCACCCAAGACTAAAAACATCAGGCTCAGTGTCTTGGTGATACGAAAAAGATTTGTCTTTAAGCATCAGGGCAATGTTGATGAGATCACAAGTATTCATCAACGGAAAGTCAGCAACAGTGAACTCTTGTACTTTCCCACTTTCTCTTGCAACAATATATCTGATATTTTCAAACTTCCCTTCGAAAATGACATCCCTTTTAATAGATATCACCTTTCGTATCTTCTCCAAAGACCATACCTCTTCTGGATCCTTTCCCAACACTGCATGAAATCTAATCTTCATCTTCTTTCCTTCTTCTGTGTCGAGTGATTTTGCCTCAGCTTTAAATTGTGGCATTACAAACATCATCTCGTTGATCGGGAAATCAAGTTGACATAAATCAGTGTTTGTCGGCACATAGGTCTTCTTCGGAATCTTCTCAAAGGAATACATATGTTCAAACAAAACCCTGTATTCAATGGTTTCGTAATTGTACAACTTGGCTGGATCACCCTTATCAACATTCGAACCATCCAATGCTCTCTGTCTCATGATACTTTGTAACTGTCTCATTCTTTCTACTTCAGCTGCAACCTCAGCTTTATTTTCTTCATTTGTCTTCTCAATAGCAATACCCTTCCCCTTATCCTTCGTATTTGTAGCCACAACTTTTGATGAAGAAGACACATCAGTTTGTTTTCCAATAACAACCCCCTTCGTAATTGGCCTTGAAATTGGTACTGTTGTGATCACAGTTGAAGTAACTGGACCAGTAGAGACAACAGTTGGCTTTGCCGTTACTTTCGAAGGGAATACCTTTCCAAGAACCTTCGCATCTTCTGTAGCTGTCTTCATCCATTCGCAAGTTTTCACTTGTTCCCCAGCCTTTGTTTGATCTTTCTTTTCTCGCCCTTGCACCCCTGTGAAAGCAGGTGGGGCATCTAATATGGCTGGTAAAAGGCTGGAAATTCGAAGCATTGGAGCAAGTTGCTTGCGTAAAATGGCTTCGAATTGGATAAACTTTTGGGAAAGGAATTCTTGTGAAATAATCGGAGACACAGACTTCGAAGATAGTTCTTTTAATTCCTTCAGCAAGTTGACCAACTCTCCAAAGTTTTGTTCCTCTTTGGCAGAAAGAGTTGTCAGTGTTGGATGCATATCTTCGAAAAGTTTGACACATTTAGCAACTGCATCACAGATGATGTCAATCTTTTGATTAGCCGCAGCATAATCTTGTTGAACAGTCAAAACTTCCTTTTCCATATCTTCTCTAAGCTCTCAGATTTGAAGCTTGACATCCTCCCGTACCTTCTTAACGTCTTGTACGAAGAGCACATGTCGCTCCTTCGTAACCGCTTTCAAATCTTTGAGTTCCCTTTCAAAATCTTTTCTTTGAGAAGTGACTCGATTCTCATTATTAATATCATGATTTTCTACTTTTTCAAGTAGTCTGCTTTCTGAATCACGAACTAACCCAGACATCTTCGAAATTATTCGACCCTCCATTAACTTCATCAAAGAATCAACTTCTAAGCTTGAAATGCCAACACCCCCAACATCTGCTTGTGATTGCAAGATAGAATTCAATTTGGAATTCAGAATCTTGAATTGCTTCATCGTCATAAGCATATTATCTGGAAAATCTTCTTCAACGGTATCAAAGTGAAGATCTTCGAATGTACCTCCAAAGCCTTCATTATCAGTACCCGCTTCAGTGGCCATTGTTTCATTAACAGGTGAAGGTTGGTTTGGTGGATCAGTTGATTGAGTAGAAAAAATCGATGTGAACGGTTGATCCATAATTGTTTGAAAAGTAGGAGAATCAGTGGTTGAAGTAACATGAGGCAAAGAAATGATTACACCTTGATCAGCAGTTGTCGTGTCTTGTTGATCAACAGGCTTCAAAACTTCAGTAGCAGGAGGAGTAGTCTTCGCATGTTCACCACCCTTCGAATCCGTAGGGGTGATTAAGACCATATCATCAACCGGCGAATTTTCTCTGTGAAGATTTGCTTCAGGTGTTTCCGGAATTCTTTCATCTTCATCAGTCGAAGTTGAACCCAACAACAACTGTCTAGTTCGCTTCTTCTTCTGTAGTAATTTTGCAAGGTCCTCAGCCCTTCGTTTCTTTGATGATGGAGAAATAGGGGCTGAAATTTCCCGGACCATAACACCCTGATGTGTTACTTGGGTTTTCCTTACAAACTGGGGTGAAGATTTTCGCTTGATTTTGAGTCGGCGAAAAACCCTTGATTTGGAAAGAATAGTCTCCTTCTCCTGAGACTCTTCGAAAATGGGTGTATCAGCAACAGACATGGGAATATTCGTAGAAACCGCTGGAATAACGTCTTCGAAAATAACAGCCTTTGGCTTAGGAGACTTCTTCTTTTTCTCTACCTTCTCTGGTTGTTCCGAAGACCCAACCTCCATCCTCTTACTCTTCTTCGACTTTTTCTTTTGTGATTCGTGTAAAACACCAGTAATAATTGTTGTGTCTATCGTTTGAAGATATGACAACAACACATCATTTGTAGAATCCACCTTTTTAAGCATTGCATCCGGAATGCGAGCAACAGATGTAAATATCTCAGGATCATCTGCAACCTCCTTTGGACATCCATATACATGAAAAGATGCCTTTCCTTCAAAATCAGGAACTTCAATCTTCTCCTTTCTGGAAAAATACTGAAGAATAAGACTCCAATATCTGGCACATGAAATCCCTAGCTTGGCATTTGTCTTCGTAATGCTCTTCAAGAACTCTGTCCATAACTGGTCGGAATAATCAACTTGCAAGTCATAATATAGCCCAACCACCATTGCATAGACCTCCATTCGTCCTTTGTCAAGACCCACTGTTCTTCCAGTAAGACAACGAAGAAAGATCCCAAACAGAAAATTCCACATCGTGGGTAAGCTAGATTTCTTGAAATCACTTATCCTTGTCAATTAAGGATGATGACCCATCTCATTGAACATGAACATTATCTGAGGATAAGTAAATTCCACGTATGGAGAAGTGTTTGGTATCCCTAAAATCTTGCAGAATAGCCTCTTTGACATCCAAAACCTTGTTTCATTCACCATTGTAAACTCCACACTTTGAGTTACTTTGTTGTAAGATGTGGTTGATCCTGCCTTAGATAACCAAGACATCGGCACCGGAAAAGAATCAAACATTGCTTTTGAAAGGACTGAGTTCTTCAGAGCAACCATCAACATCTTCAATTCATCCGGATACTTGGATAAATCCAACTCCACTTGATAGTTCGTACCCTGGATCTTCAAGATTGGAACAGAAATCACTTCGTCAGTTGTTGGTGATGATGAAATAGGAGCTTGCTCAGGATTCTCCATTGTTAAGATTTTGAAGAAGGGTGAATGTCGAGAGAATTTGTGTTATATTGAAAGTGTTTGATCGCGTAAAGTGATAAAGACCCTTGAAATCCCCTTTTATATGTAACCCTAGAATTTTGAATTCAAAGCGGGATGCATTAAATGCTTGCTGACATGGCACCTTGAAAAACGGACCTCTACTCCAAGAAAGTAGCCACTCATCAAAAAGTAACAAAAGGTAACTGTCACGTCGCCTAAAAAACCGGATCGTGTGCCATACGTCACGAAAATAAAGGCTGTTTTGTTTGCCCCAATGGAAGTGTAACCGTCGGAACCCTTCGCAATGGAAGTAAGGCTCTTTCACTTCTGGGTTAAAAAGCAAAGTCATATGCCAGAGTTTCGAAATCAACATCCTGAGTTGCTATTACTCAGAACCTCAAGGATTTCGTGTGTGCTGTGTTCCAAAGAGTGTAGACAAGAAACAAATTAAAAAGAATTTTGGATTATAGTGATGTCAAACATTTATTTTTACACAAAAGCAGTTAAATCCCGGGCAAAGATTACTTCGAAAATTATCAAGAGAGATAATCAACAGCTTGCTTGGTTTCCCGTGAAATACAATCGACAACTTGTAAATAAGTTTCAAAGGGTTTCTTTTATAAGGCAAATGGGTGTCTTCGAAAATTTCGTTACATATCAACCTAAACATAAGGTGAGTAATTGTAACAAAAATTACTTGTTTGACCAGTGTAGTCAGTGACAAGTTGGTTTGGAATAATTTTTGAAGTGACAAGGATTTTCAAAGTATACTCACACGGAAATCATATTCATGAAAAAAAATTTATGCTGGATCTTGTTGGGAACAAACATCGTAGGCTTCAAATGTTTGATCAAGACCACTCAAAGAGAATGAATACGATTTGGAGTATAAATTTGTTTCGTAAGATCTGGAACAAAGTTCCCCGTCAATTCCTTAATTGGTAGGATTTATGGGTTTCACTTCCATCACGGTCTCATGATGTTAGATCATAAACACAGGCTTGTGATTTATCTAGGGTTTGATTGGTTCGATCAAAGACCTCAAGAACAAATCTCATTGAAAATTTTGGTTGTAAGAATGGTTTGGTTTAAAAATATTGGTAAAGAAGCAAAGTGTACCTCTGTTATAATGGAAAAAACAGAAAACTCTTAACTCAAATGAGAAGAGTAAGGTAGCTCAGTCGACTAATGTGAATTTAAGCCTGATTGGGAAGAACCCTTCGTATGAAAGATTCATTAAGGCTTTCAGTTTTTCACACATTAAGTCTAGTTGAGGCTTTTGGTCTACATACAGCAGCATGCTTCTAGGGACAGCCTAACTAGATCAACAAAACAAATGATTATGAAAATTGATTAAAAAGAATTGTACCTCCCCTAAAAATGCCAGACCAGTGATCATCAAACGTACGAATGCGAAGCATTCGAAGAGTTGACTTTGAACAGTAGCCTCTGAATACAAAAGTGTCTTCAAAGAACAAAACATACGAATGCGAAGCATTCGAAGAGTTGACCAGGAACAGTAACCTTTGAATCTGAACACTTTTTACACTAACTTTCATTCAGTGCACTTAACCATTCTGAACCATCACTCTTCGCTTTTGTCGCATGGAACTGAATTTCCATCGATCATTCCCAATCTTTCTAAAATGCAAAGAAATGATTTTTCATCCAATGCCTTTGTGAAAATATCAGCCAGTTGTTCCGTTGTTTTCACAAAATTGACTTCAATATTTCCTTCTTCCACATGATCTTTGAAGAAATGATATCTGAGAGTAATGTGCTTAGTCTTCGAATGCTGCACAGGATTATGACAAATTCTTATTGCACTTTGTGAATCACAATATAAAGGAATCTTTTTCATATTTATAGCATAATCACGTAATTGACTTTGAATCCAAATAATTTGTGATGTACACGCAGCAGCAGCAACATATTCAGCCTCGGCAGTAGAAATCGAAACACATGTTTACTTCTTCGATTGCCAACTAACCAATTTGCCGTCTAGTAATTGACATCCACCGGTTGTGCTTTTTCGATCAAGATTGCACCCTCCCAGATCAGCATCTGAATAAGCTTGAATAAAGAACCCTGTTTTCGAAGGGTACCACAAACCTAACGAAGAAGTGCCTTTCAAATATCGGAAAATATTCTTCACAACCGTTAGATGTGGTTCACGTGGATTAGATTGATACCTTACACAGTTACATATAGAAAACATAATATCAGGTCGACTTGCAGTTAAGTATAATAAAGACCCTATCATGCTTCTATATAGAGTTAAATCAACAGCAGATTTGTCTAACAAAGGAGTTAGCTTTATGCCCGTTGCCATTGGTACTCGTAACCTTGTGCAATTCGTCATTCCAAATTTTTCCAGCAGGTTCTTCATATATTTCTCCTGATTTATGAAGATGCCTTCTCTGCTTTGACGAATATTTAAACTCAAAAAATTGTTAATTTTTCCCATCATGCTCATCTCGAATTTGCATTTCATCAAGTCTTCAAATTCTTTAGACAACGCAGGGTCAGTAGAGCCAAATATTATATCATCAACATAAATTTGAACAAGCATCAGGTGACTCCCAACTTTCTTTCGAAATAATGTGGGATCAACTGATCCTTGTTTAAATTTTGATTGTTTCAAAAATGATGTTAAAGTTGCATACCATGCTCTTAGTGCTTGTTTTAACCCATATACAGCTTTATGTAAAATATAAACATGATCAGGATTATCTTTATTCACAAAACGTAGAGGTTTTTCAACGTAAACTGTTTCTTCAAGTTCGCCGTTTAGGAATGCACATTTTACATCCATTTGATAAACGTCGAAATTTTTGTGAGCTGCATAAGCCAGAAAAATACGAACAGCCTCGAGTCTTGTGACAGGGACAAAAGTTTCTTCGTAATCAATTCCTTCTTGTTGAGAATCTCCTTTAACAACAAGTATGGCTTTATTTCGAATAATATTTCCATCTTTTTTGGTTTTATTTTTGAAAATCCATTTAAATCTGACAATAGAAACATGTTCAGGTTTAGGAATTAATCTCCAAACCTTGTTTCTTTCGAATTCAGACAATTCAGCTTGCATCGCAACAACCCAATCGGAGTGTTCTACTGCAACCTTAAATGTCTTGGGTTCGATTTTGGAAATAAAAACATTAAACATGCATAGCTCTTGGTGAGTATTGAGTACCTCATTTCTCGCACGAAGTTTAGCCCTAGTTAATACTCCCTCTTGAGGATTTCTAAGTATTTGTTCCTTCGGATGATTTCTTGTCCATTTTTCCATTGGCGGATAAGCAGGATCAAAGTCCAAAGGTGCATCTTCGAACATTTCATCGTTTTCTGATCCAATTATTGAACAAACATCCTCAGCATCATCAAAATGCTCCCCCTCAAGTATTGGCTCCCCCTCAACATCAGCATTTTTAGATATATTATCCTCTTCGCACGAATGCTCCCCCTCAACCAAAGTGTTTGAATCCAAGTGCTCCCCCTCCACTGGACCATCTGGTATTTCATTTGGGTTCGCATGCGAAGACGACGTTGAATTATCATCAAATTTCAAACTTTCTAATTGTTGATTATCTGTTGCATTTCTTTCTGCATCAATTGCTTGATCTGAAACACCAAAAATCATATCATAATCAATATCATGCATTTCAATAGTTTCTTTCTCAATTTGAGATCCTTACAAAATTGAATAATTTGCAAATTGATGATCAGTCTTTTTAAAATAATAATCATCAAATGTCAAATTGAATGTTTCTTCCACTTTTCGAGTTCGCTTATTTAAAACTCTATAAGCAACAGAGTTGTGTGAATATCCCAGGAAAATTCCTTCATCAGCTTTTGTTTGAAACTTCAAAAGATTATCCTTGAGATTCATGATGAAACATCTGCATCCAAAAACATGGAAGAATTTGACATTAGGTTTTCTATTGTTGATTATTTCATAAGGAGTGATGTTGAACCGACGATAAATGAATGATCTATTTTGTGTAAAGCATGCAGTTGACACAGCTTCAGCCCAAAGGTATTGAGGTAAATTCGAATATGCCAACATTTTTCTTGCGGTTTCGCATAAAGATCGATTTCTTCGTTCTACTACACCATTTTGTTGTGGTGTATATGGAGACGAGAAATTATGCGAAATGCCTTTCTCCATCAGGAATGAATCCAAAACATGATTTTTGAACTCAGTTCCATGATCACTTTTAATTTTTTGAACAGGCTTCTTTAACAAAATTTCCATTTTCTTTATAAAATCAATCATCACTTGTGATACTTCGGATTTTAACCTCAGAAAGTAAACCCACGTAAATATTGAAAAATCATCCACAATAACTAGAATGTACCTTTTCTTGTTAAGAGTAGCAACTGTTGAAGGACCACATAAATCAATGTGTAATAGTTCCAGTGGTTCAACAATCTTCGAATCTATTGTTATTTGATGACCTTGTTTGTGTTGTTTTCCTACTTCACAAGTTGCACACAAACTTTCATTATCATATTTAAGAATGGGTAAACCTCTTACCAGATCTTGTACCACAAGCTTGTTGATGTTTTGAAAATTGAGATGTGATACCCTTCTGTGCCATAACCAGCTTACATCGGCAGCAACCTTCGAAAGTAGACACACAGCAGGTTTGCCTACAAGTGGATTGATATCCAAAGTAAACATATCACCTTTTCTTTTTGACTTGAGTAAAACTTCGTTTGTCTCAACATTCGAAATGACACTTCCTTCTTCATTGAAAAGAACTTGATTGCCAGTGCCCACAACAAGTTGTGAAACACTTATCAAGTTATGTTGTAATCCTTCCACATATGCAACTCGATTGACAGTGAATTTTCCATTCGTGATTTTACCATAGCCTTTGACTTTGCATTTCTGGTTATTTCCAAATTTAACCGCTCCAGCATTCTCTAAACTTTGAAAATCTCTCAAGTTTTCCTTCTTCCCAGTCGTGTGACGTGAGCAACCTCTATCAATATACCACTGGTTGTCATATTGCTCATCACACAGTACCTGCGATGATTGAAAAATTTTAGGTACCCAAGGCTTTTTGGGTCCATTCAAATTAGATTTCATTTTCAATTGTAAAGTATAACCATTAACCTAATCACAAACTCTAGTTTTGAGACTGTTAACAAAGTCAACATCTTCATTCAAAGGGACAGATATATGAGGTTTTACTGGTTTCGAATTTTCACTGACTGCACCCTTCGCATTTTGAGTCTATGATATTACAGTCTTCACTTTTGTGACTGGTTTCCAAGCTTTGATTGAAATATTGGATTGCTTGGATGATGAACTGCCATTTGTTGAAGGATTTGCATACTTTTCATATGCTTCATGTATCTGTTCTATTGAAAACTTACTTGATTGATACATTTTTCCCTTTCCTTCCAACCAATGACCAATATGTCTTTTAGTTGTTATACCCTTCGCATTCGAAGCTTTCACAGCTTGTTTCTTCGAAAGGTTGGAACAATTTGCTAGATATGGAATGTAATCAACTTTTGGTTTTGACTGATATGATTCATGATAAGATGAATTTATTTGAGATTTTGAAATCTGTTTTTCATTCTTTTTCTGAAAACTTTTTCTTGGAAGTGTTATTATTGGTTCTTTTGTAATTTTTGTTTGATTTTTGCTTTCAGAAAATTGTTTTGGTTTTTGAAAATCTGTTTTAAAACTTTGTTGGTTATTTGAAAACGAAGCATTTTTCTTTACAAAAGTTTGACTATTTGATTTTCCTTTAGATACAACATGTTTTGTATTATTAAGAACTTTCTTTTCTTTTGAAAAATTTGTTGATGTCTTATTTAATGACTCAATGGTTTGCCAAAAAATTGTTGTTCTTGCTTGTCTTTTTGAAAATTTATTTTCTTTTGAAAATTTTTCAACTTGTTCTTTAAACTCCTTTGAATTCAATTTTATCGCTTTGTTAATTTCTTTAGTCACTGTTTAACAAATTCTTTCTTTGTTTGCAAATTTTCAGTTGAGTTAACCACTTTCTTTTCAATTTTTGATTTTTCAACCCATGTTCGTTTTGGTTTTTGACGTTGAAATGTATATGAGTTCTTTGTAAGATTGTTTTCAATTGTGCTTTGATTTGCGAAGAAACCTTCATCAGAAGTTTTCTTATTGTCCTCCTCCACCATCTTTTTGAGTTCAGGCTTTACATTTTCAACATTGCCTGTTGTTACGAAGACTTGGTTTGGGAACACAATATCATCAGTGCATTTGAAGATTGGATATACCACAATATTTGATTCAAGATAGTGAGCACCTTTTTCACTAAGAATTTTCTCAAACTCTTGTGAATCCATATACACCTGATCAATAAAAACTCGAGGAATTTCAACCTCTTTTAGAATTTTCTTTGTCTTCGAATGTTTGGCTTCTTCCTCATTGTCACTATAATCTGTTTGACTATCTCGAATGTCCACAAAATCCATATCACAAACTTTCGAAGTTGAGGGTTGATCAGTGTCAATTTTCACCAATAATTCCTCACATTTTTCTTTCCCTTTAAAAGAAGTTGCAACATTTATAACAGACATCTGGGAACAATCTACATCCTCTAAGTCACTAATTTCACTAATATTATCAGAATTATCTTCAATATCAGCAAAATTAGATTGAGAATCAGAAGTAGAATTCTCAGTCTTTTTCAAAATATGAATTTGTTCAGATTTGGTCAAGGTCTCATTCATAATTTTTACTAAGTCATTAGCATCAAGAAATTCTTCGACTTTAACAATTCCATATCTAAACCTATCATCAGGAACTTTGTTAAAATCAGCTATTTCTTTTTCGCAATCATATGAAATATTATCTACCTTAGCTCTTTCATAAGCTAAAAATGGCAGTAACTTTCTATGTTGTTCTTTACTAATCTCACAAGAATGATGCAATTCAGTTAATTTTCCATAGAGTCTTTTTGCTGAATTACAGAAAATATTACGTTGTGCCAATAACAAATTTATTTCTCTAGCTAAATTTTCTCTATCTGCCATAATATTCGAAACTTGCAATTCTAGATAATCAATCCTAGTGACTTTTGAATCTAGCTTCTTTCTTGTCTCTAGTAATTGATCATTCAACTTTTTCGCCTCATTGCTAGCAGATACCACAAGTGAATCAAAGTAAGTCACAGTTTCATCAAAAGATACTAATTCAGAATTATATGCAGAAACTGCAATATTAAAAGATTCAAGAATGTTACGTACCTTTGTTGTCATAGGCGACTTGTCAGCAGACTTAGATACGAAGCACCGCCCACGTACTTCGTAAGTCCCATCCTCCTCAGAATCCTCCTCAAGCTTAGCATACATTTCTCCATGTGATGGATTCTTCATCTCTTCATCATCAGAGCCTGAAGACCATATTTGATATGTTCCATCTGAGTCATTTTCTCCGTGAGCCACCAAAGACAGATTCTTCGCTTTCGATCTCACCTCCTCCAGTTTCTCTAAATAATAAGCTTCATCTTTTGTTTCGTTTTTCTTTTCCTCCTTCTTTCTCAACATGCAATCCGATGCCAAGTGATTAGCACCATTGCAATAGTGGCAATCAATCCCAGTGTCACCCTTTAATTTCTTCTCCAATCTCTCCACTCCGCTCTTCGAATCCTTCTTCTCTTCCTTCACCTTCTCAGCCAAAACACTCTTATTCTCAAAACCTCCCTTCGAATCTGATGACTTATTCTTTGGATTAAAAGGTTTCTTAAAAAATTTCTTTACTCGATTGTTTGAGTAAAAAGGCACAGCTTCATCATCAGAATTCATCAAAAACCCCTCTTCATCATCAGACTTCGATTTTTCACTCTCCTTTTCTGAGACCTTCGAAATTAGAGACAATGGACCACCAAGACTTGCCTTCGCTTCCTCAGCTATTTCATTAACCTCATTTTCATGAGATTTTAGTTGGTTGTACAAGTCATTTAGAGTTGAAGAGTCAAAGATTTGCTGATTCTTTACCATCATACTGACGTTCCTCCATTCCTTTCGAAGTCCCATTACAAATATTAAGTTGAACTCCATTGCTGACCTTATGATACCATAACGATTCCAACGGTAGATTAGCTTGTTGAATCGATCATAGTACACTTCAATGGATTCAGACTCCTTCTGTTTGAAATCCTTGAGTTCCACTAGACATTGTTTCACAGAGGTTATCTTCGTCTTCTCGCTGCCTTGGAATTTATCCTTGAGGTTGTTCCAGATTTCTATTGCTGTTGTGCAAGTTCTGACATAGTTGTACACAACAGGAGGCAAAGCACCTCTTAATTCCCTCATACATCTCTTTTCCAGCTGTTTTAGACGATTGGTTTGATTATCAACCTATGAATTGTTTGAAGATGAACCAATTGGCTGAACTGTTGCAGGTGGTCTGATTTCCCCGCAAATGCAATTCCATAGTTCCTCATCCAGTCCATTCAGATAGTCTTGCATACAATCTGCCCACTGATCGTAATATTCCGGAATCAGCATCGGAATCTTCGTGGATGATCCAAGCAGATGAGAAAATGATGTCATGGAGTTAAGATTGAATGACGCCATTGATGTACGGAAATGAAAACTTAAGATTTTGATGAAAACTTGGAGAATTTGAAATCAAATTTTATGATTCAGATTAGAATCACAAAACAAACACTCGATTCACACAAACTTTTGCAGAATCAAATCCTAGACTTGGATCTAGAAGAATTTTTCACACTCAAAAAGGACGGAAACTTTTTGAATCAAACAGTAGACTCAAAAACCTTTTAAACGTATGAAAATCAGATCGCAGAATGGATTCCTGCTCTGATATCAAATGTTGAGTTATGAAATTGAGTTTGAATGTGATCAGAGTATGAATTATGTAAACAGATTAAAAAAAATGAACACCGGAGTAAATAGAATCTTTGTTCAGCTCGTATTATGCTTCTCAGTTTTACAGAATACAATGTCTAAACTGTAAAAACTGTGTAAAAGCGATCCTAAGACCACTAGTACAGACCCCTATTTATAGGCGTACAAAAGCATACAAAAAATATACTAAGGACTAAACATTAAGCTTCGAATTAACAATGCCTTAGTAAAATAACTATACATACGAAGACCCCTACATACGAAGACTATAAAACTCTTCGTAATAATCAAACTGGCTCTTCGACTATTACAACACTTTAGCCCTAACATGTACACAACCGGAGGCAACACACCGCGCAATTCTCTCATGCATCTTTTCTCCAATTTCTTCAAATGATCAGATTGATTTTCAACACTAGAAGTTCTAGAAGATGATCCAATCGGTTGAACATTAGTCGGAGGAGTGACATTTCCAGAGATGCAAGACCACAACTCTTCATCGAGTCCATTTAAGTAATCCTGCATACGATCAGCCCACTGATCATAATATTCAGGAATAAGCATAGGAATCTTAGTTGAAGATCCTAGCAGATAAGAGAAAGAAGTCATCGAGTTGAGATTGAAGTTCGCCATTGATGTACGAATGAAGATTTTTGAGATTTTTGAGAATTCAATGAGAATTTGAAAGCAAATAGCTGAATTGAACCACGAAATCAAGTAAAACACTCGATTCAACAAATCAGTTGCAGAATCGAATCACAACTGAAGATCTAGAACGAATTTTCACTTCAAAAAGCGTGGAAACTTTTTGAACCAAAATTGATTCAAAAAACTTTTTGAAACAAAGTGAAAATCAGATCGCAGATTATGATTCCTGCTTTGATACCAATTGAAGATGTATTGAATCAAGAAATGGAAAGTAAAATCAGATTAATTGAGAGAATGAACAACGAGAGTAAATAGAATCTGGTTTCAGCTCAATTATACTTTCAATGTTTACAGAGAAAAATAGATAGGTTATGTGAAAGGACTCTTGCCTAACTCTAGTAAAGTTCCCTATTTATAGGAACAGTGAAAGCATACAAAAAAATACTAAGGCTTAGACACTTAAGCTTCGTACAAATTTACACCTTAGTAAATATATTAACAAACATACGAAGGGTACAAAATACTTCGACATATTACAACTAATTTTGACCCTTACAAACCTTGCTAAAAGTAGCGCCTCGTTCTTGCTGCTAAACAAAGAATCGGTCCGCGTTGTGGCCTCTCACCCTGAATCACTAACTCTCCTCCGCTAGGAGTGCGAACCCTCACTAGCTACAGCTCGCAATCAATCACGGCCCCGTTGGGGCTCAACTAATCCATACCCACGATAACCTTACTCCCTCGTGGGGGAATAGGAACCAAATCCACTGAGAACTACTCATCAAATAACTGTAGTGTACATCCTCTATGATCTCGCGCGACACTGACGGTGCTGTCATCAGCTATCTCGACGTCGAGTGGGCAATCCAGCCCTCCCGGAGCTCTACTAAATCGGTTGCTAAGTGCAAGCGACACAAATGATCGGGTAGCACCTGAATCGAACATTACTAAGGTTGATATACCGTTCACTAGGAACGATCCTAAAACAAAAAAAGTAAACATGAGCAATAAACAATATCAATAAAGATATAAGAGAAAGATACATACCCGCCACCACGTTAGGAGCTTCTCATGCCTCCTCTGCCGTAAGTTGAAAAGCCCTGCTCCGCGCCGTAGGCGCCTCAGCCCGATCCGGACGGCCATCTGTAATCCTCAATGTGGCAGGAGATGGTGCTACCACCTTCCCTGCTGTTGCTAAGCTCGGGAACTGGGACCGCTTGTGTCCTCTTTGATTTCACTAAAAGAAAATCAGGTCTGATGTTGGCGTCGTGGTGGTAGTGGTTGTGCAATCTCGGCTCATATGACCAGTTCAGCCACACTTGTAGCAGCCCGAACTCCCCGCCTTACACGTCCCCACGTGCATCCTGCCACATTTTGCACAACGACCGTGGCTCTGCTGGCTCTAAGATCTATGATCTGATACCTTGGGCTTCTTGCCCGAACCTCCTGACTGAACTCCCTCTGGTTTCATCTTTCTCTCCATCTCTAAATCCAACTCTCTGTCTCTCTCTCTCTCTCTCTCTCTCTCTCGCCCTATCAATCATGTCCTCCGGCGTCTTGCGGCTAGAGCGCCTCACAAACTGTCTAATATCACTCCTCAGCATCTCATGGTATCTGGCCTTCTTCATCTCCTCGTCCGCCACGTACTGCGGAACAAGAAGGGCCCTCTTCGTAAACTTGGCGGTAATCTCCACCACTGTCTCTGTCATCTGCTGGAGGTCCTGAAACTCCCTAGCAAGCTGTTGCACCTTAATGACAGGTGTGAACTCGGCCCTGAACCTGGTTGTGAAATCACCCCAGTTTATCACATCCAAAACTGTGTCATCTCCAATGGCTCTCCCAACCTCCTCCCACCAGTCATGTGCCCTGTCCTTCAGAAGACAGGACGCAAGCCTAACCTTGTCCGCATCGGGACATCTGCTGGTGTGTCACACCCCAAAACCGAGAACGGCGGAAACGTTCTGGGGCGGAGGACGCCATGGAAAGTATCACAACACAGTAGAAGTAGATAAGAAAACAACATCATCCATTGCATTAAATATATAATTTTAATACAAGTGTGTTCTGTACAGTTATAGACACCCAAAAACAATGTAAGTCAAAATAAAGCGATGACTCCTGAATGCGCTCCATCTTCTCAAAAACTGGTCTCGGTACCTGTCTACTGATGACCTGAGAATACAAGTTATTTTTAAAGCGAGTATCAGCATTAAGCTGGTGAGTTCATAAGTATTTTAGTGTCGGGGTTTGTAGGTATGACGTTTGGCACCCGCAGACCTGCCGGTCCGGCTGTAGCTAGCAGCAAGGTGTAGGATAGTCAATCCAGTATAGATCTATATGCAAACTCACACTCTCCCTTCAAGAGACTCTGGCTACAACTTGGGTCATGACAGTTAAGGCATGCTCCCATATAGTGGATCACAATTGTTAACGTATTCATGTATATGTAATGTAATGTTACTTGTTCTAGTATCGTTGTATATGTTCTCGTCCTAGCATAGTTGTATATGTTCTCTTTCTAGTATAGTTGTATATGTTCTCTTTCTAGTATAGTTGTAGATGTTCTCATAGTAATGTAATGTATATGTTCTCATAGTAATAAGTATTGACTCATGAATGAACTGACTCATTGATCTAGAAATAGTATAAGTGTAATCATGTGTTACCCCGATGGTAACTTACTAATGATGTAACTGATAAGCATGAATATGGGAGTACTTTTATGTCTATATATGCACATATGATATATAATTAATATTGAAACGACCTTCGGACGGCTACCCGACATCCCACCAGACCACATCCAAATCGAGGAAAAGGAAATAGGGCGGATGCCCTTCCTAAGCCTTTTAAACATTTCTTATATAACTATGCGTATATGGACATGCAATTTATAAGAAGTATAATAAAGTTTAAATAAAAGTATTTGATAAGTAAAAGATTTTGTAAAAGATTTTGCAGTAAAATAGTTTGATAAACAGTTTGAACAGTGATAAAATCGTTGGTTTTCTAGTTATTAATCACATGTGATTGATGTAATAACTATAAGTATTCAACTTGTATCCCCCCCCCCCATAAAAGTATTTAAAACAATTAAAAGTATTTCAAAGGTTAATTAAAGGGGTATGAACTCACCTGTAGTGAGTGGTTCTGATGACAATGTTGGATTAGACGCTAGGTGTCAAGTGGTGACTTGAGTACATGCGCGAATCCTATTTAGCATATATAGGCACATATATGGATTTAATTAGTGTTATGAGCAACTAATTTATGATTTTGGGACTACCTTAGGGACTAGTAAACACTTATAATGAAGTGTTATAATCATATATGATTGTATGAGGGTTTATAAGGCTATACAAGAGGGTGTATGGCCAAAATACACACTTTATGTGTGTGTGCGGCCAGGTGTGCAGCCTAGTGTGCTGCTAGCACATGTGTGTGGCCCTGTGTGTAGCCATGTGTGCTGCCAGGTTGTGTGTGATGCCATGTGTGCGGCCAGATGAAGATCTTGGTGTTCTTGGTGTTCTTGGTACCTTTTATGAAGATCTTCAAAGAGAATGGATGATACTTGAGCGAATTTTCGTGTTCTATGCTTGAAGAAATGAAGGAAGTGCTCAAGAATGATCTAAGGGTGGCATATATAGGTAGAGTGTGCGGTTGGGAAGGTATGAGGCCACAAACTAGAGTGTGTGGCCGCACACTCAAGTGTGTAGCCGCACACTCCATGTGTTGGAGTGTTTGGCCCAGTTTTTGATTCCTACACTTCGAGTTAACCCTTTTTAACACTCCTACCTTGATTATATCGCACTTAGAATGCTTCATTAGACTCTAAAGGGTACTACCAAATAGTAAAATAAGTCTAATATTGGAAAGAATTGAAGAGTGCATTCGAGAAGTTTTTCGGGTTGTCACATCATCCCCCTGTTAAGGGAATTTCGTCCTGAAATTGGAGTTTAAGATATTAGATTATTACAAATAACTAAGTAAAAAGATAAGGATATTTCAGTTTCATTTGACCCTCGCGTTCCCATGTGAATTCCGGCCCACACTTGGCGTTCCAGCGAACCTTCACAATCGGGATACGGCTTTGCTTCGTCTGTTTGACCTCACGGTCCATGACTTCTACGGGTTCTTCCACGAACTTGAGGCTCTCGTTGATCTCGATCTCGTCGAGTGGGATTACAAGAGTCTCGTCAGATAGACACTTTTTCAAGATGGAAACATGGAAGGTAGAATGTACGTTACGAAGTTCGTTCGGTAGATTGAGTTTGTAAGCCACTGGGCCGATTCTTGCGAGAATCTCGAAAGGCCCAATGTACCTTGGATTTAGCTTTCCACTCTTTTCGAAGCGTATCAAGCCCTTCCAGGGTGAGACCTTCAATAAAACGCGATCACCCACCTGGAATTCCAACGGTTTCCTACATTTATCGGCGTAGCTTTTCTGTCGGTCCCTAGAGGCTTTCAATCGTTCACGGATCTGAACGATCTTCTCCGTCGTTTCCCGAATGATTTCCGGACGTGTGAGAGTATTGTTAGAAGCTTGACCCTTATCTAATTGGGTATCACCCACCTCAGCCCAGCACAGAGGGGATCTGCACTTTCGGCCGTAGAGAACTTCAAATGGAGCAGCCTTGATGCTCGTGTGATAACTGTTGTTGTAGGAAAACTCGACAAGGGGTAAATGAGTATCCCATGCATTTCCAAAGTCGATCACACAGGCTCTCAACATATCTTCCAGTGTTTGGATGTTCCTCTCACTTTGTCCGTCGATCTGTGGGTGGTAGGCTGTGCTCATGTCTAGCCTTGTTCCCATGGAATGTTGTAGTGATTGCTAGAATCTTGAGGTGAACCTACTATCTCTATCGGAGATAATAGATATAGGAACACCATGTAGTCGCACGATTTCCCTAATGTATGTTCTTGTAAGTTTCTCCATCTTGTCAGTTTCTTTGATAGGCAGGAAGTGTGCAGACTTGGTTAATCTATCGACGATGACCTATATGGTATCAAGTCCACCCGTTGTCTTGGGCAACTTGGTTATGAAATCCATAGTGATCCACTCCCACTTCCATTTCGGGATCTCTGGTTGTTGCAGTAAACCAGAGGGTTTCTGGTACTCGACCTTGACCTTTGCACAAGTAAGGCATTTACTTACAAAGGTAGCAATCTCTGCTTTCATATTAGGCCACCAGTATAGCTTTTTAAGATCCAGATACATCTTATCTGAACTTGGGTGGACGGAATACCGAGTGTTGTGCGCCTCGGTCATGACCAAGTCTCGGAAACCACCGTGCTTTGGGGTCCAGATCCGGTCCATGAAAAATAGGGCTCCGCCACCCTTGGCTTCTAAGTTCTTATCCATTCCTCTGAGGGATTCACTCGCCACATGTTCAGGTTTCATAGCTTCGAGTTGAGCCGCCTGAATTTGTTTAGATAAGTGCGAATGGATAGTCATCGTCAACGACTTGACTCTTCGACCAGAATATTCCTTCCGACTTAGGGCGTCTGCTACTACGTTGGCTTTACCCGGATGATAACGAATGTCGCATTCGTAGTCATTGAGTAGCTTGACCCACCGTCGTTGTCTCATGTTGAGCTCCTTCTGATCGAATATGTGTTGTAAACTCTTGTGGTCGGTAAAAATAGTGCTTTTTGTGCCATACAAGTAATGTCTCCAGATCTTCAGGTCAAACACAACTGCCCCCAGCTCAAGATCATGTGTGGTGTAGTTGACTTCGTGTGTCTTCAGCTGTCTCGAGGCATAGGCGATGACCTTACCCCGTTGCATCAGGACACAACCGAGCCCTTGATTTGACGCATCGCAATAGACTACAAAGTCTTCTATTCCTTTGGGTAGGGATAGTATTGGTGCGGTGCATAAGGCTCGCTTGAGCGTTTGAAATGTTCTTTCTTGTTTCTCTCCCCCGTCAAAGGCCACGCCCTTCTGGGTCAATGTTGTAAGAGGTTTTGCAATACTGGAGAAGTTCTGTATGAATCTGCGGTAGTAGCCAGCAAGACCTAGAAATTGATGAATTTCTGTAGGCGTCTTTGGTGCTGACCAGTTCTCAATAGCCTTAATTTTGGATGGATCCACGTGGATTCCCTCTTCGGTTACCACATGTCCTAAGAATTCGACTCTTCGGATCCAAAATTCACATTTCAAGAACTTCGCATAGAGCTTCTCCGTTCGTAAAGTTCTTAAAACTTGTCGTAGGTGATTGCCATGCTCTTCCTTACTCCGGGAATAGATCAGGATGTCGTCAATAAAGACAATAATGAACTGATCCAAGTAAGGTCGGCATACTCGATTCATCAGGTCCATGAAAACTACGGGCGAATTGGTCAGTCCGAATGGCATCACCACGAACTCGTAGTCTCCGTAACGAGTCTGGAAGGATGTCTTCGGAACATCTTCCTCTAGCACTCGTAACTGGTGATATCCGAATCTTAGATCAATTTTGGAAAAATAATTCGCCCCTTGAAGTTGGTCAAATACATCTTCTATGCGCGGCAGAGGGTAACGATTTTTGACCGTCCGTTTGTTGAGTTCCCTGTAGTCAATACACATACGAAATGATCCGTCTTTCTTCTTAACAAACAAGACTGGTGCTCCCCAAGGCGAGAAGCTTGGTCTTATGAAGCTCTTGCTGAGCAGTTCATTAAGTTGACCAGATAATTCCTGCATCTCAGCTGGTGCTAATCGGTATGGCGACTTAGCTACTGGGGTAGCTCCTGGAATTAAGTCGATTCTGAACTCGACATGTCGTTGCGGAGGTAAACCTGGTAGCTCTTCTGGGAAAATGTCGGGGAAGTCGCTCACTACTGGGATGTTCTTTAGTTCTTTTGTTTCTAGGCTTGTATCGACAACGTGAGCAAGGAATGCGCGATATTCCTTACGTAGGTATTCCTGTGCTTGGATACTGGAGATAATACGAAGACTATGAGAGTTTCGTTAGACGGGAGGTTTAGACGGATTGCTTTCTCGAAGCACATGATGTCGGCGCGATGAAGACTCAACCAATCCATGCCGATGATAACGTCGAAGCTTTTAATTGAAACCAGCATGAGGTCGATTGGAAATGAATGGTTATCTAGAGTTAAGGTACAACCTAAGTATATGCTCCTGGTGCTTTCAGTTTTCCCATTAGCCATTTCTACCGTGAATTGTTCTTTAAGTGCGTGTGGTTGATGTTTAAGTATGTGAACAAATTTATGGTTCACGAAGCTTCGCTCCACTCCACTATCGAACAGAATGCATGCATAAGGGGTTACCGAGAAGGAACGTACCAGTCACCACCGTCGGGTCAGCAACTGCTTCCCCATGGCTTATTGCCAGTACTCTCTCTGATCCACCTGCATTCTTTGCTTTGGGGCAGTCCCTCTTGTAGTGGCCTGCTTCACCACATCCATAGCATTTTGGGCTCGCGCCTATGCCAGGGACTTGAGTGATCGGTCTTGTCGGAGATTTACAGAAATGGACTGTGTGTCCTTTCCTGTGGTAGTTAGAGCACTGCAATTCATGGCAGGAGCCATTGTGGTGGTAGTTGCATTTGTTGCACTTGGGTAAACTTCCAGCATACTGTCCCACCGGAGCAATAGCAGTAGTAGGGGTTATTGCAGCATGCACAGCCACAATTTGCTGCTTTTTGGCAGCTCGCTGCTTCTTCTTGTCATCCCAGAACTTCCACTTAGAGTCAGCGGGTTTGGAGGGTTCTAAGACGGCTTGAGTTGTTGTCGTTGTTGGGGATTGAATTCCATGGTCGATGAGTCGTTGTGCCAGCCGCTTGGCACTGTCGAAAGTAGTGGGGTTAGATGATAGAACATTTCCTTGGTACGGAGGCACCAGCCTCCATATGTACCTTTCGATCTTTTTCCCTTCAGTGGGAACCATATTGGGGCAGAGAGCCACCAGTTCACTGAACCTGGCGGTATAAGCGACTACGTTGGAGCCCTTCATGGTTAGGCCCCATAGTTCTTGCTCTAATTTCTGGATTTCGCCCCTTGGGAAATACTCCTCAGTCATGAGGTCTTTCATTGTTTCCCAGCCCATGTTGTTGGCTCCGACGAGAGTCAGAGCTTTAACGTGGCCGTTCCACCACGTCAGGGCTTTTCCTTCAAAGGTGCAGGCGGCATATTTAACCTTGCTCGCCGCAGGGCATGAACAAATTTCGAAGACCGATTCAGTCTTCTCGAACCATTGCAAGAGGGCAATGACTCCGCCGGTTCCATAAAAGGACTTCGGCTTACAGTTGGTGAAATCCTTGTAGGAGCATTCTTTCGTGCGCACATGGATTTCGGCATGAGTGGATTCAACAGGGGTTCCACCTTGGCTGTTGTTAGTTGAGTGATATTGAGCCATGGCAGTTGCCACTGCCGCAGCTACTGCAGCATTCAGGGCTGCAGTATCGATAACTGGAGGAGGAGGTGGTGGAAGTGCAGGGTTATTCCGGGGAGATTTGCGAGGAGGCATCTTTCAACTATAAGTTTATAAAGACAGATATAATGGTAAGAATCAATTGTAAGCAAGTTGAGAGTGACACATGGACTAAATAGCCATAGTCCAACAGTTGAATGAGTGTACGAATTGAATTCACAATAGGGAAGAATAGTAGGAAAACGTAAGTACAACGATTCTCTCATAGATTAGCTAGCTGTCAATATTACTGGTATTATTGATGTAACGGGCTCAGAGAAAATCGACCTAATAGTAGGTCTTACATCATACCATACGGAAAAGTTTGACAGTTACTAGATTCCTAGTTAGCATACTGAGAGTTAGGAATACTTTACAGATAAGCGTTACTAAAAGTCCAGATACTAAAGGCTATTCCTTAATCAAAAGAAAATGATGTATTAGACATCTTCTAACGACGACGAGAATTCCTAGGGCAAATCCTCATATCTGCCAGCTGGTGAACCACTTCTTGAAGGTGTCATTCGTGAGCTCTTTGGCGAACTCGAAGTTCTGCGATTTCGGTGGTTAATTGCTCTCGCAGTGCGTCATTGGTTCTCCTCGTCCCTTCGAGTGCTTCTTCTATATGTCGAATGCGGTCGGTATTAACGCCTGAGTTGGCATCAATTTCCATGACTTGGTCGATGGCTGCTCGACCTTGTTCGACATTTCGAGCAATTCTACACACCATGACAGGTAGAGCTCTATCCGCAGAACCACCTTCGCTAACGTTGTAAAAGGTTCGGTCCCCAAAGTAAGGCAAAGGTTGACCCTATTCGTCACTCCAGCGATTTAAGTTGTTTAGCCACATAGGAGTGGGACCTGGAAATGCTGGTTGGGGATCGTTATTTGGGGCTTGACCTATGGGAGGTAGATTGTTGACTTCCAGCTCGGAGTCGGATCCATCAGAAAAGCCTTCCACGAGGTGATCATCCAAAGGGATTGGATGCTCATCTTCGGGCTCTTCTTCGATCCACCCCGCATTGCCTTCGTCTGGAAAGTACGGGTCGCCGTGATGGAATCCAGCCATGATATCTATGCGAGAAGAGAGGTATGAGAATATAGTATATGCGTAGCTAGTAGTACAAAATACACCTATAGTATTTTAAGTTTAGGTTCTACTGATCTTCTTGTGGTATTGTTGGTAAGTTTTTAGATTTGTTAACATATCACAACCATTCTAGGGCATATGCTAATCACTCCTCAGACCAGCATAGTTGATCAGGCTATGCCATTCCCAAGACTGACCATACATCCCCGAGCTTACCTGTGATATTTAACAATCGTAATATTTTTATTCTTGTCGTTGTGACACTGATTTTAGTATGAATGCAGCCTAGTATACTTAATTAAATATTTTAGTATTTAATGTATAGACTCTCGGTCAGAGTGTTTTAATCCCAAATGGGTTTATAGTTTAGTATATCTTTTATGGGTTGATATACTTAATTCACTATAAACAATGCTCTGATACCAATCTGTCACACCCCAAAACCGAGAACGGTGGAAACGTTCTGGGGCGGAGGACGTCATGTAAAGTATCACAACACAGTAGAAGTAAATAAGCAAACAACATCATCCATTGCATTAAATATATAATTTTAATACAAGTGTGTTCTGTACAGTTATAGACACCCAAAAATAATGTAAGTCAAAATAAAGCGATCAGTCCTGAATGCGCTCCATCTTCTCAAAAGCTGGTCTTGGTACCTGTCTACTGATGACCTAAGAATACAAGTTATTTTGAAAGCGGGTATCAGCATTAAGCTGGTGAGTTCATAAGAATTTTAGTGTCGGGGTTTGTTATCAAAACGTTTGAACATGTCTCCATTGTAAGTTTGTCAAATGTATGTAAGTGTTTGTAAAAGTTTGAATCTCTCAGAAAAACCTATATTTTCTATTAAAAGTAGCCTTCTCACAAGGCGTGACTGTTTTGTATGTCTGTTTATCGTAAAAGTGGGTAATTTTCCAAGTGTAACTATCATTATCAAAATATAGTTTATACATTATTATTTAAGTGAAATAGTCACTAAATGTATATAAAGGATAAATTACTGTAGTACTTGTAGTATTGTATTATAATAACTACTGTTGTACTATTTACCATAAACCGGATTTATATTAAGGTATCATGTGATAAATTGCACCATGCTATAGACCGGTAATAACGACAACGTATAGTCGAAAAATAAGGTATGACGTTTGGCACCCGCAGACCTGCCGGTCCGGCTATAGCTAGCAGCAAGGTGTAGGATAGTCAATCCAGTATAGATCTATACGCAAACTCATGCTCTCCCTTCAAGAGACTCTGGCTACAACTCGGGTCATGACAATTAAGGCATGCTCCCATACAGTGGATCACAATTGTTAACGTATTCATGTATATGTAATGTAATGTTACTTGTTCTAGTATCGTTGTATATGTTCTCATCCAAGCATAGTTGTATATGTTCTCTTTCTAGTATAGTTGTATATGTTCTCTTTCTAGTATAGTTGTAGATGTTCTCATAGTAATGTAATGTATATGTTCTCATAGTAATAAGTATTGACTCATGAATGAACTGACTCATTGATCTAGAAATAGTATAAGTGTAATCTTGTGTTACCCCGATGGTAACTTACTAATGATGTAACTGATAAGCATGAATATGGGAGTACTTTTATGTCTATATATGCACATATGATATATAATTAATATTGAAACGACATTCGGACGGCTACCCGACATCCCACCAGACCACATCCAAATCGAGGAAAAGGAAATAGGGCGGATGCCCTTCCTAAGCCTTTTAAACATTTCTTATATAACTATGCGTATATGGACATGCAATTTATAAGAAGTATAATAAAGTTTAAATAAAAGTATTTGATAAGTAAAAGAGTTTGTAAAACATTTTGAAGTAAAATAGTTTGATAAACAGTTTGAACAGTGATAAAATCGTTGGTTTTCTAGTTATTAATCACATGTGATTGATGTAATAACTATAAGTATTCAACTTGTATCCCCCCCCCATAAAAGTATTTAAAACATTTAAAAGTATTTCAAAGGTTAATTAAAGGGGTATGAACTCACCTGTAGTGAGTGGTTCTGATGACAATGTTGGATTAGACGCTAGGTGTCAAGTGGTGACTTGAGTACACACGTGAATCCTATTTAGCATATATAGGCACATATATGGATTTAATTAGTGTTATGAGCAACTAATTTATGATTTTGGGACTACCTTAGGGACTAGTAAACACTTATAATGAAGTGTTATAATCATATATGATTGTATGAGGGTTTATAAGGTTATACAAGAGGGTGTATGGCCAAAATACACACTTTATGTGTGTGTGCGGCCAGGTGTGCGGCCTAGTGTGCTGCCAGCACATGTGTGCGGCCATGTGTGCTGCCAGGTTATGTGTGCTGCCATGTGTGCGGCCAGATGAAGATCTTGGTGTTCTTGGTGTTCTTGGTACCTTTTATGAAGATCTTCAAGGAGAATGGATGATACTTGAGAGGATTTTCTTGTTCTATGCTTGAAGAAATGAAGGAAGTGTTCAAGAATGATCTAAGGGTGGCATATATAGGTAGAGTGTGCGGTTGGGAAGGTATGAGGCCGCAAACAAGAGTGTGTGGCCGCACACTCCATGTGTTGGAGTGTTTGGCCCGGTTTTTGATTCCTACACTTCGAGTTAACCCTTTTTAACACTCCTGCCTTGATTATATCGCACTTAGAACGCTTCATTAGACTCTAAAGGGTACTACCATATAGTAAAATAAGTCTAATATTGGAAAGAATTGAAGAGTGCATGTGAGAAGTTTTTCGGGTTGTCACATGGTGCGGAATGCGTTGGCAAAATCCGCCAACCATCTAGTACTAGCAATGGGGATCCTGAGCCCCATGGTAATCGGGAGCTCCACATGCTCTGAACTCCCTGAAGGTGAGCGTGCGTGACCCCATCATGGCCACCACCTCAGTGCGGAATGCACTCAATCTCTCATCCATAAGCTCCAGAATACCCTCCTTGATCGAACCGAAGATCACAGGGGTCTGCTCAAGTATAATGCGAGAATTCTCTGAGGAGAGAAACTCCCTGGTCTGCTCATCTAACTGGCCGGCTCCAGAGCCTGAGCTCGATCCCTCTCCGGCTCCAAAACTTCCATCTGCTGGTCTAGGGCGTATAACCACCATTCTGAAAAACAGATCATAACAAACGTCAGAATATTGAACATACTAGAGGGATCTCAAACACTACAAGTTTCCTGGATTCATCGCAACCTTCCTTGATTCGAGTACGGATCCTCTGCTTTCAGTAGTACGGGTCCATACTACCTTCCACATCTATATGTACATTTCCTCAAGAATTGCCTTGACTCCACCAAGTCCCTTCTTCTATTACTGCTTTACGTGCTACTCTCATTCTAGGCTTGCCCTAGGGTAATCACCATCCCACTCTCTGTCATCAGCTGCATAAGAAGTCCTTGCTATCTTCCCCTAACTAGCTCGCGAATACTATTACATATCACTCAGACTAGATAATTCTTTGAATGAGAGGTCCTACCCTACAACAATTGGACTCAAACAAGAGCTATGAAATAGAGCTAGACCTAACCTTCTGAAATTATTTAGTCCTCACAATATGTAACTTAACATATTCGCTTACTAGTTAGTAAAAGACAACTAGAACTCCTGAAAGCACAAAGCAAGCAACATTCAGGCATTAAGTACACATAATCAAGGATATACTACTCTAGCTATCATACTGACTGATCTTTACTAGCATGCATTTCTCATGAAGATGATACACATATAACAGGCACATAAGGCATCCTCCCTAGATCCTTAGTCCTAATCTAGCATGCAGTTCTCATAAAGCTAATAAACATATCATAACATAAACTTGTATGGGTAATTTGGGAGTACTTACTTGAGCTCGGCTGTTCGCATGGACCACACCCTTTTTCTCTTTTCAAATTTTATCTTTTTCAAAATTCATTTGCTTTTTCAAAAACTCTTTTTGAAAATCCTTATACCATTTCCTTAGTTTGAGTTCAGACACACCCAAAAGTATGTCTGAATCCCTCAAACCAAGGCTCTGATACCAACTTGAAACATCCCAAAAATACTACCCAAAATTTTCGTTTTCAATCATTACTAAAAATCATAAGTCATCCAAATTCATAAGTAAAATCGTGAATCATGTATCATAAAACATCATAGTATTTGTCTTAAATCAAAATCTCATAGACAAACATCAGAGTAATCTCCCAGGCCAAAAGACTGTGGTGTGGGTGCCATGCTATCATCCTGAGCCCTTCCCTGCACTAGCTGAAGTACCTGAAACCAAAACAGAAATTATAAGAACGAAGCTTAGTGAGCTCCCCCAAACTACCATATACCATACACATAACATATAACATTTCACACAACTTTGGGACTACTCCCAACTACATCGGGACGAATCTCGACATCGGCTTACCCGACATTGGACTCCTGCCCGGCATCGGGCTCACACCGGCATCCGACCGCATCGGGCATTGGGCTCACCCCGACATCGAGCTTGCCCCGGCATCGGGCTTACCCGGTTATATACCCAACATAACATATATCACAAACACATAACATAATCACATAATTAGCATCGAGCTTTCCCGACATCAGACCGAAGCCCGGAACATATAACATACAACATATAAACTAGCATACATCGGGCTTGCCCCGACATCGGACCGAAGCCTGGAACACATAACATATACCAAATAACATGCATGAATCACAAAGATGTCAAGCATACATAACTAATTCTCGAGACTGCTCCGGCATCGGACAGAAGTCCGGAAACATATAAACTGCATCGGGCTAACCCCGACATCGGGCTTACCCCGACATACTATAACTACTCTAACGGGCCGATATTGGTGCCTTAGACCCGTTCCTACCGGAGGAAAACTGTAACGCTCGCGTTTCCAGGCTAGGCATTATCGTTGATGTAATAGTCTAGGTTAACCTTCGTAATCCGTTTTGATATAATAGGAGTGTATTACTTGAGTATTACGTGTTTTGTGCTTAATTGGTTAACTATGTGATTTGATTAATGAAGAATAAAATAAGCGTCAAATTTAAAGAGTGAGATAAGCCCGATATCTTTGCATAAAGATGTAGTGGTTGAAACAAGGATTCCGAAGACATAAAGAATGCCGAAATTCAAGTTGTAATGAAGAAGTTACGATCTGTCCAAGTTTCGCGACAGAACCGCCATGACGCTTAATGACGTAAAAAGTGGATTTACGAAGGAGCAATATTTAGCCTTAGTGATTTAACAAAAGTCACAGAGTTCGTTAAACCAAGAGAGTGCATAAAAAGAATGCCCAAATCTGACTTCGTATGAGGAAGTTATGATTTTTCTAAGTTTCGACTTGGCAGTATGCAGCCCGAATACTCGATTTGAGATCGAGCGGTTTTTAGCCGAAACAATCTAAACAAGAATCGATGATCTCGTTGTTAGTAGCGAAACGATGAAAAGTTAGGCGAGAACGGACGTCGGACGAAGAAGTTATGAATTTATAACGAAGTTTTCCTGTCCGGGCCTACTAAAAAATTAATAATAAAAAAATAAAGTCAAAATTAGCCGATGGAATCTAAATCAAAGTTGTAGAGCATTGTCTCACCTACGCGTTGATATAAATAACGTCGAAAACGGAGCTCGTATGTGAAAGTTACGCAATTTGGAAATTTGACGAGTCAAATTACGCCGAGCGTAATTTGAGTACGCCCAGCGTACTCAGTCGGGTGCAAGTTGCCTGACCAATACTCGAGTGCCACCAAGTGACGCATGCAGTGAAGTTTAGTACGCCCAGCATACTCAGGAGTTATGCCCAACGTAATCCCAGACCCAACAGCCTATAAATAGAACCCAAGATCAGCCATTTCCTTTGCGAATTTTCTTCCTCTCTTTCTAAGTTTTGCATCGTTTTGCGTGCCGTTTATACCCCGAAGCCCCCGTATCATTCCCGAGCCTCGAAGCAAGTCCCGAAGCCCCGAAGATCCCGAGAAGTGGGATTCCCGAGCCGAAGCTCTGCCCGCGAGGAGTCCATTTTTTGTGAAGATCTTCTAGATCTACCGAAGAATACTACTTCTGCAAGTCATAGCGCTGTCTAATCATCTTCTGATCAAGTGAGTGTGTAGTTACTTTCATCCTAACACAAAATTATGAAGTATTAAATACGAAATATGTGTTATGTGCATATTTTGTTGATTATATGTGTGAATGTATATTCACTTTCTTCTATCTCATAGATATGATTTATTCTCGATGAATATGTGTTATGTGTGTGTGCCTCATTTGCTATGTGGAATATGTATCAAATGATCATGCTATGCAGGTTTTAAACTATGTATAAAAATATATATATTTTAATCTAATAATATGTTAGGTAGAACATGGGTAGATAGTTGATGTGTGATAAACAGATGAGAGGCCTCATTGTTGTTTTGATTCAGTCATCTAGCGGAATTCAGATGATGACCACGGACTCTTTCTAGACGGTCCCATGGAACACTAGCAGGCTCATAACCTGTAGGTGTTAATGAACTTGGGTGTTCATTCGCTGTATTCCATCCCCCCCCCCATGGTTGCCTTATTTGACATATATTGCTGGGAAACCCCCAAAGCATGTGTTGTCGCCCCGACGAAATATTCTTAAACTAGGTCCCTTGTGTTAGTTATTTTAGGGACGTAAAGTGATAATAACGGGAATGGGTAACTGGGTTATTATTGGTTGGTGAATTAAATATAATTATTTACTGTGGGTTGAAAACTCTATATGCTCACCAGGCTCCCAAGCCTGACCCACTCAGTTTCTTTGTATTACAGGAAGTGGCGCAAGGGCATAAGATGGATGAATCATCAAGTTGTTTTGTTGTGACAACCCGAAACTTCCATTCTGTACAAACTATATCACTTCAATAGAAGTTATAGCAGTCACAGTTGATTTTCAGACTTTTCGCGTAAGTTTGAGTAATTCAGGGTTTACACTTCAGGAAATATCAGGAGAGTGGGTGCACTAGGGTTTTGTGCAACACTATTATTCCAACACTCTATTATATTAGAGATCATTTCTGGAATAAAAATATTTTCTGCCAAAAATATCTCAGGACTATAAATAGATTTCTGAACCAAATTCATTCATTATTCACATTTCCAACTAGAGAAAAGCCATTTTCTCTCTCACGGATCTTCGGGTTTTTATCCCAGATCGTGAGTACCTCTTTCTAGTAGTATTAGAAAGTTGTATATGTGTTTATAACATGATTTAGAAGGCTAAATCACTAGATCTAGGAGTTTACTCCCCAAGGTGTTCTTGGGCGGTAAACTCCCGAAACAAAGCTGAAACCAACCCTTATGTTATACAACTTCCTTAGACTCATATGTATGTGTGTTAGGGACAAGAAAACAACCATAAATCATCCAAGTTTGGGGAGTTCACGGCCCAAGAGTTGCTTAGGCCGTAAACTCCCTTTTTGAAGTCAAAATGGTGTTTTAAGGCCACTAAAGCTTTAAGAGTTTTATCAAGACTAGTTCCCATTTAATCTAAGGCCTTAAGCACATCAAAGAACATAAACAAATGAGAGTTTACGGCCCAAGTGTATCTTAGGCCGTAAACTCCATAGAAATGGACCAAAGGGTGTTATTAAGACACCTAAAGCCCTAGACCTTTACATGGAATTATTCCCCACTTAATCTAAGGACCAAAGCACATCAAAATCACATCTCAAAGTGAGTTTCCGGCCATGACATGGTTCATGGGCCGTAAACTCATTAAAGGGGCACCAAAGTGTTTCAATAGTCTTCATATGCTTGGAATAAAAGTCTAGAACCTATACCACAAGTGCAAGAGACTTGAAAGCAACAAAAACACACCATACTTAGAGTTTACGGCCGTAAACTCTAAGGGGAATGGCCTTAGGGCCGTAAACTCCTAAATGGAGTGTTTCTAGACCTTAAACCCTTCCAAGAATTTAACCACCAAGTTGGAATAATTCTAGAAATCATTTGGGACTTCAAAACACACAAAACACCCAACGTTGGGAGTTTGCAGCCGTAAACTCAAGAGTTTACAACCGTAAACTCCATGTGTGTTAGTATATGAGGAGTAAACTCATATATGGGGTCCTTTGGAACCCTAAACACAAGTACCTTGTCCCACAATAGCTTAGATGCAATCCTTAGGGCTTAAAACACTTATATAAAGTGTTTATTATGTCTAGGATGTCTTAAATTTATCAATTAGTGATTTAAGACTAATTGAATGCATATATGTGTGATTATATGTTCATTAGGATCGTAGTGTGTGTACAAGTCCTCGCTTGACACCTAGCAATCCTATACCGTTCAGTTTATTCCAATCACCAACTACAGGTGAGTTCATACCCCTAATCAATGTTTTAAATGATTTTAAATGCTTTAATGGGGGGAATACAAGTAGAAACAAACATGTTATTGAATCATTGATATGTATTTTATAACTGTGTTTGTCATTTAACAGATTTCACATGCTACAAAATGTGATGCACGAAATGGTTTTACATCTTAAAAACACATTGTTACCAAATGTTTTACCTTTGAAATGTTTGTTAAAATGACATCAAGTCATTGCTAATTATTGTTCAAAACCCATAAGATGTCTTACAAAACCATTTTACATTCTTGAACTAAACTATGCATATACACTTATATTCTTATATATGTATTGATGTTATAGTTTACATCTTTCATTTAGTTTCCCACACCCTTGAGTAGTAAGAGTGTATAAACTTACATGATCAACCAGTTATATTACAGTAAATTATCATAGGGATAATTTGAAGATATCAAACATTACTTCTATTACAACAAATCACACAAGAGTCAGTTCATTTATGAGTCTATACTAGTACATTACCTGATACATGAGTACTTACAGATGTTTACCTGATACATGAGTACATATACATATACTTACCTGTTACATGAACACACTTACATGAATATCATACAGGAACACTGTTACATATGTGCATTATCCTGTATTCACTTACCTGGATACTTGTACTTAGAACTACGAGGATAATTTATTAGTACCTTCTGTGTAAATTATCTTTCCTATCCCGGTTCAATGGGATATCTAGGCTGGACTTACCATTCCGAACCCCACTGATTAGCACCAGTGGTCGATGACCATCTACGGAGGTCTAAGATTACTACTTATACTAGGAAGATCGATAACTGGGGCTAACCCCTCCACCCACCTGCTGCTGCTACAGAGGACAAGTGGACAATCTTCGATTGTTCATAAGGTTATACCTTTCGCTTATTGCGATGATGTGTTACTCCTAGTACCCAGCGATGACACTTACATTAACACTTGTTCTGGACAATCTTCGGATGTCCATTAGGTTACATATTTCACTTAATGCGATGTTGTGTTAGTCCTAGTACGCAGTGACAACACTTATAGTAGTACTTTTTCCTGTTTACTTTATTTTGTGATACATTCACATAAACGATGAGTTAGACTATGCACTTTTAGTACTAGTCATTGGAAAGGAAAAACTATCATTTTACAAACAAAACATTCGGGTCTTGGTAGAAGACTACATCTCATACTTATAGAAAATAAGGGATTTTCTAGGGTTTTTCATACGTACGTCAACATTTTTCATTTAACGATTTACATGGCCTTCATAACAGATTTTCACAAACAAGGCAATGACACTTATATACTTATGAATTCACCAGCTTTAAAGCTAATACTCGCTTTCAAAATAACTTGTATTCTCAGGTCATCAGTAGACAGGTACGGAGGCCAGGTTTTGAGAAGATGGAGCAGACAAGTCTCGTCTTTTATTTTGATTGTATATTTTGGTGTCTTACTACAATGAAAGAGCACACATGTATTAAAACTTTACTTATAATGCAATGGATAATGTTGTTGCTTGTTTATTTTATTACACTATTGTGATACTGTACATGACGTCCTCCACCCCTGAACGTTTCCGCCGTTCGTGGTTTTGGGGTGTGATAGATTGGTATCAGAGCATTGTTTATAGTGAACTAAGTATATCAACCCATAAAAGATATACTAACTATAAATACATGGGATTAAAACACTCTGTCTAAGAGTTATACTTATAAATAATAAAATATTTAAGTAAGTATACGTGCCTGCATTCATACTAAAATCAGTGTCACAATGACAAGAACAAAAGTATTACGATTGTTGAATATCACAAGTAAGCCTGGGGATATATGGTCAGTCTTGGGAATGGCATAGCCTGATCAACTATGCTGGTCCAAGGAGTGATTAGCATATGCCCAAGAATGGTTGTGATGTGGCAACAAGTCTAAAAACTTACCAACACAACCATAAAGAAATACCATAGGGGTATTTGGTCTTACTGTAATTATCTTAGTCAGTTCTTCTATTTAGCTATTTCTTACATCCCTTTTCTCGCGTAGATTAAAATGGCTGGATTTCACCACGGCGATCCGTACTTCCCGAACCAAGGCAATGCTGGTTGGCTAGAGGCGGAACCAGAAGATGATCACCCAATCCCTTTGGATGATCACCATGCTGAGGGTTTTTCCGATAGTTCTGACTCGGAGTCAGAAGTCAACAACCTACCCCCAGCTGCTAAAAACCCAAACCTGAACCCCCGCCCTATGTTTCAAGGACCCACACCTCTGTGGGCCACTAACTTGATTACATGGAGTCATGAATAGGGTCAGCCCATTCCTTACAATGGAGACCGAAGTTTCTACAACCTCACTGAAGGAAGTTCTGCTGATAGAGTCCTACCGATCATGGTGCGTAGGATTTCTCGGAACTCAATAATGGCTCAGGCGACTATCAATCAAGTCTTGGAAGTTGACGCCAACTCTGGTGTTAACACTGTCCACATTCGCCAACTAGAGTATGCTCATGAGAGGACTCTGGTCCGCAATGCAAATCTGCAAAGGGAACTTGCTGAAACCCGGGCTGAAGTTAGAGAACTTCGAGCTCAGCAAGCAAGGTCGGACAGGCGTATAAGGGACATTGAACATCTACTGTCGGGATCGAGGACTCATGCAAGCAGCTCTCGTCGCCGATAGAAGCTCGTCGACTCATCTTTTGGATATAACCTAGTTTATGTAAAACTTTGGTCTAACTTTCTATCTTTATAAATCTTGGACCTGTTAGGTCTTGATCTAGTCTTAATTCTGTCAAAATTTTCCATCTTGGTTGATGTAAGGTCTACTTCTAGGCCATTTTCCCGAACTTGTTACATCTGTAATTCCAGTATTATTGACAAATATCTAATCTTATGGAAATTATTATCCAAATGCTATCTTCTTCATTTAGTCATTCTATTCATTCTGTTGTTAGACTATGGGGAGTTAGTCCATGAGACACATTCATTAATCATTTATTCTTATCCATGTCGTCATCTTTTAAACATATAGTTAAAGATGCCGCCACGCAGGAATCCCAGGCGTAATCCGAACAACGAAACACCAATACCACCACCTATACCTGTTCAACCACCTAATCTTTTCGATGCCAACATGTTCCAGGCAGCTTTCACAGCAGCAGTTGAAGCTGCTGTGTCAGCAATCAACGCTCCTGTCCCTAGTGGAACGAGAACAGGTGCACTTCCATCGAACCACGGCGAAAGCCATGGACACCCTCGGGAATGCACCTACAAGGGCTTCACTAACGCCAAACCCCGCAGCTTCAATGGAACTGGGGGTGTTATGGTGTTGAGGCAATGGATTGAAAAGATGGAATCCGTCTTTGAAATATGTGCTTGCCAGGAGGGCAACAAGGTCAAGTTTGCCGCTTGTACCTTCTCTGACAGAGCACTAACATGGTGGAACAGCCATGTTAACTATCTAAGTTTGGTGGTGGCGTATTCCATCGGCTGGGAAAAGTTGAAAGACATGCTGATGAAAGAATATTGTCCTCGAGGTGAAATACAAAAACTCGAGCAAGAATTCTAGGGTCTACAAATGGTTGGATCCGACATCACGACCTACACAAATAGGTTCTGTGATTTGGCAAACTTATGCCCTGATATGGTTGCTCTCCAGAGCAAAAAGATAGAGAGGTATATCTGGGGACTGTCGCCCCAGATCCAGTCAAGTGTGATTGCTTCCAGGCCTATTACCTTCGATAGCGCCAAGGAACTGGCACAATCTCTCATCGATCACCGGAAACCTCAGAACACAACAATCCCTACACCTGTACCACAAAAGTCCAACCCCGACCCCAACAACAAGAAGGGGTGGAATAAGAGGAAAAGAGGGGCTTTGCAAGGATCCTCCAATAAACAACAACTTGTGGTGATCAATGTTGCCACAGTGACTCCTGTTGTCCCTGCGAACCCCTTACCAGCAAAAACTTATGCTGGGTCTCTCCCAAAGTGCAATAAATACAGCTTCCACCACCGCGGGCCTTGCAGGGAGATGCAATGCACCAACTGCAACAGGAAGGGGCACACAGCCCGTTTCTGCCAAACTCCAACAGCTCAGGCCGCCCAGGTTCCTAATGCCGGTATGGGCCAAGCCTGCTACAGTTGTGGCGAAGTGGGCCACTACAAGAGGAACTGCCCTAAAGAGGGGATGGCTGGCGGAGTGGGAAGAGTTATGGCCCTAGGCCACGAGGAAGCAGTAGCTAATCCTACGATAGTTACTAGTACGTTCCTCCTCGATAACTCATATGCTTGCATACTTTTCGATAGTGGAGCCGAGAAAAGTTTTGTAAGTCACAAATTTTCACACCTGCTTAAAAAAAACCATGTGCATTAGATAATTCATTCACGGTAGAAATGGCTAACGGGAAAACAGAGAGTACAAACTGCATATATGTAGGTTGTACCTTAACTTTAGATGGCCATAGTTTCAAGATAGATCTCATGCCAGTCACAATTAAATGTTTCGACATTATCATCGGTATGGATTGGTTGAGTCTTCTTCGCGCCGACATCATGTGCTTTGAAAAAGCAGTTCGTCTTAACCTTCCTAACAAAGAAACCTTAATTATCTACAGCGACAAACCTAGTACAAGCCTTCGTATCATTTCGTGCATTCAAGCCCAGAAGTGCTTGCGAAAGGAATATCATGCATTCCTAGCACACGTCATCGATACCAGTCAAGAACTGAAAGACATCCAGAAAATCCCAGAAGTACGCGACTTTCCCGACATATTCCCAAAAGAACTTCCCGGTTTACCACCACAATGCCAAGTCAAGTTCAGAATCGACTTAGTGTCAGGGGCTACCCCCGTAGCCAAATCTCCTTATCGTCTGGCACCGGCTGAAATGCAGGAACTTTCCAGTCAACTTAACGAACTTCTCAAGAAGGGATTCATTCGACCAAGCTTCTCACCATGGGGAGCACCAATCTTGTTCGTCAAGAAGAAAGATGGAACGTTTCGCATGTGCATCGACTACAGAGAACTCAACAAACTTACCGTTAAAAATCGTTATCCCTTGCCCCGCATTGACGATTTGTTTGATCAACTTCAAGGAGCCAACTACTTCTCGAAGATAGATCTGCGATCCGGATATCACCAACTACGAGTGTTAGAGGAGGATGTTCCCAAGACAGCCTTCCGAACTCATTATGGGCACTACGAGTTTGTAGTGATGCCATTCGGATTAACTAACGCGCCCGCAGTATTCATGGATCTGATGAATAGGGTGTGTCGTCCTTACTTGGATCAGTTCGTCATCGTCTTTATTGATGACATACTCATCTACTCTCAAAGTAAGGAGGAACACAGTCAACATCTCCGTAAAATCTTAGAAACATTGCGATCGGAGAAGCTCTACGCGAAGTTCTCCAAGTGCGAATTTTGGATTCGGCGAGTCGAATTTTTGGGCCATGTGGTTAGCGAAGAAGGTATACACGTGGACCCTTCCAAAATTACGGCCATCGAGAACTGGTCAGCACCAAAGACACCTACTGAAATTCGTCAATTTCTAAGTCTAGTTGGCTACTATCGCAGGTACATTCAGAACTTCTCCAGCATAGCGAAACCTCTTACAACCCTGACCCAGAAAGGCGTGGCCTTTGACTGGGAAGAGAAACAGGAAAGAGCGTTCCAAATGCTCAAACGAGCCTTGTGCACCGCCCCGATACTATCCCTTCCCGAAGGGATAGAAGACTTCATTGTCTATTGCGATGCATCCAATCAAGGACTCGGATGTGTTCTGATGCAGCGAGGTAAAGTCATCGCCTATGCCTCGAGACAGCTGAAGACACATGAGGTTAACTACACAACCCACGATCTTGAACTAGGAGCAGTTGTGTTTGCTCTGAAGATCTGGCAACATTACCTATACGGTACAAAAAGCACGATCTTTATAGAACATAAGAGTCTACAACACATTTTCGACCAGAAAGAGCTCAACATGAGACAACGACGGTGGGTCGAGCTACTCAACGATTACGAATGCGAAATTCGTTATCATCCGGGTAACGCCAATGTAGTAGCCGACGCCCTAAGTCGGAAAGAATATTCTGGTCGTAGGGTCAAATCTTTGACTCTAACTATCCATTCACACTTGTCCACACAAATTAAGGAGGCTCAGCTCGACGCTTTGAAACCTGAAAACGTGGCTGGTGAATCCCTTAGAGGGATGGATAAGAACTTAGAAGCCAAGGGTGGCAGAGCCTTATACCTCATGGATCGGATCTGGACACCGAAACACGATGGCTTCAGAGACTTGGCCATGAACGAAGCTCACAACACTCGTTATTTCGTCCACCCAGGTTAAGATAAGATGTATCTGGATCTTAAAAAGTTATACTGGTGGCCTAACATGAAAGCAGATATTGCTACCTACGTGAGTAAATGCCTTACTTACGCAAAGGTCAAGGTCGAATACCAGAAACCCTCCGGTCTTCTACAGCAACCAGAGATACCAGAATGGAAGTGGGAGCGGATCACTATGGACTTCATAACCAAGTTGCCCAAGACGACGGGTGGACTTGATTCCATATGGGTCATCGTCGATAGACTGACCAAGTCTGCACACTTCCTACCAATCAAAGAAACAGACAAGATGGAGAAACTTACCAGAACTTACATTAGGGAGATTGTAAGGCTGCACGGTGTTCCTTTATCTATCATCTCGGACCGAGATAGTAGATTCACTTCGAGGTTCTGGCAGTCATTACAAAGTTCCCTAGGAACTAGGCTGGATATGAGTACAGCCTACCATCCACAGACCGACGGGCAAAGTGAGAGAACTATCCAAACCTTAGAAGATATGTTGCGTGCCTATGTGATTGACTTTGGAAAAGCTTGGGATACTCATTTACCCCTTGTCAAATTTTCCTACAACAACAGTTATCACACGAGCATAAAGGCAGCTCCATTTGAGGCCCTCTATGGCCGAAAGTGCAGATCCCCTCTGTGCTGGGCTGAAGTGGGTGATACCCAGTTAGCTAAGGGACGAGTTCCTGAAAGCACTCTCACGGGTCCGGAGATCATTCGGGAAACGACAGAGAAGATCGTTCAAATTCGTGAACGATTGAAAGCCTCTAGAGACCGACAGAAAAGCTACGCTGACAAGCGTAGGAAACCATTGGAGTTCCAGGTGGGCAACCGAGTCCTACTGAAGGTCTCACCTTGGAAGGGCTTGATACGCTTTGGAAAGCGTGGGAAGCTCAATCCAAGATACATAGGGCCTTTCGAGATTCTCGCGAGAATTGGCCCTGTAGCTTACAAACTCAATCTACCGCACGAACTCAGTAACGTACATCCTACCTTCCACGTCTCGAACTTGAAAAAGTGTCTATCCGACGAGACTCTTGTTATTCCACTCGACGAGATCGAGATCAACGAGAGCCTCAACTTCGTGGAGGAACCAGTAGAGATCATGGACCGAGAGGTCAAGCAAACAAAGCAGAGTCGTATCCCAATAGTGAAGGTGCGCTGGAACGCAAAGCGTGGACCGGAATTCACTTGGGAACGTGAGGATCAGATGAAACTGAAATACCCTCACCTCTTCGCTTAGTTAATTGTAACTACTTAATTGCTTAAATTCTAATTTCGGGACGAAATTCCTTCTAACGGGGGGATGATGTGACAACCCGAAATTTCCAATCTGTACAAACTATATCACTTCAATAGAAGTTATAGCAGTCACAGTTGATTTTCAGACTTTTCGCGTAAGTTTGAGTAATTCAGGGTTTACACTTCAGGAAATATCAGGAGAGTGGGTGCACTAGGGTTTTGTGCAACACTATTATTCCAACACTCTATTATATTAGAGATCATTTCTGGAATAAAAATATTTTCTGCCAAAAATATCTCAGGACTATAAATAGATTTCTGAACCAAATTCATTCATTATTCACATTTCCAACTAGAGAAAAGCCATTTTCTCTCTCACGGATCTTCGGGTTTTTATCCCAAATCATGAGTACCTCTTTCTAGTAGTATTAGAAAGCTTTATATGTGTTTATAACATGATTTAGAAGGCTAAATCACTAGATCTAGGAGTTTACTCCCCAAGGTGTTCTTGGGCGGTAAACTCCCGAAACAAAGCTGAAACCGACCCTTATGTTATACAACTTCCTTAGACTCATATGTATGTGTGTTAGGGACAAGAAAACAACCATAAATCACCCAAGTTTGGGGAGTTCACGTCCCAAGAGTTGCTTAGGCCGTAAACTCCCTTTTTGAAGTCAAAATGGTGTTTTAAGGCCACTAAAGCTTTAAGACTTTCATCAAGACTAGTTCCCATTTAATCTAAGGACTTAAGCACATCAAAGAACATAAACAAATGAGAGTTTACGGCCCAAGTGTATCTTAGGCCGTAAACTCCATAGAAATGGACCAAAGGGTGTTATTAAGACACCTAAAGCCCTAGACCTTTACATGGAATTATTCCCCACTTAATCTAAGGACCAAAGCACATCAAAATCACATCTCAAAGTGAGTTTCCGGCCATGACATGGTTCATGGGCCGTAAACTCATTAAAGGGGCACCAAAGTGTTTCAATAGTCTTCATATGCTTGGAATAAAAGTCTAGAACCTATACCACAAGTGCAAGAGACTTGAAAGCAACAAAAACACACCATACTTAGAGTTTACGGCCGTAAACTCTAAGGGGAATGGCCTTAGGGCCGTAAACTCCTAAATGGAGTGTTTCTAGACCTTAAACCCTTCCAAGAATTTAACCACCAAGTTGGAATAATTCTAGAAATCATTTGGGACTTCAAAACACACAAAACACCCATCGTTGGGAGTTTGCGGCCGTAAACTCAAGAGTTTACAACCGTAAACTCCATGTGTGTTAGTATATGAGGAGTAAACTCATATATGGGGTCCTTTGGAACCCTAAACACAAGTACCTTGTCCCACAATAGCTTAGATGCAATCCTTAGGGCTTAAAACACTTATATAAAGTGTTTATTATGTCTAGGATGTCTTAACTTTATCAATTAGTGATTTAAGACTAATTGAATGCATATATGTGTGATTATATGTTCATTAGGATCGTAGTGTGTGTACAAGTCCTCGCTTGACACCTAGCAATCCTATACCGTTCAGTTCATTCCAATCACCAACTACAGGTGAGTTCATACCCCTAATCAATCTTTTAAATGATTTTAAATGCTTTAATGGGGGGAATACAAGTAGAAACAAACATGTTATTGAATCATTGATATGTATTTTATAACTGTGTTTGTCATTTAACAGATTTCACATGCTACAAAATGTGATGCACGAAATGGTTTTACATCTTAAAAACACATTGTTACCAAATGTTTTACCTTTGAAATGTCTGTTAAAATGACATCAAGTCATTGCTAATTATTGTTCAAAACCCATAAGATGTCTTACAAAACCATTTTACATTCTTGAACTAAACTATGCATATACACTTATATTCTTATATATGTATTGATGTTATAGTTTACATCTTTCATTTAGTTTCCCACACCCTTGAGTAGTAAGAGTGTATAAACTTACATGATCAACCAGTTATATTACAGTAAATTATCATAGGGATAATTTGAAGATATCAAACATTACTTCTATTACAACAAATCACACAAGAGTCAGTTCATTTATGAGTCTATACTAGTACATTACCTGATACATGAGTACTTACAGATGTTTACCTGATACATGAGTACATATACATATACTTACCTGTTACATGAACACACTTACATGAATATCATACAGGAACACTGTTACATATGTGCATTATCCTGTATTCACTTACCTGGATACTTGTACTTAGAACTACGAGGATAATTTATTAGTACCTTCTGTGTAAATTATCTTTCCTATCCCGGTTCAATGGGATATCTAGGCGGGACTTACCATTCCGAACCCCACTGATTAGCACCAGTGGTCGATGACCATCTACGGAGGTCTAAGGTTACTACTTATACTAGGAAGATCGATAACCGGGGCTAACCCCTCCACCCACCTGCTGCTGCTACAGAGGACAAGTGGACAATCTTCGATTGTTCATAAGGTTATACCTTTCGCTTATTGCGATGATGTGTTACTCCTAGTACCCAGCGATGACACTTACATTAACACTTGTTCTGGACAATCTTCGGATGTCCATTAGGTTACATATTTCACTTAATGTGATGTTGTGTTAGTCCTAGTACGCAGTGACAACACTTATAGTAGTACATTTTCCTGTTTACTTTATTTTGTGATATATTCACATAAACGATGAGTTAGACTATGCACTTTTAGTACTAGTCAATGGAAAGGAAAAACTATCATTTTACAAACAAAACATTCGGGTCTTGGTAGAAGACTACATCTCATACTGATAGAAAATAAGGGATTTTCTAGGGTTTTTCATATGTACATCAACATTTTTCATTTAACGATTTACATGGCCTTCATAACAGATTTTCACAAACAAGGCAATGACACTTATATACTTATGAATTCACCAGCTTTAAAGCTGATACTCACTTTCAAAATAACTTGTATTCTTAGGTCATCAGTAGACAGGTACAGAGGCCAGGTTTTGAGAAGATGGAGCAGACAAGTCTCGTCTTTTATTTTGATTGTATATTTTGGTGTCTTACTACAATGAAAGAGCACACATGTATTAAAACTTTACTTATAATGCAATGGATGATGTTGTTGCTTGTTTATTATATTACACTATTGTGATACTGTACATGACGTCCTCCACCCCTGAACGTTTCCGCCGTTCGTGGTTTTGGAGTGTGACATTGGTTTAAAAGTCTGTATATGTATATATTTGTTGAATGACTTGTAATGTTATCGTTTATGCTTTATGGTCTGTATCGGAACATGACATCTCAAGTTTTGATTATATAATGAAAATACATTTCTTTATGAAATTCTTTGGAGTTGTTGGACAAAGGTTGGACAAAGGTTTCATTAGACCTAGTTCATCACCCTGGGGAGCTCCGGTGCTATTCGTGAAGAAGAAAGATGGAAGTATGAGAATGTGCATCGATTACAGAGATCTGAATAAGGCAACAATAAAGAATAGATACCCGTTGCCAATGATTGATGACCTGTTTGATCAATTGCAAGGTTCGAGCTATTTCTCGAAGATCGATCTTAGGTCAGGATATCATCAGCTAAAAGTAAGAGAGCAAGATATCGAGAAGACTGCATTCAGAACTAGATATGGACACTACGAGTTCTTGGTTATGTCGTTTGGACTAACCAATGCTCCAGCAGCGTTCATGGATTTGATGAATAGGGTTTGTAATCCGTTTCTTGATAAATCCGTGATAGTGTTTATAGATGACATTCTGATTTACTCAAAGAGCCAAGAAGAGCATGGTAGACACTTAAGAGAAGTGTTGGAAGTCTTGAGAAAGGAGAAGCTGTATGCTAAGTTCTCCAAATGTGATTTTTGGATTCGAGAAGTCCAATTCTTGGGTCACGTGGTCAACCAAGAAGGTATAATGGTTGATCTGGCAAAGATTGAAGCTGTGACAAAATGGGAGCAACCGAAGAATCCCACAGAGATACGAAGCTTTTTGGGATTAGCCGGATATTACCGAAGGTTTATCCAGGGCTTTTCTTCGATCGCCAATCCATTAACAGCTTTGACCCACAAAGGAGCTGTTTATGCTTGGAATGATAAGCATAGAGAAGCTTTTGAGTTGCTAAAGAAGAGGCTATGTGAGGCACCGATTCTTTCTCTACCCGATGGAGTTGAAGACTTCGCTGTTTATAGCGATGCGTCTGGGGTTGGATTAGTTTGTGTTTTCACCCAAAGAGAAAAGATGATAGCATATGCGTCTCGACAGCTGAAGGAGCATGAAAAGAATTACCCGACTCATGATTTGGAGTTGGCAGCGGTAGTTTTCGCTCTAAAAATATGGAGGCATTACCTCTATGGCACGAAGTGCAAACTTTTCACTGATCATAAGAGTCTCCAATATCTCTTTAATCAGAAAGAGTTAAATATGAGGCAACGACGCTGGCTAGAATTATTGAAAGACTATGACTGTGAGATACTTTACCACCCCGGTAAAGCTAATGTTGTTGCTGATGCTCTCAGTCAGAAAGTCAATCTTGAAAGGAAGAGGCCAAGAGCGTTGAGAATAGACATTGTATCGACAATTGTGGAAAGTATAAAGAAATCTCAATAAGAAGCTTCAGAGAAGAACGACCGAAAGGAAGAACGTTTGGGAAAAGCGTTGGTGTTCGGTATAAACAGTCATGGACTGAAGGAGTTCCAAGATCGTATTTGGATACCTACGACAGGAGGAGTCAGAGATCTTCTGATGGAAGAAGCTCACAAAACCATGTACTCAATTCATCCAGGCAGCACTAAAATGTATAGGGACCTGAAACCCTACTACTGGTGGCCGACGATGAAGCTTGATGTTGCAAAGTATGTGGCCGAGTGTGTGACTTGTGCGAGAGTAAAGACACAACATCAGAAATCGTATGGGATTTTAGAACCTTTGCCTATGCCTATGGGTAAGTGGGAAGACATTGCGATGGATTTTGACACTAAACTGCCCAGAACAAAGAATGGTCACGACATGATTTGGGTGGTCGTTGATCGATTCACTAAGAGTGCACATTTCATAGCAGCCAAGGAGAAATGGTCTATGGAAAAGCTTGCAAATTCTTATGTGAAGGAAATTATGAGGCTTCACGGTGTTCTGTTAATGATTGTATCGGATCGTGATAGCCGTTTCATGTCAAGATTTTGGAAAAGTCTACAAGAGGAAATGGGTACCAAGTTGTGTTTAAGTACAACTTACCATCCGCAGACTGATGGTCAGAGTGAAAGAACGATAAAAACACTTGAAGATATGCTGAGAGCATGTACTCTGGAATTCCTAGGTAATTGGGATGAACATTTACCTTTGGTAGAATTTTCCTACAATAATAGTTTCCACTCGAGCATAAAGATGGCACCTTATCAAGCTTTGTACGAACAGAAGTGTCGTACGCCGTCTTGTTGGCTTGAGGTTGGGGAAAAGCAGTTTATGGGACCGGAGATGGTTCATCAAACCGCTGAAAAGTTGAAAATAATTAGGGAAACGATGCTAGCAGCTCAGGATCGTCAAAAGAGCTATGCTGACAAGAAAAGGAGACCGATGACTTTTGAAGTTGGAGATTCGGTTTTGCTTAAAGTCTCGCCGTTGAAGGGACTTATAAGATTTGGAAAAAGGGGAAAGTTGAGTCCAAGGTTTGTTAGACCTTTTAAAGTTCTTCAGAGAATTGGGAACCAAGCTTACAAGCTAGAACTACCAGAAGAACTGAGTGGTATTCATAACACTTTCCATGTGTGTTATTTAAGGAAGTTCACGGGAGAAGTTCCTGATATAATTCCAATTTCTGAATTAAGAATTGATGAGAACAAGAGGTTGATTGAAGAACCTGAAGCAATCGTTGACCGAAAGACTAAGAAATTACGACACAAGATGGTCGAATTAGTGCTTGTCCGATGCAAACATTCGAATGGGCCAAATCTCACCTAGGAAACGAAGAGTGACATGTTGAGTCGCTATCTGCATTTGTTTGTTGATGTGTGATTTTGCGGACGGAAGCATCCTAAGGGGGAGAGAATTGTAACGCCCGCGTTTCTAGAATAGGCATTATCGTTGATGTAATAGTCTAGGTTAACCTTTGTAATCCGTTTTGATATAATAGGAGTGTATTATTTGAGTATTATGTGTTTTGTGCTTAATTGCTTAACTATGTGATTTGATTAATTAAGAATAAAATAAGTGTCAAATTTAAAGTGTGAGATAAGCCCGATATCTTTTCATAAAGATGTAGTGGTTGAAACAAGGATTCCGAACATATAAAGAATGTCGAAATCCAAGTTTCTAACGAAGAAGTTATGATCTGTCCAAGTTTCATGACAGAACCGGCACGACGCTGAATGACGTAAAAAGTGGATTTACGAAGGAGCAATATTTAGCCTTAATGATCTGAACGAAAGTCGTAGAGTTCGTTAAACCAAGAGAGTGCATAAAAAGAATGCCCAAATCTGACTTCGTATGAGGAAGTTATGATTTTTCTAAGTTTCGACTTGGCAGTATGCAGCCCGAATACTCGATTTGAGATCGAGCGGTTTTTAGCCGAAACAATCTAAACGAGAATCAAAGATCTCGTTGTTAGTAGCAAAACGATGAAAAGTTAGGCGAGAACGGACATCGGACGAAGAAGTTATGAATTTATAACGAAGTTTTCCTGTCCGGGCCTACTAAAAATAAATAATAAAAAAATAAAGTCAAAATTAGCCGACGGAGTCTAAATCAAAGTTGTAGAGCATTGTCTCACCTACACGTGGATATAAATAACGTCGAAAACGGAGCTCGTATGTGAAAGTTACACAATTTAGAAGTTTGACGAGTCAAATTACGCCGAACGTAATTTGAGTACGCCCAGCATACTCAGTCGGGTGCAAGTTACCTGACCAATACTCGAGTGCCACCAAGTGATGCATGCAGTGACGTTTAGTACGCCCAGCGTAAAAGCTTAGTATGCCCAGCGTACTCAGGAGTTACGTCCAGCGTAATCCCAGACCCAGCAGCCTATAAATAGAACCCGAGATCAGCCATTTCCTTTGCGAATTTTCTTCCTCTCTCTCTAAGTTTTGCATCGTTTTGCGTGTCGTTTATACCATGAAGCCCTGGTATCATTCCCGAGCCCCGAAGCAAGTCCCGAAGCCCCGAAGATCCCGAGAAGTGGGATTCCCGAGCCGAAGCTCTGCCTGCGAGGAGTCCGATTTTTGTGAAGATCTTCTAGATCTACTGAAGAATACTACTTCTGCAAGTCGTAGCGCTGTCTGATCATCTTCTGATCAAGTGAGTGTGTAGTTACTTTCATCCTAACACATAATTATGAAGTATTAAATATGAAATACGTGTTATGTGTATATTTTGTTGATTATATGTGTGAATGTATATTCACTTTCTTCTATCTCATAGATATGATTTATTCTCAATGAATATGTGTTATGTGTGTGTGCCTCATCTGTTATGTGGAATATGTATCGAATGATCATGCTATGCAGGTTTTAAACTATGTATTAAAATATATATTTTTATCTACTAATATGTTGGGTAGAACATGGGTAGATAGTTGATGTGTGATAAATAGATGAGAGGCCTCGTTGTTGTTTTGATTCAGTCATCTAACGGAATTTAGATGATGACCACGGACTCTTTCTAGACGGTCCCGTGGAACACTAGCAGGCTCATAACCTGTAGGTGTTAATGAACTTGGATGTTCATTCGCTATATTCCATCCCCCCCCCCCATGGTTGCCTTATTTGACATATATTGCTGGGAAACCCCCAAAGCATGTGTTGTCGCCCCGACGAAATATTCTTAAACTAGGTCCCTTGTGTTAGTTATTTTAGGGACGTAAAGTGATAATAACGGGAATGGGTAACTGGGTTATTATTGGTTGGTGAATTAAATATAATTATTTACTGTGGGTTGAAAACTCTATATGCTCACCAGGCTCCCAAGCCTGACCCACTCAGTTTCTTTGTATTATAGGAAGTGGCGCAAGGGCATAAGATGGATGAATCATCAAGTTGTTTTGTTTACAAGTCTGTATATGTATATATTTGTTGAATGGCTTGTAATGTTATCGTTTATGCTTTATGGTCTGTATCGAAACATGACATCCCGAGTTTTGATTATATAATGAAAAACATTTCTTTATGAAATGCTTTGGTAAATATTATTTTATCACGTTTTGTTTTTGGGAACAAATTCTGCAACTCTTTTAAATCAAAAGGATTTACTCTGAAATTATTTTAAAAAGCATAAATGAAACCGGTCTTTTGTTGGCCGTGATTTTGGGGATGTCACAAAAACTCACCTCTCAAACTGGCTGCTGAAATCTCGTGCAAATGTGACACTATCTGCTGCTCCAACTACTCCCCAGCTAAAATGACCAAATAAACATTTAGCCAAAAACTGATAACTCTTCCAAGGGTAAAATGAACATTTTATCCCTTTTCTAGTCCTCACTAAGGCCTAATCTTTTCTAGTCCTCACTAAGGCCCATTAAGTACCCAAATGGCCCAATTTTCTAAATTTACCCAACTCTTCAAATGGGCTTTCCTTTCAAGCCGACTAATCCTTGGGCCCTTAACTGACTTCTAAAGGCCCATCACAGCCCACTACTACTTTGTCCAAAACTTGGCCCAAACCGAGGCCCAAAAGCAAAAGTCCACTGACTGAGCGTACGTTGGGCGTACCTCTTTATACGCTGCACGTACTGCTGAAAAGGCTTGTACGCTGCTCGTACCGGCGGGTACTCCCATCGTACTCTCCTGTTAAGCAGTTTTCCCCCAAACAGCTTAGTCCCTTCATGCACTACGTCCAAACTACACATCTGAGTTCTATGCTTCGTCCTAACCCCTAAAATTGGTCACTTAGTGGCTTCTGGCTTGCAACGCACCAAATGAGCCCAACATTTAGAATAACAATGAACTTCCAAAAATATGACTAGATCTCTTGCATGGCTTCATAAAAGCCTCAAAGCTTGCAACTTTATGGCTAAAGGAACTCATTGAGCTTCAAGGGTGGCAACCCTAAGCTCCAAATCGAAGTTCCAAGGTCGAGATCCAATATTTGGACCTAAAAACGTCCAAATCTCTAAAACCCTAGATCTAGTCTTTGAAAAAGAAATATATGAGCTTTATACCTCCTCTTGCTTCCAAATGATGAGCTTATTCCAGATCCTTGAGCTCAAGGTACTCAAGGGCTTCATCTCCAACCTTTCCTTTCTTCTTCCAATTCCTTCTTTGCCAAAACAAGCTTAAAATGTCAAACACACACACAAGAAGGAGTATGACGAGTTAGGGTTTCTCTAAGGGTGATGGACAGGTGAGGAGGCCAAGAGGGGAGGCTATAATGGGGATTATATAAGTCCTTAACCCTAAAATTAGGGTTTAACATCTGACTGCGTACGCTGGGCATACGCACCCGCACTTGTAACATCCCGGAATAGCAAGAGTAGAGTTGAAGGACTAAAAGTGTAAATTTTGAAGGGCAACTCGGCGAGTCCATGGATGGACTCGGCGAGTAGGGTCGCGACTTTGGCCGCGAGTCAAGTGGCCTACTCGGCGAGTCCAAAGAAGGACTCGGCGAGTAGGTGCTGAGTGGAGAAAACCCTAAATCCAGGGAATGAGCCCTATTTAAAGAACATTATATCCTCTCCTCAGCCTCTTTGATTCCCCTTGAAGTCCAGAAACCCTAGAAAGCGTGATTGAAGAAGATTGGAGTGTATTTGGAGCTTGGGAAGGTGTTTGTTGAAGAAATCTTGAAGGAGAAGAGGCTTGGATCATAGGGCTTTGCTTGGATTCGAGTTTCATTGCAGTTGGGGCATTCTTTTGGAGGTAATATCTCGTTCTTGGGCTATCAATCATATGGATTCTTCATTTTGGGGTTTGTGGGGAGTATATCTTGGTATGTTTTAGAGTTTGGAGGTTAGATCTGAGGTTGCTACCTCAGATCTGGAATATTGAAGGCCCAGAGTGCATTAAAGTTCCTGTGTTTGGGTGCTTAGTGAAGCCATCATGTCCCAAACCCTAGCTATAAAGTGAATAAGGCCTAGATCTCTTTGGATTCACGTAAAGTTTGCCACTTTACGTGATGGATGAGTTGTAGGAGGCTAGATCTATGTTTTGGATCAAGTGCATGGTCTGGAATGCTTCTGTATGGATTCAGATCGGTGGTACTCGGCGATTCACATGGGTGAACTCGACGAGTTGTTTGAAGATGAGCTGGGACTCGACGAGTTGGAAGAACAACTCGGCGAGTCAGATGAAGATGGCCTTGGACTCGGCGAGTTGTATGAACAACTCGGCGAGTAGGTTGTAGATAGCCATAGACTCGGCGAGTTTGTTCTTGGACTCGGCGAGTCTTGTCGAAGAGTTCCGATATTCTCTGGTTGAGTCGAGAATCGGTGAGTCAAGGGATGACTCGGTGAGTTGTGTGTGAGAGGACTCAGAAGTTGTGGGACTCGGCGAGTCTCGGGGTGACTCGGCGAGTTAGGTCGCGGATTGAGTGAAGTTCTGAGTATAGGAACTCGGCGAGTCATCGGGTTGACTCGGCGAGTAGGGTCAGTCAGGGGTTGACTTTGACCTTGTCTTTGACCGAGGGTTGACCAGTGGTTTCCAGGGGTATTTTGGTAATTGTTGATTATTGTTTGAGTTCAGTGCATTGGTGGCTGTCCAAAGGAGAAGATCGTATCAGTGATCGGAGCAGCTTGGGTTATCTGTTCTGTCGGCAGTTTCGAGGTGAGTTATCCTCACTATATCGATAGGGTTTATGGCACCAAGGCCAACCTTTTTATCGGATGGAAATCCAGGTAGTTGTCAGATGTTATGATATGGGCCGGAAGGCATTATGTTATGGGTCGGAAGGCGTTATATGTTGTGGGCCGGAAGGCAATACATGTTGTGGGCCGGAAGGCATTACTATGTGGACCGGAAGGTCATTGCCTAGAAAGGCGTATGTGTGCAATTAGTATGTTGACTGATTCGTAGGGTGATGTTATGTTAGTGACCGGTTAGGCCGGTATCTTGGTTAGGGTAATGATATGTTATGTGATCTGCTAATCGATTACTGACTGTGAACTGTTATATGATTATATGTTATGTGTAAGGCTGCTTGGTCTGAGGTGTGACCTGGTATGCATGGTCGTTCTATGATCTGTTATGTTATGTATTCATTTTATGCTATGGGCCGGAAGGCGATATGTTATGGGCCGGAAGGCAATATGTTATGGGCCGGAAGGCGATATGTTTTGGACCAGAAGGTCGTGGCCTGGAAGGGCGTATATGTGGTTGGTATTTTGGGGGTATCTCACTAAGCTTTCGGGCTTACAGTTGTGGTTTTATGTTTTCAGGTTCTCAGGAGTCTGTGGCAAGGCAAAGGCGTGATCGTACCGTTCCTCGCGTTGGTGTTTTATGAAATGAACCTGGGAAAAATACTCTGTTAAATAATGTATTAAAAACCTTTTTGTAACAACGATATTGAAATGGGTGGTTTTTGAAAAGTTTTAATTGTTCTGAAACACTGGTCGTTACAGCGCTCCTCGAATCCACTAAGCACTTACGCCCCGCGTACGCCAGGTTACGCCCGGCATACGACTTATGGGTTTCACATCTCCTCGGCCCGATTTCTAAGTCCACTCCAAGTGAATCCATTGTCCAAGATAGTCCAAAACAATTATTAATTCAATAAATTAAATTATACCTCGAAGAACGGGTGTTACAGTTTAAGATGATTTTAAACCATGTTGTAGTTCAAATGTCGAATGTGGTTAAGAGATTAATTGGTTTAGGAGGGGATTAGTTGGGCATTCATCAAGGATAATAAACTATTTAAAAAATTAATAAATCCTAAGAAAATATCTATTTGTAAATTTAAAATTTTGAAAATTTTAAATCTTTTGTATAACATTTGAAAATTAAAATTTTGGAAAATTTTGGAGTAATTTTGTATATTTGATTTTTTTTTTTAACTTTTCCCGTGTAGGGCCACCAAGACCGCCAAGCCGAGGAGCACCAAGAAACGTCAAGCCCAATTTTGACCAATATTGACCAATTTCCATCGCGAACCCCTAATTGTAATAGGTTCAAGACCAGCAAACGAAAAATCAACCGCCAAAACCGATTTCTGCAATATTGGCCTAAACCAACAATTTTCAAAGACTACTGACAATTACTTAAAAAATAGACAAAACTGCAAATTTGGTCCCTATGGTATTCAAAAAACTTTGGATAGGGTCCAAAAAGTTTTCATCTAGAATGGAAGGTCCAAAATCAAGGTTTTTCTGGGTTTTTGGTCCTTGATGCACTTGAAAAGTCCATTTTACCCTTTACATTTCTTTTTTCTATTTTCTTTATTTATTTTGGTATTTAAATAATTACAAATAAAAAATAAAAAATGAAAAATAAAATTTCACCCAACCTCTTTCTCTCTCTCCCTCTCTCTCTCTCTCTCTCTCTCTCTCTCTCTCTCTCTCTCTCCCCCCCCCCCCCCCCCTCTCTCTCTCTCTCTTTGGGTGTATTTGTCAAAACTCAGGAACACATACATACAAACTCCATATTTTCTAGGGTTCTTCAAAAAAAAGAACACAAAACAAAAAACAAGCATACTCATAAATTTGGTCATGTTTCTGTTTATGTTTCACTATCGAGAATGCAAAATCCATTTTTGAATCTCGTTGAAACACCCACACACAAATCAATTTCTGGGATTAACACCTACCCACAAGTTGATTCCCAGAAATGAAAAACACACACATACACATAGTAAAATCAACGAGACTCCAGGTGAAATTGAACATAGAAATCGACCAAATCCGATTTGAAGTGAAATGAGTTTCTCTCATTGTTAATCAGTTGGGAAACTAAATCTGATTTCAGGGGGTCTTCCATATCAGTTGCTATCTCACTGGTGGTTGTGGGTGGCAAAGGGTTATGGGCAGTGACCGACCAACTTGACTTCTTAGGTAACATCTCATGCTCTATTTGGGATCGATCCTGAAAAACCATTTCTATTGAGCTGCAACTGAAAGAAATCTACATGGAAATAGGTTACAAGATCAAGAAAGAAAACTACTTGTGTGTATGATATACCAAGGTAAGGAAGCTGAAAAAGAAAAGAATATATGCGTGAGTTATACACCATAAAAGAAGAAAGAAAAGAAATCATATGCGTGAGACTGAGAAGGGAGAAAGAAATCAGATGCGTATAATTCGGTAGCCAAGTAGTAAAAAATTGGGTTTTTTTCCTAATTTATTAAATGAGGAAGAAGAAGATGGAAGAGAGAGAGAGAGAGAGAGAGAGAGAGAGAGAAAGAAGGGTGGGAGTGGAAAATTCTTTTTTTTTCTTTTTTTTTTTACTTTTAAATCATAATAGCATTAACATACTTATAGAAAAAGAAAAAAAGAAATCAAAAGGGCATAACTGTCTTTTTAAGTTTTTTGGACCAAAAGCCCATAAAACCTTGATTTTGGACCTTCCATGCAAGCTGAAATTTTTTTTGAACCCTATCCAAAGTTTTTTGAATACCATAGAGACCAAATTTGCAGTTTTCTCAAAAAATAACTATCAACTGTATAGTACTTTTTATTAAAAGAAACATATCTATTACAGTTACATGTTTATTATTTTATTTAACTAATTTAACGTTTCACAAAATTTATTTTATCATTTTTTTAAAAATTTTTTTATCTTAATAACTAATTAGTTTTGTTATTACTACACTAACTTGAAAATAATGGATGAACCGGAAGACTGTTCACGGCTCATGTTTCTAGATGTCCCAAGAGTTCTTGGTATATATATATACTAGTTGTGAGACCCGTATATTATACGGGTTGATTAAAACAAAATGTTAAATAGGAATGATTAAATGAGAAGTTTATTTGAATTTGAAATAAATAAAAATTATGAGAAAAAAAAACATGCAAGAAATAAATAAATTAAAATTATTGTTTAGTTATTAGACAAGTATACTAAACAGGTTAATTATAACAAAATGTTAAACACAAAGGTTTAAACTGTAAATTTATTTGAAGTTGAAATTAAATTTAAAATTTAAAATTTGAAATTAATATCATTATGGTAAGTTTAATTTATGGAAACCAAATTAATAATATATTAGAAATGGAAAATGAAATAAATGACAAGTGGAAAATAAATATATCTCTAAATTATGACAAAATGACATGTGTCAAATTGAATGAGAGAAGGACATGTGGCAAAATCATTCTTATTTATTAGGGTATATATATATATATATATATATATATATATATATATATATATATATATATATATATATATAGGGTTAGGTTCATGTGAGACGGCCTAATTTTGTGAGACCGTGAGACACATTTTTTTTATTTTTTTTTATTTTTTTTAAAATTTTTTTTAGTTAATTCAAGTTCCGAAAATAATATTTAAAAAAAGAATTTTTTGATTTTTCCATTTATTTTTCATTTTAAAATTATTTTTAGAATATGTACAGTGTAATATTCTATTTAGAATATTTCACGTATTTTTCAAAAATTAAAATAGTCTCAAATGAACCTGAACCTATATATATATATATATATATATATATATATATATATATATATATATATATATATATATATATATATATATATATATATATATATATTATGTGTGTGTTTGTTTGATTTATCTATCTATTTTAGGGCCCAATTTTGGTCCAAACTTAATTTAGCCCAAGAAAAAATAAACAAATTTGCATGATTCTATTTGCACGTTTCAGCATTACGCTGAGGAATAGGAACGACCGAACAGATGAGGCGTGAATTAGCCGATTAGGACAGCTTATGTTGGAAGGAGTGGTGTCATGGAAATCACACTCCTCGTATGCAATAGAATCATGGGCTTCATGTCAATTTTAGGAGACTTTGTGTGGTCTTTGCCACATATTAAGTATGGTGCCATACATTTTTTTTAACAATTTAATTTAAATAAAAACTACAAATTATATATATATATATATATATATATATATATATATATATATATATATATATATATATATATATATATATATATATATATATTTCACTAGTTAAAAAAAGTTACGGGTGATTTGTTTCATCGCTTAAATATAAGCCCAAGAAATTCAAATATTTGTCATATTTTGTTCAATATGCTAAGAGTAATACAAATTATCGAATTTAATTTAAATAAAAACTAAAAAAGTTACTAATTAAATTAAATAGAAATACGTAGTAGAAGTACAAAAGTTTAAAAATTAAAAACACAAAATACATAAAAAAAATACACAAATATAGAAAAGGATGTAAAAAAAAAGAAATATATAATTAAGGGTATTATTTGAATTTCAAAAAAAAAAATTTGGAAAATAAATAAAAATAGAGAAAATGAAGAAAAGAAAGAGAAAGAGACAACCAAAAGAGAAAGAGAAAAGAGAGAGAGAAAGCAAGTGGTGCGGTCAAAAGGTGTTGTAGTTGGCTTGACCGCGGTTCGAACCGCATAGTGGGGGTGGTGTGGCCTGCATCTTACGTGGCAAACTGTGGGTGCTACCATATCCACTCCCTCAAGTCTTATGAATCCATAATCGAATCAACATCGACACCACCACCTTGTGAGTCGAGATGCCTCTATAACGGATTCAAGAATTCATCAAATGAATTGTGTACGACTTTCCATCTAGCTCTGCTCTCTTACAGTCACAATCGATTTTTCCGCTTCTAACCCTCATTTCTCTCGGACTCTCGGATTCTCCTTATCCTTTAGACTCTCGATTCTTTGTGCTGATTTCAAAACCTTGCAAGTTGCGTGATATCTTTAAGATAAACTTATAAGTTTTCAGAAACGAAAAATCATACATTCTTAAGTTCTTATAAGATATTATCTTATAAGAACTTAAGAATGTATGATTTTTCGTTTCTGAAAACTTATAGGTTTATGTATTAGATTTTTTTTGATAATTTTTTTTTCTAGATTTTTGCATCTCATTTTATGTTATATCACATTTTTGTTTCTTAGATTTCTGAAGTCGATTTATTTAGAAAAATTTGATAATCAAGAATTATAATTTATGTTTCTAGATATTTGTATGTAATTATATAATCATAAATTTTATGCTTTAGTTTTTCTCGTATTTTGCTTTTGACTTTATTCTTTCAGACTTTATGTTCCAAATTTTCTACTGTTTTATTTTATAGCTAACATTGGTAGGTGCGTCTCTACAACTATTGAGAGAAGTTTAGAGAAGTTAGAAAGAAGTTTTAGCTAAAGAAATACCTAAGTTCAGTAGGCAGAGATAAGTTTACAATTATTTAAGGTGAATATTATGTATAGATGTATAGAGAAAGATATTGATAATCTTATGTATATAGAAATAAATGTTACATAAAATTGATATTTTTAGTTTTGTATGTAAAAAGCTAGAAATTTATTGTTTTTTGTTAATATTGGTGTTGTTTTTTGTAAATATTGCGACTATATTTTTGGGTTTTGATGATATTATTGATTATTATTATTATTATTATTATAAATGGTATTTTTTTCAAGATTTTATTCTATTTGGCATCGCGATATTTTTGACATTGGGGGCTTTTTTTTCTTCTCGCTCGGGCCAATGTATGTTTGGACTAGCCCTGATTACAATCCACATGAGTTCCTTATAAAACATGCAAATTCTTCTTAATATCCCAAAGAGTCACTCAAAACACCCCTTCGATATCTTTTACTATTACTTCTGTGACATTCAAACCAACATATTATATATCTTTTCAAATGTAAAAAAAGAAAAAACAATCTTTTAGGGTCTCTATTTACGTATCAAAATTCACTTCCCTATTTGATTTTTATAATGTGATATTTTTATAATGTGATACATAAGAGCATTGACTTATGTTCCTTGAGTTAGCTTTTGATGATGCGGAACCTATCTTCAATCTTCTTTGTATATGCATTTACAAACTGCAAATCAACAACAGATTAAGTAAAATAAACAATTTTCCAGCTTCAATTACGCCAGTATAAACATATACAATCTAAGTTGGAGAACATGCATTTAGTAAATACCTCAAAATTCAACTGTGTCTTCGTTGCATGCACTCTCGCATATCCAAATTCACTTATTCTTGATAAGCTCCAACTACCAGGCTAAAATCAACGACATAGTTATATCAGTATATAGTTTTCTTTAAACACATACTTTAAATTTGTAAAACTCACTTTAGGAGGGAATCCATCTAGTCTGAATCCAGCCATTCCAATAATCGTATGAACTGGTGCTTGATAATTACTATTGTCATATGTGTCTACTCCATCAGCACCCTTCTTCGGCATTGCTAAACATTTACTTTTATACACTGCACATGTTCTTTCATAGTTATGGACATGTCCAAACATAACCAAATCCACCTTGTTTGCAACTAACAAGGGTTCAACTGCTAGGAGAAATCTAATGTCAACACTTCCACAGCTAGAATACATTGGCCTATGCCTGTAATTAATAGCAACCACAAGAATTTAATTAAGTAACATTCCATGAAAATAGTTTTATTTTAACTCCATTTCATTTCATTCATAGTTTCAAATGTATGATTTTAGGGGTGACAAATCGTGCTATCGTTTCATGTTTCTGTCTGACACGACAAGACACCACAAGGTTTTATGTAACATGAACATGACACGACATGATATCTTGTTTTTTTTTTAACTAACACGAAAACAAACGAATTAAAAAACGACAAACACGAAAAATATATCATATACTAAAAGCTAGTTTATTTAATGAATACTTTATCAAATATAACACGAAAAACACGACAAAGAACTACTAAATCGTGTCAATTTTGTGTTGAATTTTGAACACGAACACGACACGACATCGTGTTTTTTTTACAATTAACACGAACACAAATTCAAATTTCAGTTTCGTTCCAATTTCGTTTCGTGTCGTGTATTTTTGTCATGTTGTGTCATAAATTGTCACCCCTATATGATTGTATCTTACCCTGTGAATATCAGCCATGGTGTTCTTGATCGATCCACAGAAGCCATGTCACGGCTCATCCATTGATACTGTTCATTGTGACATATATGAGTCAATTATTAAAAGTCGAATGATTTTTTTTTTGGATTTACAATGTGATTGAATTATATATACCTGTTCAGAGTTTCTTGACCAATCATGTTCGGTTGAAATAACTACAAAATGCACACTTCCTTGTTCAATGGAGTACCATGGCTTATCTTTTGCTGGTGTTGGCATTGGGAAATAGCTTTCATAAGGCACACCACATTCTCCTCCTGAATCTGGTGTTATGTATAATGAGCCTGAACTCACATAGTCCCTAATTGTTGTCCAACTTTGTTAGTTTTACTATTGTACTTATCGTAAAGGGATGATAGAACCCTTTTACATGATCCTCATTCTTTAAACTAATAATTACGTATGTTTATTTCATTTTTTGTTTTTGTTTCCTTGATTGTTGCAGAATTTAATATCACTTCATTAAGTGCAAGGAAAATTATGTGTGTGAGTTGTGCAATTTAACCACTAATATTGTATTCATTCAATTAAAACATTTTTCGAAATGAACCATTTTGACATGAGTTTAACTTTTAACTATAATTTTGTGATATAGGTTTCACCATTAGTTTTCCAAGTTAACCATTTAAATTTTCTAATCAAACCATAAAAGTTTAAAATATTTTTTCAAATTAATCATTTTGACCTGAGTCATTTTGCTAATAATTTTTCAAATTAACATTTGACATGTTATATCATGTCAAAATGAAAATTGGAAATAATGTTTGAAACGATCTCTGTTTGATAGTAAATATATTAGTTTTCACCAGTAATATTCTAAAGGTTGAATGTCATAATGGTTTAAAAACTTTTTTGTATCACAAAAACTATTGTTTTAAAAATAGTACTATCATAAGATATGATGAAACTTCAACTTTTTGTTCATAAAATACGCTTATTAATATGGCTTTTAATGGTATTTTATGAACAAAACATATGATTTGCTTACATTCTGATTTTATTTTTATAAATCAATGATGTTTTGTTAAAAAAAAAAAAACAAGTATTTCATTTCCAATTTATGAGGTTAACCTTATCCGAAATATCCAATTTGAAAGGCTATACCAAGTCCAAATAGTTAATTTGTAAAAAATGTCCAAGACTTTTATAGTTTGATTGGAAAAAATAAAGTGCATTCCGTTAAATGGCAAAATTTCCCAAAAAAAGAATTGTTTGTTTGCAATTTGCCTTTTCATTATTATGGAATTTAAGCAAGAATTTCCAGCAAATGAATCTTTTAATGTCTAGTTATACGATCATACCTTTCATGGTTTCCAATTGCAGTCATATAAGAAACTTGTGAAGCCACAGGTGTAATAAGGTGAAGGAAGAAATCCCACTCCACTAGAAAACCTGTCGCATAACTTATATCCCCAATATGGAATATGGAATCCACATTTCCTGATGATATTTCATTAGCCATGGCTTGAGTCACAGCTATTGACCCGGGCTATATACATATTTATCAATAACAATATATTTAAAACAAGATTCATAACTTTAGAGAATAATAATTTTTTTGAATAATCAAGTTGTTGCAATCCAAATGATTTTTACCTGAATATAGTGTTCAATTGAAGCGTCTCTAGGGGCCTTTCCCATATCTCCAAATGCAAGGAATTTGAGTTCATTTGATCCTCCACTAGGTGGAGTTTTGAAGTTAATTTTAGCACTCCAACCAGCCGAATTGCTGGAAAATTATTTAAAAAAATGAAAACGTTAAATATATCAGCCACATTCATCCATCTCTTGTTTTCACATTACATCGGTTTTCTTTTACGAATTCGATTTTATATAGAAATTAATAATCAGAAAACTATAGGGTATAACAACGTGCTTTACTAGTTTTACCAATATAAACAATATACAGTAGTATACATGCATTTTTTTTACCAAGAAGATGATATTAATTGCAGTTTTTTTTTACGAATAATAGCAATATGGAACTCATGATAGCATGTAATTACATTTTCTTTACATATAAAAGCAATGTAGTTACATTTTTAATCATAATGGCAATGTACTACAAATTCTTTAATGATAACATTTGAAGTAAAATGTTGATATTGGTAGCAAAATGAAAGCAAATTGCTATTATAGGTAAAAAATAAAGTGCGTTCTTAGTATTGGTAAAATAAATACAACTACATTGCTAGTATGGGTAAAAATAAAGTATTTTTCCTATATAGGTAGCAAGTGAAAAGTGTGTTGTTATTCTCCACAATTTGCTATATAAAAATTGATATAATATTAGTTTACCTTCCATATCTGTATGAGAAACGTGTAGAAGGCTTTAATCCAGTCATTACAGCAGAATGAATGTATCCTGGATCATGCCAGCCAAAATCTACTGCGGGGCTTGGTAATGCAGAAGCTTCATATTTCCAAAACATGAAAAGAAATTTGGAGTAATTTAGTTTTAATTGTTAACAACTAATTAAATATAATGACACATATGTACTTGTTAGAAAACCAAAATACCAAGATTTCAAGACTATTATCTCTAAATTAGGATGCAAGAAATTAAAAAAATCATATTGAACGATAATTGGTGGTCGTGGATAAAGATAAAAGTGACATTGAATTATAATGAAACATAGATAATAAAATTAAATATAAGAACTCACTGCACATGCTATCTTGGGAAAATGTAGTAACACGTGAAGTTTGTGATTTCCCATTCGCGTATTGAACTTGTTGAGGGTTCTTGTCTCCACTCACCCATGTTAATCTCATCTGGACATGAGAGCATTGGTTTTTAATATGAATCATTACTTTAACGGAATATTTCATAGAATAGCAACATACTTTACTTTCTCTACTAGAGAAATGTACATTATTTTTATACATAGTAGCAACGTAATTACATTTCTTTTTTAGATACGAGTAATGTACTTTAATTTTAACCTAAAATAACAATTTACTTGCGTTTTCTACTTGTTACATATTCATGTTATATGTAAAGAAATGAAAGTACATTGCTATTATTAGTAAAAAAAATTGTAATCATATTGATTTTATATGTAAAGAAAATATAATTGCATTGCTTTTATATGAGTTACATATTGTTATAATTGCTTGTGAGAAAATGTAATATGAAGCTATTATGGGCACATATAACATAAATAGAAGCATATTGCTATTATGTCTAAAAAGTAAAGTAGATTGTTGATATTGGTCAAAAAGAGTAATTTAAGTTGTTATTTCTTGAAAACTACATAAAGTATATTGAACTATAGGTGCTTACTGATGTCCCTGTAGAATCAACACTAGAGAGATGCCCATATAATGGTTTCTTTGGATTTGAAAACTTGAGAAGTTCAGATGTTGCTAAAACACAAGGTGTTTGAAATCCAGCACCAAAGAAGACAAATTGAATGTCAGTTCTAATGTTGATAACATGAAATGTGATTGAGGCACTACATGTTGTCACCAGGCACTTTCCCATTTGATCATATTTTTTACATTCCTTCTTCTTGCATCCGATATAGCCTGGATCATTGCTTACAAATTGTGCCTGCATTTTATTCAAAATTTAATTAACTTCCAAGAGCATCTAAAACCGTTGGCAATGCATTAATTACTTTTTGCATGAACTATGTTCCTTGAAGTTCTGCAGTTATACTTTTCTTCGAAGTCATTTCTGTAAATGGGACAAAATAGGGTATATGATAACTGTAGATAAATGTGCAACTAAACAAAAAGTCCAGGGACCATTTCTGTCAATAGGGAAAAGAAGTTGAAGTTGACTATATATAGATACACATCAGTAGAGTATAAGTTCAAGATTTTGTTTTCTTCTTTGTCTTCTCTCATTGTACTTCTATCTAACCATTAAGAAATAAAAAGTAACCTCAATTCTTGGCTAGTGTTAAGTGTTGTTAATTTCTTAAGATCTTCATAATTTCTGAGTTTGGCTTCCGCAATCATAACAATACATCATGTCACGTCAGCAGGCAACCAGATTGATCAGTCAAGTGGTCAAAATTGTAACAAACTAGAAACGCAGTGTCAATTTCGAGCCAAAAAAATAACGCAGTGTCAAAATCAAATTTTCTTGTAAACTTAATTAGCTGACATTTGTGGTGTTTACCCTAAGTATTAACCCCAAATATGAAGATTTCAATAACCACCGAAACATATACCAAAAACTGCCACCTGGCACTCTAGAATATGTTCTAGACGCAATGCATAACTGAATTTTGAATATGACACACAAACCTAAAACCGTAAGTAACTAGACCTATGTGGATGCATGGTGATTAGTGGGAAAAGATTTAAATTTTTTCTGAGGGATTGATAGCGTGAGCATTAAGAATACCAACTTTATGCACTTTTGCTCATCTTTATCATTTTTTTCAACTTATCCTCCACTTTTCCACCAAACGCACTAGGCAGCCTAACATTTTATGACATAGTCCTCTTTATAATCACATGCGCACAAAAGACACTTGTAAAAAGGAATAAGTTCACACAGAACTCTTACAAGTGCTTGCTTCTACTCATCACATGTGGTTCGATTTGCAATATTCACATTCATGTTGTTAGCTGATATTCAATGAAAAGCAACTCCGGTGTATAAAGCATCCATGTGTAGTGAGGGGTCCCCACTAAAAGGGTTAAATGTAGGCAAACCGTATCCTTTATTTTATTTTATTATTTTGTAAGAGACTACTTCGGGTACTTAACTCAAAGTCAGACGCAACTATGTAATAAAGTTATTTACATGTGGAATTTGCAAATTCAATTACTTCGAAAAAGAAGCCAGGATCATTTTTATTGGTGGACTTTTTTTTGGTTATTTATTTATTTTTTATTACTTTTTTTAGAACGACAAATCTATTCTACTCCTAAATTATTTCCTAATTTCAACCTCTATAAGGGAAGACAACACCGATGGGTTAAAAGACTTTTGGTTTTGGTTAAATTAAGAGTAAATTACACGAATGGTCCCTATGGTTTGATGTAATTTACGTGTTTGGTCTCTAACTTATTTATTTAACTCAGAAGGTCCCAACAGTTTGTTTTTGTTACAAGCTTGGTCCCTACTGTTTGTTTTTTGTTATGCATTTGGTCCCTGTCTTACCTAAAAAGCCGATTATTTAAATAGAAAAAAATAGTGGGATAAATAAAGTAAGGTGAAGAGTGGGGTTAGAAGTCTGTTTATTTAAATAAATTAAAAAAGCAAGGGCAAAGTTCTCTTTTTAGGTAAGACAAGGACTAGACGTGTAACAAAAACAAACAGTACGGACCTTCCTAGTTAAAAAGATAAATTAAGGACCAAACGTGCAAATTATCATAAACCATAAAGACCATTTGTGTAATTTACTCTTAAATTAATTAACAAGTGAATATGAACAAGTCAAAGAAACTAGATTGTGTTTTTATATTAATCATTAAGAACACGATTTGCCTCTTTTTATTTTTTTTTAATAATAGGGAGGCGATATTTTATTATTGATACTAGTCAAATATGCCATTGATGTTAAAAAAAAAAAATCCAAGATGTATATATAGTACTTGTAATTTAATGGTTAATTTGTAACTCAAACTTCGCACCTTTAGGTTATGATAAATATAGTGCCCACCATTTGATCAAGCTTGACTTCCTTTTTCCTAATATAATATAATATTACACAAGACTTCCTTTTTTCGTATAGGCCATCCGATATTTGATCCGATGGTAATGTTGGATTTTACGGATAAAAAAACTAACCCCATGACTCAACTATATTAGTAATGAATGAGCTCCTATACACAAATGAAGATAAGAGATAAGAAATACATCCCCATGCTATTCTGAGGGCAGAACATAGCCCGAAATTGAAACCCCCAATACATCTACTCCTATCGTCTCTAGTAAATGGTATGTGTAACTTTTATTACCCTCCTTTTATTGTTTTCCTTTATTTCCTTGTTATATGAGTTGATCTAAACTAAACACTTCAACTTCATTGAATCGTAGTTACTTCGCTAAACAAAAGAACTAGAGTACATATATTTATGCCACATATTCAAATGTAAGTATATATTAAAACAATAATTAATTAATGAAAAGTACACAAATAAAAACTATAGTGTTTGGTTTTCAGCTATCAATATCAGTTACAAGTTATTGATTATAAGCTTGGAGTTATTTTTACCAAACACATTTCTTATTATATGGGGTGTTTGGATAAATAGTTTTTAATTTATTAGCTTATTGCTTATTTGCTTATTGTGGTGAGAATAAACATTTTTTTTTTTAAAATGTGTTTGGATTAACTTATTGCGGTGGGAATAAGCAATAAGCATTTAAGTGTTTGGCAAAATAAAACAGTTTATATGAGCAATAAGCAATAAGCAGCCTATTTTTTCCCTATCCAAACACCCCTATATTTGTCACATAAGCTTTTCATAAACTATTATCTCATTTTCTATAAATACATAATTTATCTTCATCTCTATGAAATGATTAATAAAACCCCTATCTTATTTGTCTTCTTTAAGAACACATAAATAGTTATAAAAATAGAAGACATCATTGAAAATACTCCAGAACAATAGTTCAAAATTTAATATTGTATTTCCATAGCCATGTATAGTTTTATAAGTCGTTGGAGCAATAGTTACAATTACTCACCCAACAAAACCAATAACTTTAATTTTCAAATAACAAAACCTTTAGAACAAACTACAATTAGAGGTTATTTGGCTTAGAAAAAAAGTCCTAGTATTTGGTGACGTGCATATTGATTTCCTTTTATAATACAACAATACAAGTAAGTAAGGAAATACAAAACAAACTTTCCTAAGCTATGCCGTATTAGATTTGAGAAAAGTCAATGTATTGAATGATGTGTATATAGATCTTCTTTATAATACAACAATGCAAGTTAATAAGACCATCCAGTATGGATAGCCTGATTGCCTTCGTGATTGAGCTGACCACGGCAGTGCACACCATCTCGGCCGGTAGTGGTTCATGGTTTTCGTGGTGGTTCGTTGTGCATATCACGAATTGAAACGAACAATCCTATTGGCTTTGTTTGCAACGACTACATTTTCATTTGTAACATATACTTTTATTTTTAATTTTTTTTACCTTTCAAACATATTAAACCTCTTTCTATAAATACCACACTTTCTATTATACTCACATAATTTTTCTTTCTTTTCTCACAATCACACACTTGTCTTGCATTATCATTCAAAACTAATGGCTCCTAAAATGATGAATTGGTCAGAAAATGAAGAAGAAAATTTAGCATGAGCATGGGGTAGCGGATTCAGAAAACTCATATAATATAATTGTTGGATTAGGTGTCTAAGCTCATAACTATAACTGGGATGTACTTGATCCGATAGTAGCATGATCCTTTTGGGTTGCCGTCACCAGTGCAATTTGATAGGATAGACTTTTGAGAATAAGGTTATTTGTGATTTATTAATATAATATAAGTATAATATATTAACTGATAAATCATATTATTTAATTAGTATTGATCAATAATTAATTTAGTGATCAAAAGAGACTAATTAAATATACGGAGACTGATTAAGTAAATCAATGATTCTTATAGTGTGGGTCAATGATCCATGGTTAAGTAGGATGTGTTAAACCAATATGATAGTCCATGGAGGTTTAACCCATGGAGCCTATGTAATATAAAGGGTCATAGTGCATTAAAGTTTGCATGGATGTAACCCTAGCTTTTGTAACACTATAAAAGGAACCCCCTAGAGCCAAAATTAGTTGCCTCATTCATTCTAAGAGAGTGATAATTGATTTTGAGCTAACTAGTTTGTTCTCTCAAGTCTCCTCTTGCATTTGGTGTTTGTGACACATTAGAGTCATCACACTTGAGGCGCTAAAGCTTTCAAGGCCAAGAACTTCAAACTACATAAGAGGTATTCATCAAACTATGAGTTTTATATTGTATATCCTCTATTGTGTGCTAGTTAGGATGTATGTTTTAGAAACCAAAAGTTTTAAAGAGTTACAAAAATTGCCCTCAAGTGTTGGAATTTATAAAATCTCACTAATGAAACATTTAATTTCATACCTTAGAATTTTAAAAGTTTAAAATAAACCCTTATACTATTATGATATTATAAGTTTAATAATATATATATATATATATATATATATATATATATATATATATATATATATATATATAAAAGACAAGTCAGTGTTACCGTTAGTAAGCCTCATTCATGAAGCCGGTCTATAAGGAGGGTATAAGGTTACTGCCAATAAAATGATGGTTTAATTAGTTTCCACTCTCACCCACCGCTTCTTTGATTGGTGGAGGGTCGTTAGCCGAATGGGTATGATATGACATTAATTCTCATTAAAAGTATAATAATAATTATAAAGTAACTAAACATTTACTAAATTTCCAATCTTAGTTACTTTAGGAAAAATGTAAAAATGGTGCTATTTAATGAAATTGCACTTTGCACCTTAGTAAGTCATTAGTGGAGCGTGTATGGTTAACCGACACATTAATAGGGGACTGCCAAGGGTGGCAAAGGGTAGTTAGATGTTAATCTTAGATCAATGGAGCGTGTGTGGTTAACTGACACATTGATTAGGTGATTTTTAACATTAAGAGCACTAAACACGTTTGCATTGTTATTCACAACTTGTTTGTGATCCTCGGCATCTCAGCCACAAACTTGAAGGGCACAATCGAGATTTAAACATGCCATTGAAAAGTTCAATGAATCTCAAAAGAATCTAGGAATTTCAATACAATAAAAAACTTAATAATCAATTTTTTTTTTCATGGTGGAAAATTGGTAAATCGTCATTTACCTACTTTCAAATATTTTGCGATTGGATTACGGCATCCGTCTTCCGAATTGTAAAATATTGTATTGGGTCCTAGCCTTAATATTTCATTTGGGAGCAATGTTAAGGATTCTCATCCTAATCTAACCTTTGTTCTTTTTCTTTTCAGATGTCAATCCCTTACAATGCTTCAGGCTCCAACCCTTCTAGCTCATTCTCCCCTATGAACTTGGTTGGGAGAACTATCTTTGATGGGTCAAACTTTAATGATTGGATAAGAAACATCCGTATGGCCCTTTGCTATAAGGACAAAGAATATATCCTCTATAAAGAGCTGAAGGAGATTGATGAACAAACTGCTACTCCCGAACAAATCGAGGAATACACGGTTCAAGAGAAGGACGCGACAAATGTGTCATGCATTATGATTGCTACCATGACTGTTGAGCTTCAAAAGTCCTATGAGGACTTCTGACCCTTCGAAATGCACCAAGATTTGATAGAAGGTACCATCAAAGTGCTCGGCAGGAAAGGTATGAGATCATTGCCTCCATGATCACAACCAAAATGAAGGCTGGAGAGTCCAACACGACCTACTTGCAAAAGATGTAGAGATATGTGGACCGCTTGGTAAAATTGAATGCCAATTTTGATGAAGAATTGGCCATTGACATCATCATACATTCGTTGCCTTCTTGTTATGATCAGTTTTGTATGACCTATCATATGAACAAGGAGGATGTCACTCTTAGCAAGCTTCAATGCCTTCTAAGAACTGCAAAAAGCAACTTAAGAGGCAAGTCAGTTGTACCTACTCCTACTACTGTTGCCCCTGTTCTAGAATTGGACATGGGAAAGGGAAGAAGATGAAGAATCCTTCTAAGAGTCGCAATGGAAATTCTCTTGATGGATCCTCTTCCAGTAGGACCAAACTTGGTTCTGCTAATCCCTCTATCAATCCAAAGGATGCAGAGTGCTTCCATTGTCATGAAAAAGGGGATTGGAAACAAAATTGCCCCAAATACTTGCAGGACATTAAGGATGGGAAGATAAAGCTCACATTCATAGGTATTTACACTATTCTTTCTAATAATTCATCACATTCTAATTCTTGGGTTTGATACAGGTATTTACATTATTCTTTCTAATAAACCTATCCGAATTTTAGACACTTAACTGCTTAAGTCTTAAAAATCCAAATGAAAATTAAAAACATTCATAAAAACATGTTCAAACTAAACATTAATACAAACATAGATAATTCTTATTATATAATACTTATTAAATATTGATACTTATACATTTAAAAATTATATATATATATATATATATATATATATATATATATATATATATATATATATATATATAATTAAAAATATAAACGGGTTGGCGGGTTAACCAGTGGTTGATGAGAAACTCATATATGACCCGTTTAATAAACGGGTCGGCGGGCTGAAAAACTCAACCCAAACTCATTTATTTCGTGTCGTGTTGTGGGTTGTGTCGAAAATTGTCAGCCGTAGATCCAATAAGTAGTCAATCTATAATAGAAAATTGCATGGTTCCTTAACTAAATGAAGCCAAAAAACGGAATGCTCAACATTACTTGTGGCGGGTCGATTCAATCCGAACTAGTAAAAACCAACAAATTTGCAAAAAAACAAAAAAGAACACCCAATTTGCAAAAAACCGTGTTCAACTGGAACGAGCGAACCTCTAAAACCAGTAAAAACCAACATACTTGACCCCTAAAACAAGTATTAAAAAAACTTTACTTTACACAATCTCATTTCTTTTTAAAATGCTCATTTACAACAAACCAACGATATGTGAGCAATTATGTTGCTTTTCAAGTTTCCCTATAACCTTTCAGTAATTTTTTATAACACTAAACAATTAGAATCTTTTTCTTGTTATCTTTAATGAGGGATATGTTTTGATAAACATTAACCATTTTCTTATCTTTTTCTCTTTATCTTTAATATGAGATGTTTTGATAAACATTAACCATTTGCTTTGTAAATTTAAGTATAAACCTTCTACTTTTTTTGGTTGTTTATTTTGTCAAATAATATAAAGTTACTGTTTTCTTCGAGACAGGTTCTAAAAGTCTTTCTATATAAATATTAAATAAAATTAAAAAATTAGATGGGTGCTCAAACAACCTTGGTAAATGCTAAATTAACCACGAATCCAATATATTTTGAAGCATACAACGTGACATCTCATGGCAAAGGATGAAAAACCTCCAACTACTTCATACGCAACTGCTTCTATTCATAATATCTTCTATGTCGTCACTTGAAAGTGTCGCAAACAAACCGTACGTGTACGCCTATATTTGGGACATGATATGCTACATAACAAAAATGTCCCCTTAATATATGTTATGATTAACTAGGAGTCATAATCTTAATGGGAAAACGAAGCCACAATAGCACGGAATTTTCCCGTCCACTCACGACAAAAATACTAAAACTTTGTTTATACATATTACCAAGTAAATATAATTAAATTTATAAGTCTTTTTAAAAAATAACTTTATCGTAAAAAAAACAAGTAAACGCTTGTTTAAATTAAAAAAGTATAATATTTGTTTTTGATATGTAGTTTAAAATATATTGATTTAATATTTATTACATATTTTGAAAAAAGAAACACTTATATATATAGATAAAACTATAAATGTGAGATTGGATTGTATTAAGATCTTAAGATCCTAGTCGGGATAATAAGATTTCACTATAGATTTTTTTTTTAAATAGATCATCCTACCGAGTTTGAGATTGTTTAGATCCTAGTCGGGATAATAAAATTTCACTATGGATTTTTTTTAAAATAGATCCTATTGAGTTTGAGATTGTTTTTTACTTGTAGGATTCTAAAATCATAAAAGCTTAAGATCATAAGATCTTAAGATCAAGATCAAGATCAAGATCATAATAATAATGATATAGATCATAGTATACATTTTATGGTTGCTAAATGTTATCAGGTAAATAGCTAAGTTTTAGGAATTAAAGTGCTCCTGCAATTATTTCTTCTCATCAGATGAGATGAAAATATGCGTAAAAAAGAAAGAAAAAAAAATTAAAAGAAGGAATTAATGGATTTCACATATTATATTTTATGTGTAAGAGGATGAATAAAAATCAAATGTAAAATGTGTAAGAGAATGAATAAAAATGAAATGTAAAATGATATTTGAAATTTTCATTTTAATATGCCTGAGAAGGGCCTTTCGTAAGGCATATTTACTTTTTGCAGCGACATATGCCACTAACCTACGACAGTCATTAATTCGTTATTTAATAGTATATTGTTCACTACATCATTACATTATTGCGGTATATATTATATTATTACTTATATTACATATATCGTTATTTAATTCGTTATTGTTACATTGATAATTAGAAAATACACAAACTTTGCTTAAATTAAAATCAAAATTACAAATTGTGCATTACCTGTTTAACATTATTATTGGATTATTAAATTAAATAAATAGTTTTTTATTTACAAAATATAGTAATAACTTTTTAAATATATCACCAATTTGGTAGAAATTGTCAACACCCGAATTAAAACCTAGGACCTCAAATCTGAGGGACAAATCTTCTATCAAGTTGGATAATCCCATATTAGCACGAAAGTAATAACAAAAATTAGAAGGATATTTAATTTGTCATTAGGTATATTAATAACAACTTTTTATTAATTAAATGACAACTTACTACATTACTGTTTATAGCGCAAATCATAATTATCTAAGATGTGCGAGTTAAAACCACTTTTTTCAAATATATATGTATGTAACAGCAGTGTTGTGAATGCTAAATGTAAAACGGACACTAATTAATTAAAAAAAATTGCATTGATTGATAATTAGAAGACTTATACCTTCACTGGATAATGGCAGAGAAGCGGTTGTGCACTCAAATCACCCGTCTGCTGATAAAGAATAACGTTTTGAGGGCAAGCGTTAATGCTGCATGGCATTTTAATTAATTAATAACCCAATTATTTTTTCAAATTAACCATAATTACACAAACATCTACTTACATACATAAATATACATAAACTTACTTGGCATTTGAAGGTGTTATCATACCAACCCAATCACTCTTGGAAGGAAGCAACACACCACTAACAGTCACTGTGATCATCTGGTCATCTAAAAGCTCAGATTTTGAGTTTACTTGTATTTTCCGATATGGGTTTTTGCCCAAACAAGCTCCAAGTTTTCTTCTATTTACAAGTCGAAAATCTGATATTGCAGTATAGTTCTGAAACCCATCCATGGAGTCCAATAGCTTCGTATGTGACAAAGGAGAAACTGAAGAAGATGATGCATGATGTAACAAAGAAATGGAACAAGATAAGAAAAATGTAAACCACATGGTAGAATGGAGTGAAGGAGTTGTGATAAAAATAGGAATTAAACAGTTGGAGGGGAATTTATGGGCATTGTAGCATGTAGATCCTAAAAGTATGGATGCAAGTCCTTTTATAATAGCTTAGTGTAAACTAAGATGGCGTCTACAAGTCAATTTTCTTAGGGTGCTTCACCCAAAGGCAAACGTGCAAATGGATAAATTTAAAATATAATAAATAATGACAAAAAACATTAGTTGTTCTTGATAAATATTGACGAATGCCGAATGAAAGCATATTGGAGAATTGCGTAGAGGATTGCAAAAATAATAATTGATGCAGGATGAGTGTATTTTTGGTAGATATATCGGAATCAATATATATTCAAAATAAGACTAAAACAATTAAAATCTAGGACAAATTATACAAACGGTCTATGTGTTTGGGGTAATTTTCACAGTTGTTTGGTATTTTTTTTTTAATTTTATTTTGACGGTACCCAATAAATGTTTTTGTTTCGAATTTGGTAATTAATCAATGTAAAATGAGTGATTTACTTCATCATAATACATCGTTTTGTTTCACATATTTATTATATTGTTCTTAAACTTCAACCCCTAAGGTAGATTGATTATGGACCAATCATTTTAGTTATTTTAAGAAAGTAATTAATGATTATTAAATGCTGAAGATGTAATTAATACCTATTATATCTTCAACATGTAATATGCATTAATTACTTTCTTAAAATAACTAAAATGATTGGTCCAGAATCAGTCATACATGCACACAATAGATAGTAAAAAATTTGAACCTACCTCTCTCTCTCTCTCTCTCTCTCTATATATATATATATATATATATATATATATATATATATATATATATATATATATATAGGCTTAGGTTATTCTATTCAAAGTAATTATTATGTTATTTTATGCATAAATATGGACCAATCAAATTTACTTATTTTAACAAAGTGATTAATATATATTATCGAATTAAATATAATTGAAAAATATCATCTTAATTAATTACAAGGGTAATTTAGTCAATTAATATAGATTTAATAAAGAAAAATTGTATTTTTTTTGGGATCATAGATTTTATTAATTTTAAAAATCCGATTGTACGAATATAATTCTTTTAATTCAGACATTCTGACAGAATATGTTTATGAGTATATTCAAAAATAAAAATATTCTTGAATCATAAATAATAAAAATATATTCTTGAACCTATTTCTTGATCATGACTTTAAAAACTTCTTGTAGAATAACAAATTTTTGAACAATCAATTGACAAATAAAAACAAAAAATACATCATTTTTTATAGAATACGTGTAACAATTATTAAGAATTACATTTATTGTTACAGAATAAAACTAAAAAAAATTCAAAACGGGAAAGAAAACATCAAATCTAACAACGACACTAATACATTCTAAAAGAATAATATTGCTTAGAATCATTTTCAATTTTGTGGTCCGTTCTTAAAGCATCAACTTCTGTGAAAACAAAACAAAATTGTAGTTTAGATTCCAATAATGCATTAGTAAATGAAAAATAAAAAACTAAATCCCTTTGGAAAAAGATGTAGACTTGTGAATTGCACCAAAAACAATAAACAAGGATTGTAGAACATGCATAAATCAGTGAGAAAATATCCATACTCCATTCCAACAGAACTGGAATTCATGATTCCATTCCAACAAAATTGGAATTCATGATTCCTTTTATCTTCTTCATGACTCCATTCCAACAGAATTGGAATTCATGATTCCTTTTATCTTCTTCATGTCAATCTCAAGAATTGTACCACACATTTATGTTTTGCTTTCCCTTAGATCACAATGTACTCCATATCTATCAAAATTCATAACTATACAATAAGATCATCAAGAGAATTGATTTTTTTTATCTATTTAACTAGTAAAACCCAATCAAAACAAACATATCTAATCAAAAAAGAGATCATCACCATTGTTCTTCCTTCTCTTTTCTGTCAAATGAATCAACCAAAGCCTTCCCTGTTCTTCTCCTTTGTTTTCCTGCCAAAGAACACTACTAGAGATGGGTAAATCAAGAGAGCAACAACCCTCTCTTGGTCATCCTTGCTCATCACCGATTCCACAAGCAAAAACCACTGATTTCTTGCTTCCATTACCATTAAAAATTAAATTAAAAAAGATGAAGAACGAAGGGGCTGTAGAAACAGCCCCCTGCTCACCTGTTTCACTGCAAATCCCCCTTCCCCTTTCTGTTTTAATGGTCAATAGCCCCATTTTCATGTTCTCTTCCTTGTAAAAACAACAAACCCAAACATCCATCTTTTCCCTCTATTGATTTCTGTCTAAAACAAGAAAAAAAAATAGAAACAAACCTCAAAAAAGTAGACGGAAATGCCGACTGCCACCACCCTAGACGACCCACTGCCGCCCTACAACTCCCATCTGCACCCACTGAAGGCCACCGCAACTTTGTTGCTTCTTCCTTCGGTCTAGCAAAAGCCCAGAGGTCCTCCCTTTTCCCCTCGTTTTCCTCCTTCTCTGTTGTTTCCATTGACCGCATCGTCGATCACCGTCGAAGGAAACCCACCGCTCGTCGATCACCGACGTCGGTCGTCGCTGCTACGGTGCCTCCGCCCCTGCTACTGCTGCTACCGATTTGGTGATGGCATCTTCAACGACGGGAGTAGGGTTCTTCAGTATCTTCTTGATCGTCGTCGGGAAATTAGGTCGGTAGCCGATTGGATGGTCGGCGTGAAGGAGTTTGTAACCAGTGACGAAGATTAATCCTACACCGGTGATGAAGATTGATCAGAACAGTCGTATGCCTTATATAAAAGGGGGGAATTAGGTTAAAATCAACGTAACTAGCAAAATTATAGGGAGTATTTGTGGAAGTTATTTGTCAAATTACCTAGTTATGCTTATTGATTTATTTAATTATTGTTTTTTCTATTAATTTTGATTGGTCCACAATCATGCATACAATAATACAATACTTAGTTAGAATACATGAACCTATCTCTCTCTCTCTCTCTCTCTCTCTTTATATATATATATATATATATATATATATATATATATATATATATATATGGAAGGGTTATTTGGAAAACAAAAAAACCCTAAAATATTCTTGAACCATAAATAATAAAAACTTCTTGTAGAATATATATATATATATATATATATATATATATATATATATATATATATATATATATATATATATATATATATATATATATATATATATAGGGAAGGGTTCTTTGGAAAACAAAAAAACCCTAAAAATATTCTTGAACATATTTGTTGATCAAAACTTTAAAAACTTCTTGTAGAATAACAAATTCTTGAACAATCAATTGAAGAATAAAAACAAAAAATATATTATTTCTTATAGAATACGGGTAACAATTGTTAAGAATTACATTTGTTGTTAAAAAATAAAACTAAAAAAACTTTCAAAATGGGAAAGAAAACATCAAAATCTAACAACGACACCAATACATTATAAAAGAATAATGTTGCTTAGAATCACTTTCAATTTTGTGGTCCGTTCTTCAAGCATCAACTTCTGTGATTCCAATAGAATTGGAATTCGTGATTCCATTCCAATAGAATTGGAATCTCACCAATATCATCCTTTGAATCATCTACATAAACAAGTTGATTTTTATCATATAAGAAGAAGTAAATTTGATATGAAAATAGTAACAAACTACCTTGACTTTGTACTTTCCATTCCAAAAGAATTGGAGTCTCACCAATATCATCCATTGAATCATCTACATAAACAAATTGATTTTTATCATATAAGAAAAAGTAAATTTGATATTAAAATAGTGACAAACTACCTTCACTTTGTACTTTACATATAAGAAGAAGGTCATTAACAAAGCCTCTTTTACAGTATGCCTATTTGCAACTACAGTTACACTTACAGATCGTCACTGGCTTAAACTCTCCCCTAAATCTCTACACAAATAAATCCATATAAATAAGGACCGGTACAATTTATGTTAAAAAAGTCTCATTTACATTGAATCGACTGGAATAATCAATTCACGCACACAGATACAAGCATATACTTGAATTTTCAGTGATTGAAGAATCGACATAGAAAACGGACAGGGAAGGCAGGAGCGGAGTGACAATGAAGCCAGGACCACCGCCGCCGTTGAGAGGAAGCAAACAATGATGATTTTGAATTTGTGGAAACGCTTCCTCCGCTGATTGCTGCCATTGTCGGCGGACTCCTCACTGTGCTCCTAATTCCTCATCTACTCCTAATTACTCATGTCTTCAACAAATGCCTTCTCTCTTTCTCTGGATCGAGATCATTTAGTGTATCGGCAATAGAGAAATTGATGGCTGAGATAGGTTGTGGCGGTGGTAGAGCATCGCCGGTTGATAGTGATGCTCCGATGGCTGGGGGCTGTCGGATGTGCCCTTCAACCTCGGCAGTAATGGTGTTTGGATCGAATAGGTGGTGGTTTTAAAAAGCCGACGATGGATGGAGAAAACCTAGGTAGCTGAAGTGAATGGTTACCATAATTATAGGATACTATTTGTGAAAACTAATTATCAAATTACCTATTTACGCTTATTTATTTATTTAATTATTTATTTTTATATTAGATTTTGATTAACCCACATTTATGCATACAATAACACAATAATTATTTTAAATACCTGAACCTGGCTCTCTCTCTCTCTCTCTCTCTCTCTTTCTCTCTCTCTCTCTCTCTCTCTCTCTCTCTCTCTCTCTCTCTATATATATATATATATATATATATATATATATATATATATATATATATATATATATATATATATATAAATTTATAATGGGTCCATGTGGTTAGCAAAATATTGCAATTTGATAACTTCTATGGAAAACGTAACATTGCTAGTCCTCATGGTTTCGAGAACTGCTTGAATGGTCCTTCTAGTCTTAATTTTAACTTTTGAGTATTTAGTTTTTTTTTTCTAAATGATCAAAATGCCCTTGGACCAAATCTAAAAATTATGTATACATCAAGGATCAATTCTGAAGTGTGTATATATATATATATATATATATATATATATATATATATATATATATATATATATATATATATCTTCATCTTCATCTACTCTAATAAATAAAAATTGTTTAGCTACATGTGACACTCTTATTCATTTCGCCACATTTCATTTTATGGTTATTTTAAATTAATTTTTTTTCTACATGTCATTTTATAGTTTTTTTTGTATTTTATTAAATTAAAATAAATGTAATAAGAATTGAATATCAATTTCATTAATCTAAATTATTTATTTAAATTTATAAAAGAAAAGAAACACTTTAATTTTAGTAATTCAATATTCTTCTCATTTTCCTTATAAATTCAAACTTCTCAAATATTTAGACCTTTATATTTATTTATTTTTAAAATATACTCATGTAATACATAAGTTTTTGAACCAGTCTTCTAATTAAATAATAGATATTTTGCCATATGTTACTCAATTAGAACTCCTTTTTAATATTTTGCCACTTGTCACTCTTTTGGTTGTCTTAATTAATATTTTGTCAAGTGTCTACCTATTAGACTTGTCTTATAAGAGCAGAAGCATTCAATTGGTATATTAGATAAAACAAATAGGTCGGTTTAATTCTTTGGCGTTTATTGATATATGACACTTTTTGTAACATCCCAAAAATTAAGGCCCGGAAACTTTTCATTTTTAAATTAATAAAACACTAAACCACATCATTGTCATAAGACCCACGTAATCGAATTTTATCAATACATCATCGTTATCAGAGTGAATCATAAAATGCGGAATTGAATGGTATGTGTTTTGCAATCATCCCGAGCTATTGCCTTTGAAACCAGAAATACCTAAAACATAAACTGAAAATCGTAAGCACAAAGCTTAGTGAGTTCTCTAAAATACCACATATCATACATACAACTGGGCCTAGCCCTGGGGTATATTCTAAACCCATAAGAAAGTATGGGCCACACCCTAGGGCCTCCCCTTGGGGTATATTTCAATCCGATCATATGATAGTGGGCCCCGCCTTAAGGTATGTTTCAACCTGATCATACGATAGTGGGCCCTAGCCTAGGGTATGTTTCAACCCGATCATGACATATTGGGCCCCGCCCAGCATACATATCAACATATAAACAAATAAACACATAACACATGCAATAATCACGAATATACATAGCATACATAATGGCCATTGGGCCTCGCACGGTAGGCATACGAATACATAACCCAAGCAAGAGTCATACAGAAATTTGACATCCTATCATAACAAAATCATGGGCCGACATTGGTGTCTTCGATCCGCTAGAAATGGTGAGGAAACTCACCTCGCACTGTTGAATCTCACAGAAAGAATCTCTAGCTAATGGCTCGCGCTATCAATCACAAAGTAATCATTCAATCAATAATCGGACCCTAAGTAACACTGAGAGTCTAAACTAGGGTAAAATACCTTTTTACCCCTTCCATAACTTGGCCCAATCCAATTGACCAAAGGCTCAAATTCCATAATAATCATTCAATGCCCAATATGGCCCAATTTTCCAAATTAGGCCTAAATCCCTTTCATGGGCCTACAACCAAGGATTCCAATAAAATCCCAACAACCCAACAAGAGAATCCTGATGGCCCAACAAGGCCCAAGACATCACAAACCTAACCTAGCCCAACACCATGAAGCCCACAACACTGAAGCCCAAACTGGCTGATTACGCGGGGCGTACTCAACATGTATGTGCATCGTACTCACTTTAGGGATTGTACATTAAGCGTACCTGCTTGTACGCCCAACGTACTCCCTATTTTGCCCAACCTTCACTTTTGCACCTCCTAATCGATTAAGACCTCAACCCAAACTCATATCTAACTTCCTTAACATGGTTTATCACGTAAAGTTGCCAACTTTATGTGCATGCATGGCTTAATGAAGACCTTAAAGCTCAAAAGGACCTAATATACGACTTAATGAATGCATGAGACCATAAACACCAGAAAGTTTTCACCTTTAAGCTTGGGGAACTCTCCAAACATCCAGATCTACAAGATTTAGGTTCTAAAACGACCTTAACTCGTCAAGACCAACCAAGAAGGGACAAAGAAGCATAAAGCATAACATTAAGAGATCTAAGCATACAAAGATCAAGGTATGAACTTTATACCTTAAAAGTAAACAAAAGATAGAGCTAAATCTAGATCTCTAGGCTTCCTTCCAATGAGTGAGTGTCCAACTTCTTCTTCTCACCCTTTAAGGAGTACAAACCACCAAAATCAAGACTAATGCTCAAAAACACTCAAAGATTCATGAGGGTTTTAGGGAAGTGGAGGTTGATAAAGAGATCAGCCCTAGGAACTTAAGGAGCTTAAATAGGGTGCAACACCCTAAAAATAGTGTTTCAATAAACTCCTCATACGCCCAGCGTACCCCTCGTATGCCCAGCATACGAGGCTTCTGATCCGCGATCAACCCCACTTAGTACACTAAGCGTACTAGCTTCTCAGCTAGTACGCTAACTGTACCCAATGGTACGCCCCATGTGCTAACCACAAGGACTAAATTCCAAACAATACACCCCCAGGTTCTAAATCGGAATGCACAATGAACCAAGCATTACAATTCTCCCCCACTTAAACTAGATTTCGTCCTCGAAATCATTCATTGCCATCCTAGGCACGCCGGATAGCTTGAGAATCACAACCACAAACCCAGGCATACAACGACCCTCCCAAGGCAACCGAACCTAGCTTTAGCATAACTCTCCAAACCCGATGATGAACAAATCCTTTCTTAGCTTAAAACAATCCCATGCATAATAACCACATGTACTCAACCTGAAATCTAAAGTATCAAATTGGTCCGACTCCGTGACAGTCCGCCCATACTGAACCTATAACGTCCCAAAAATATGATCCAAAAATTTCATTTTTAATTTAAATAAAATAGTATTTCGAAACATTATCCATAGTACCCAAATGAAAATAAGTGTATCAAACATCATATCAATCAAATTAATATCCTAAAAGAGGAAACCATATGGTGTGTGCAATGCAGTCATCCCAAGCTCTTCCCCTTAGAACCGGAAGTACTTGACACATAAACTGAAAACCGTAAGCACAGAGCTTAGTTAGCTCCCCAAGATACCACATACTAAATGTAAACACGTAACGGGACCCACCCAAAGAGTATAACGGGCCCGCCCTAACTCGCATAATGGACCCCGCCCAATAAGTATAACGGGCCCTACCCTAACTCGTATAAGGGGCCCTGAACAATAAGTATAATGGGCCCTGCCCTAACTTCCATAATGGGCCCCACCCACATACAATTCATACAACATAACAAGTAATAGCATAGATAATAAAAATCGGGCCCCGCCCAGTAAGCATACAAGCATATACAGATACTAGTGTCACACAGACAATGAGTATTCTAACATATCAGATCATGGGTCAGCATTGGTGCCTTCGACCCACTAAATATGGTGAGGAAACTCACGTTGGGCTGTAGAAAATCCCTGGATGCTGGTCCGACGGATCCCTGAGCTATCATTACCAAATAACATCCAATTAATAAGTGGATTCCAATCCATAACCTTAAGTCCATAATTAGGGTAAAAAGACCATTTTAACCCTTGCTAAGTTTGGTCTAAGACTAAGGCCAAAACTCACTAAACCCATTAAGGCCCAACAAGAAACAACTAATGAGCCATAAGGCCCAAAAGCTCCACGGGCAACCCTAAAGTGGTCAAATGACCAAAATGCCCTTCCTGAGTCGAAACAACCGCCCAAGATCCAAGGTCAAAAAGTCAATAGGAGGAAATGGTCAAAAGTCAGCATTGGTCAATAGGTTAAGTATGCCTTGCATACTCAGTAGTACGCCCGTTGTACACCTAAACGGAACCGGGGGCTTTATCAAGTACGTGTCGTGTAGTCAGGAGTACGCCCCGAATACTTTAGCTGAACCCATTTTTTAAATCGTGACTTAATCCTTTAACCCACCACGTCCAAAACAAGATCTAGGTCTTAAATAGTGTCTCTAAACATAAATTCTCCAATTTTATGGTTTTTTATGGCCATAAAGGGCTTTACACCAAAAACCCTAACTTCTTAATCCCTAAAGATGCTATAACTCATGCATGAAAGAGAACTAGTGTTTAAGGCTCCGTTTTTATGATTCTAGACTCATTAAAACATCAGAAGGGACAACCCAAAGGGTCTGAAGTAATCCATACTCTCCATGACCCAAATTTGGGGACTAAGAAGACATAAACCATAACATAGAGAGATCAAAGCATTCAAAGGACAAGATTGAAACTTTTTACCTTTTTGCAATTGAGGAAGGTGCCAAACTCCTGGATCTACATGCTCAAGCTCCAGTAAAGGTTCTTCAGCAACTCCTTTGTCTTCCATGGCACCAAAATACCAAAAAAATACACTCCAAAAGGTCTAGAACACACTAATATTCTATAGGGTTCGATATTAGGGTTTATGGATAATAGGGGCTGATAGGGAGGCTAACACTTAGGACTTAATGACATTATATATGGATTGAACCCAAAAAAATAGGGTTTTGGGTCTGAACACATACGCCACACGTACATCCTTGTATGCAGCGTATGTGCATGCCTCTGCGTTCCACATGAACCATCTACGCCCAATGTAGGTCCTCGATTAAGCCCACATGTAAGGTCCAAATCGACCAATGCCCAAATCCAACTTATATGATTAGACAAATAAATAAATAATACCTCATGAATTTTCCAAACGTTGTAATTCTCCCCCACTTGAATCAAACTTCGTCCTCGTAGTCCGCTGCCCCAAACAACTCTAGATAATGTTCCCTCATCTCATCCTCAGGCTCATATGTCCACTCCGAACCCTTACGGTGCTGCCATTTCACCTTCACCAACTCGACAACCTTGTTCCTCAAGTTTTTAGTCTTCCGATCCAGAATCACCATCGGTCTCTCAATATAATTCAGACTGTCATCCACCTGAATATCCTCCAATGATACCACTGATGAATCATCCACTAAACATTTCCACAGCTAAGATATGCGAAACGTGTTATGAATTTGACTAAGCTCATCTGGAAGATACAAGCGTTAAGCAAACCGGCCCACCCGAGCCAAAACCTTGAAAGGACCAACATACCTGAGGCCCAGCTTGCCCCACTTCCTGAATCGAATGACACCTTTCCAAGGTGACACCTTCAGGAGAACCATATCTCCCACCTGGAACTCTAAATCTAACCAGAAACTGTCGGCATAAGTCTTTTACCGACTCTAAGCTGTCTAGAGTCTGCTCCGAACCTACTGAATCAGCTCAGTGGTCTTGAGTACCACATTGGTACTCCCCATAACCCACTGACCGACCTCGCCCCAACAAATCGGGGTCCTGTATTTCCTCCCGTAGAGCATGTCGAAAGGAGGTCGATCAATGTTGGCGTGATAACTGTTGTTATACGAAAATTATGCTAACAGAAGATACGTATCCGAAATCCCACCAAAATCCAACACACACGCACGCAACCTATCCTCAAGATTCTGAATAGTCCGCTCGCTCTGACCATTGGTTTGTGGATGAAAAGTTCTGCTAAAATATAGTCGTATACCCAACTCGTCATGGAACCTCTTACAAAACCTAGAAGTGAACCGGATATCTCTATCGAAAACAACTGATACCGACACCCCCACGATGTGCCACAACCTCCCAGATATAAATCTCAGTCAACTTCTCTACGTAAATACTCTCCTAAATCAGAATGAAATGCTCACTCTTGGTCAAACAGTCCACGATCCTCCATATCGAATCCACTCCCTGCGTAATCCTAGGAAGCTTCATGATAAAATCCATAGTGATGTCCTCCCATTTCCATACGAGAATCTCCAACAGTTGCATCTTGCCGTGAGGACACTGATGTTTAACATTGACTTTCCTGCAAGTCAAGCACCGCTCTACATACCATGCCACATCCTGCTTCATGTAGGGGCCACCAATAATCAAGACAAAGACCCCTATACATCTTTGTCTCCCCGGGATGAATGGAGAACCTCGACTTGTGAGTCTCTTTCATCTAAATCTTACGTACACTGCCCCAATACGGAACCCAAACTCGACGGTGCAAAGTAAACAATCCACGAATATCATAATTGAAGGAAGCCACTTGACCCACAATACGCTCACTCTTCCGGTGCTCTTCCTTCACAGTCTCAACCTCAGCCTCACGAATCCACTCCAACAATGGAGTAATCACGATCATCCTCAAACATATATCTCTGATCGGAGCCGCGACCGTGGTTAACCTAAGTGGTTAACCTAGCACTTGATAAAGACAAGAATATTTCTAAATAAAGGCATTGTTATAAAAGTGCACTTAGTTTCTAAGTGTATCTAGATGAATGCCTATAATATGCAATGCCCGTACACACATCGAAAAATTTTGTTTTTCAAAAGTTTAAGTTGAAAAATGTTTTGAACATAATTCTACTATAACCGTTTCCAGCCTCACATTAACTTTCCTTAATTAAGCATAGTTGGCCAGGCTATACTTAATTAAAGTCTAATAATGTTTACTCGAATTAGTTATACCAGTAGTATGTTCAGTATTTTAAAAACGTTTAGAAAATTTTTGGCTATAGTTGTGGTTCTTCGAAGGAAAACCGGTATTCTCTATAACCTTCAACTCTGATACCATTTATGTCACACCCCGCTAAAGCGGAAACACGAGGCGTGGCAGTATAAAGGGTTTCATAGCAAAAGTTAAAAAGACAACACCAACCATAGTATTAAAAATCATTACAAAGTTACAATGGGTTTGGACAAATTTTAAAAGAAATTCCAATGAAAATTGGAATACAACACATATGAATGCTCCTAACAGTGAAGTGTCCCTAAGTGACACTTACTCGATGATTCCTGAAAAAGCATGTAAAACGAGCGTCAACTATAAAAATAGTTGGTGAGTACTCACAGATAAAAAAAAATAATAATAATATTGGTTTCATGAATCAAAATCAAGGTTTTGATAATAGTTTCCATAAATAGAAATATATTGCGAAAATGAGTATTAAGTTTGCATAAACAAAGTTTGTTGTTATAATGAGAAATAAAGTTCTTTGTTATAATTAATAAACAAATTTATTGCCATAATAATTAACAAGTTTATTGCTATAATAAGTAACAAGTTTCATTGCTAAAATAAGTATACAAGTGTCGTTGCTAACATGAGAATACAAGTTTGGTATGTGCATAAAGATTCCATTCATGAGTTCACAACCCAAGCCTAATGACCAAATCGTGCCCTATTGACTACTATGTGTATCGCAAACATAGTGTATAAAATGGTAAAATGCATTCAAGCGAATCGTGTGAGTGAGGAGTTGCCTACCTCCTGATAGCGCTATCCATAATAACCATAGGCTCAAAAGAGTTAATGAGTTGTGTCTAGAGATTCTAGGGACTTAACCACGATACAGTCCTCATGAATTAAGGTAACATACACATACGTACGAAATATAGGAACCAAGTTTCATACGAGTCAAAATAAATACAATGAACATAAAAAGTTTAGGACATGCTGTTCCACCCCAAAACATTTAAAAACCGAAAATAGGGGAGTGGGGAATTATCACAATATGCATTGAGATGATGAAATGGTGCCTTCAACTACGATCCACTTGTACCACTATCGATTCCTACACGATATTACACACTAATGAGTCTCTAATAGAAAGTTAACACTAGTATATTTGCTACTACAATAGAATTATGCCAATATTGTGTCAAAATTTAATATTGATAAGTTACAAATATTTTTCTGAAATGGTGAAGTTTTATAACTAATGTGATTAAGACAATTTAGGATATTAATTTTCTAGAATTCTTGTAATATCAATTGAGGGTATTTCAACACATTTAAATGTGTTTTAATCTCTTAAATTGCCAAAACATTATCAAACAGTTTCCAAAAATTCTAAAACTTTTCATTTTGATTCTAACCACAGTAGAGGTCTTCCATAAATTTTCCTTTGAATTTTTGATATGATTAACTATTTTTCCAAAATTTTAAGCCTTCATAAGAATATAAATTCGTGAAAAATAGAATACAAATGATAAAAATTCCCTAACTTTTTATGATGCTGCCATTAGACGTAATTAAGCTAGGAAAAATATAAAAATGGATTTCCAAACTGTTTAACCCAATTTTATTATTTTTGTGCACTTATTCTAATAAAAATCTAAATAAATAGAAAACAGTTTCCAAAATTGTCAACCTTTTTTTTCATACTTTTATTAAGCATTCGTAATCTGGGAAAAATAAAAAAAAATGGATTTATAAACTGTTTAACTCGATTTTATGATTTTTGTTCATTTATTCAAATAAATAGCAAACTGTTTCTAAAATTGCCCAAACCTTTTGTAACATTGTTATTTCACATTTGGAAGCTGTGAAAAAAAGAAAAGATATTTTTAAATTAGTCTTTCTATTTTTATTTGTTTTATCCTCTTAAATAATCATTAATTGGAGAATAATTATTAAACGGTTAAAGTAAATTACCAAATTTTTTGTAAACGTTATTTACAGTTTAAATAATCTGGGAAAAATCCCAATGGTGATTTTTATATAGTGTAATCCGATTTTGTGGATTTAAATGTATTTAATTTTAGAAAATAGGAGAAAAATAGTATAATGAATATAAAAATCATCAAAATTTTTATTTAGTGTTATACTCTATTTTAAGGTGTTCCCATAAATTTTCAAGAATTTTGGATTAGTAGAAAGATGTTTCCCATCATTAGTCCATTATAAACACAAAAATCGGGGAAAAATAGGAATGTATTGTGAAAAATTCTGAAAATATTTTTCGGAGTCTTCTACATAGGTTAGGAGCTGCGAAAATTATTAAATAGATTTTTCAAATTCGGTAAAGTGGGTTTATGATTTATTTGAATTAAACAAAAAAAAAATTCAAAGCCATAACAAACAATAACAAAAATCTATGAAACTCACTGAGATGTCATCATTCACTTTGAGGCTCATCGAAGAATTTGACTATGATTTATAGACCTCAAAAAGTATTTTATATGAATTATTGCCCTATTTTCTTGCAATAATTATAAAAATTCGAGAAAAATGAATTATTTTCTGAAAATTTGTAGAACATCTCATTTTGTTTGTGGAATACAAGGAAAAATCAGATTTGATTAGAAAACTTGTTTTAGATATTTATTTGGGGATAAATCTTTTTATAAACCCATTTGAAAGCTTTTTAACAACATACTTTGATGATCAAGCCTCTAAGTTTGAAGATCATCAGATGCATGTTGATTTTTGGGTTAAATACTACCTCCAACATCATAAAAATCGTGGTTATGAACATATGATTCATAATCCACCCATAGAATGGTGTAGAAGAAGAAGAAAGTGCAAGAAAACAAAAAGTTATGAAGGAAAAAGTGAAGGGAGAATGAAGGTTTTGTGATTACCTCAAGAACAACACTTGATGATGAAAGTTTTGAGTGTCATGAGGTTATATTTTCTGGAAAATTTCGTGGTTTAGAGGGTGGAGAAGGGAGAGAATGAAGTTGGTAATTGAGAGTGTAAGAGAGTGAAGTGTGAAAGAGAAGGAAGAGTGTAAGAGTTGTTTAAATGATTTCTACTTTGGAAAGAGATATAGTAGGAGTGAGAGAACGAATTTTAGGGGATGAAATAGGGTTTAACTCTCTTCCATTTTTATAAAGTTCATATATTTTATAAAATTATAAATTTTTTATAAAATATTCACCTTAACCTATACATCATTCATAAAACCTTGATTTTTGCCTTATAAATTATGGGTAATTGGTAATCACCTAAAATTGATTTCCTTGGTTATATTTTTCTAATTTTAATTACTTTTAATTGATATTTAAGGTTCATGATTATTTTAATTGAATTTTAGAGGTCAAATTTTATAAATTTAGGTTTTTAGGATATTTAGGGTTTTTGAGAGTTTGTAAATCTTTGGATATCAAAATAAATAGAATCATTGAGACTTCAAATTATCTTATGGTATTATAACTCTTTTATAGTTATAAATAATGTTTGTAACTTATTTTATCGGTTTATTGGCATTCTATGTAGTGATTCCGAGATTCAAGCAAAATTGAGGAATCAAGTATACTAGCCCTAGTTTTCAACTTTAAGTTAAGTTCCTACGAGACTCGGACTTAATTTGTACCACTAGGTCAAGTGCATGATGTGTGTATACGATTCATGAAAAGGTGTTCGAGTCAAAGAGCGACCCGAATATGGATAGTCACTACAGTTAAGTAGTTGTAGAATTCACATATCAATGTGAAATCTAAGTAAACTGTCCATCGTTTCTAATTGTTTCCAAGTTTCTAGTAGGTTATAACTTAGTTTCTAGTTACTAAGTCTAGTATGTGTCGTGCCTACACGTACAACTAAGTTTATCAAATCTAGAACCGACTCGAATTTTGAGAGTTGTCACATATCCCATGAGGGTAAAGTTGTGATGTGTGATGTTTTGCATGTTAACAACTTCATATGATAGTTATAACAATAATATGAAACGTATGGCAAAAGATTGATGTTTTTCACACGATTCTAACCGTGTGTTTACTTGTATTCACCCCCTTAAAAGTGTTTAAAAGCATTCAAAAGCATTTGAAAGTGTAGTGATAGGGGTATGAACTCACTTGATAACTGGTGATTTGGACAATGTTTCGTTTCTAGGAATGATCTTTCTCGACGTATCCCCGTGTTTTTGGTGAAGAACCGGGCTTCATGCGGGCAGTACTTCAACCGTAAAGAAGGTTTTCTCGGGAACTTCGGGGTGTCGAGACTTGTGTCGTGTGTTAGAGGTGTTATCGGGGCTTCGGGGTAGTTTAGAGGTGCCTAAAAGTGAGAAAGTATAAGATAGAGGATGTAAATGAGCAACCAAGGCCGGCTGCCCTCGATTTCTGTTTATAGGCTGGAAGTTCAGGGTTTATGTCGTGAACCAAATGTTCACGTCATGACCTTGGTCCTGCTCAGGTCATGGCGTTCGTCATCAGCCACTTGCTCTGGAAGGTGTCAAATCCTTGAGTTCACGTCGTGAATCCTATGTTCACGTCGTGAGCTCTGACACAATGTCGAAATTTGTGACACGTAGGTTAGATTATGCTCTACAACTTTCGTTTAGACTCCGTCGGCTAATTTTGACTTTTACTTTTAATATTATATTTTTAGTAGGCCGGGATAGGAAAAGTTCGTTAAGAATCCATAACTTCTTCATCCGACGTCTTTTTTTGTCTGTCTTTTTACCATTGTACTACTATTGTCGAGATATTCGATTCTCAATTAGGTCGCATCGGCTAACAGTTGCTCGATCTCTATTTCGAGTTTTTAGCTGTTTACTGCTATATCCAAAACTTAGAAAAATCATAACTTCCTCACATGAAGTCAGATTTGGACGTTCTTTTTATATATGATCACGGTTTAATGATATCTACTACTTTCATTTAGATACCTAGGGCTAAAAAGTATTTTATTCTAATTTTGCGTTTTACGCTTAACAGTGTTTTACAGTATTTGTCGCGTATCTTTGATTGGTCATAACTTCTTCGTTATAACTCGGATTTTAGTGTTCTTTATATTTTTGAAAAACCTTGGGACGATATCTATCATTTTATACATCCCAAACAGGGTTATTGAACAATCCATTTTTGACCTAAATTTGACCGGCGTTATATTAAATTGTCTTGATATATCGGGTTGTTACACTAGTGTTAACCACATCTTATGCAAACAATATATTATATTTTAACATCAAGATAAAACATGAAAATGTTTTTATGATAAACAAAGTTTGACTTGTATTCCCCCCCCCCCCTTTAAAAACATGAAAAAGCTTGAAAATGTGTGGGTATGAACTCACCTTGAGTGGATTTGTGGGTTATTTGAGGTGATAAAGTGAAGATTTCAAGCCTAAAACCTTGAATGGAGTTGATGAACTTCCTTTAGAATAATGTTATCCTAAAGGCTTTAACACATTTTAATGTGTGTAAACAGAGTGAAACTAACATAAAAATGTATATAAACCTTAAGGTATTATGAAAATACTTACCAAAATCTAAGGATGAACTTGGAGCTTAAAATCCTTTGAAACTTGGAAATGAATTTTTGAGAGAATAAGGAAGTTAACAGGAAGTAGGATGAAGAAATGGTGGAGTTTGGGTGCTTCCTGTGGTTTTTAAGAGGGAAAGGTGATAGGACTCATGCCTAGTTATTTGTTGGATAATGTTTATTCATTGGATGTTTTCTTGGGATACTGTCGAATTATGCATGGGAAAAGGAATTAGGCATCAAATCATAAAGTCAACACTTCATATATACTTTATTTGGCCGAAAACCGCATTGAAACTTCTTAGCATGGCCGAAATCACTTGTGATTTCGGCCTAGGGGAGGAGATTTCGGCCTAGGCTTTTTGGTGGTGTTGAATTCGGTTTTAATGGTGTTCCAAGGTAGGGTTTTTGGCCTTAGTGGGTTCTAAGTGCATGGTTCTGGTCCTAAGACTTTCCCATTGGTGTTTTCGGTTTTGACTCATCCACTAAGAGTGATTTCGGCCCTAGCTTCTACCTAGCTTGTGATTTCGGCCTTAGTGGGTGTTCTAGGATGAGATTCCGGCCTCCTCACAACCGAAATCCCAAGGTGGGTGGGATACAAGACCATAAATTATACAGTAAGGTTTTAATTTCATGATTTGTATCCATTATTTGACTAGATTGACCTTTAAGTGTTTAATACACACATGATTTTCAACGTATACATAAATACACACACACACACATATATATATATATATATATATATATATATATACACACACATACACACACTTATACAAATAATGTCCCCTTTTTAGCTTTCAAAGTTGTGTTCCAACTAGGTTATATACACATACGTTGCAGGTATAGTTATACACAAGACCTCTTAGACTTTGTTTGACCCAAAATTTTCTAGTTGTCACATCATCCCCCCATTAGAGGGAATTTCATCCCGAAATTAGATCTTGGATGGGTTCCTGCAATTAGGATAAAAGTTGTGGGTATTGCTGTTTCATTTGATCTTCACGCTCCCAAGTGAATTCGGGTCCTCGCTTGGATTTCCAACGGACCTTCACTATTGGTATACTGCTCTGTTTCGTTCTCTTGATCTCCCTGTCCTTCATTTCAGTGGGTTCCTCTATCAAGTGTAGAATCTCATTTACTTTGATCTCATCGAGTGGGACCACAAGAGTCTCATCAGACAGACACTTCTTCAGGTTGGACACGTGGAAGACGGGATGTACATTATTGAGTTCTTGTGGAAGACGTAGCTTGTAAGCTACCGGGCCGATTCTAGCAAGGATCTGGAATAGCCCGATGTACCTTGGATTTAGCTTCCCACATTTACCAAAATGTATCATTCTCTTCCAAGGCGAGACCTTCAACAGTATGCGGTCACCGACCTGGAATTCAAAGGGTCTTCGTTGCTTATCAGCATAGCTCTTTTTTCTAATCCTGGGATGCCTTTAACCATTCACAGATCTGAACGATCTTTTTCGTAGTTTCTCGTATGATCTTCAGGCCAGTGAGAGTGCTATCAGGCACTTGTCTTTTTGCTAGTTGCGTGTCACCAACCTCAGCCTAACACAGTGGGGATCTACACTTACGTCTGTAGAGGGCTTCGAATGGTGCGACTTTGATGCTAGTGTGATAGTTGTTATTGTAGGAAAATTCGACAATTGGTAAGTGGGTATCCCATTCCTTACCAAAGTCTATCACACAAGCTCTTAACATATCTTCTAGTGTTTGTATGGTTCTTTCACTTTGACCGTCTGTTTGAGGATGATAGGCTGTGCTCATATCGAGTTTGGTTCCCAAGGACTTTTGTAGCGACTGCCAGAACCGGGAGGTGAACCTACTATCTCGGTCGAAGATAATAGATATTGGCATACCATGTAATTACACGAATTCTCTAATGTACGTCCTTGTGAAATTCTCTATTTTTTCGGCCTCCTTTATTGGTAGGAAGTGTGCGGATTTGGTTAACCTATCGACGATTACCCCGATAGTGTTAAGTCCACACGTCATCTTGGGCAACTTGGTTATGAAGTCCATGGTTATCCGCTCCCCACTTCCACTCGAGTATGTCCGGTTGCTGAAGCAATCCTGAGGGCTTTTGATACTCTACCATGACCTTGGCACAAGTTAGGCACTTGCCCACATAGGTAGCGATCTCTGCCTTCATGTTTGGCCACCAATAAAGTTTCTTTAGGTTTTGATACAACTTGTCTGAACCATGATGAACAGAGTATCTTGTCTTGTGAGCCTCGTTCATGACCATGTGTCTGTACCCTCCAAATCCTGAAGTTAGATTGGCAGCTATAGTTATTAGACTTATCCATGTGGGAGACTGTTGGATTTGGTGTCTAAGCCCATAAATATAACTGGGATGTACTTGACCCGATTGTAGCATGATCCTTTTTGGGTTGCCTTCATCAGTGCAATTTGATAGGATGGATTTTGAGAATAAGGTTATTTATGGTTTATTAATATATTACAAGTATAATATATTAATATGAAATCATATTATTTAATTAGTATTGAACAAGAAATAATTTGGAATTAATTTTGTGGTCAAAAGAGACTAATTAAATATATGACGATTGATTATGTAAATCAATGATTCTTGTAGTGTGGGCCAATGATCCATGATTATGTAGATGGGCTAAACTAATCCATGGATAGTCCATGGAGGTTAAATCCATGGACAATGAGAATGTGGAAAGTGATGGGCCATTAGGGTTTACAAAGTGGAGCCCTAGCATGTGCAACACTATAAATAAGCCCTTCCTAGAGCCAAAAGTGGTGGCCACTTACTTTCCAAGAGGGTGAAGTTGATTTTGTGATAGTAACCTATTCTCTCAAGCCTCTTCTTGCATTTTGGTGTTTGTGAACCAATAGAGGCATCACACTTAAGGTGCTAAAGCTTTCAAAGGTCAAGAACTCTACCCTACTCAAAAGGTAAGCATCCAAACTAAGTTTATATTGTATAGCTTCAATTGTATGCTACCTAGGGAGAATGCTTTGTAAAAATTAAAAATGCATGTATAATTAGAGAAACCATAGATCCAAAGAATTTAGGGTTGTATGTGCACCATATGAGCGTTATACTGCTCAAAACCCAACAAAAAGTCACCAATAAGATGGAGCTAAATCTGGATCTCTAGGCTTCCTTCCAATGAATGAGCCTTCCAACTTTTACTTCTAACACTTTAAGGAGTAAAAACAACCAAAATCAAGACCAAGACTCACAAACACTCAAAGACGTTATTAGGGATTGGGATTAGGGTTCTAGGGCAATGGAGGCTGATAAAGAGACCAGCCCTAGCAACTTAAGGAGTTTAATTAGGTGCAACACCCGAAAACTAGGGTTTCAATAAAACCCCTCATATGCCAAACGTACCCCTCGTACGAGGCCTCGGATCCACGATCAACCCCACTTAGTATGCTAAGCGTACCATGTGGTACGCCCTGCGTACTAGCTTCTTAGCTAGTATGCTAAGCGTACCCAATGGTATGCCCCACATACTAACCCTAAGGACTAAGTTGCAAACAATACACCCCCTCAGGGTCTAAATTGGAATGTCGAATGAACCAAGCGTTACACTTTTCTAGACCTTCAGCCAATGGTTTTCTTTCTTAAAATATCTCACACCTCAATCAAAAAAATCAACCCATCAATATAATCCTAAAAACCAGCTAGTCAATGTGAATAAGCATCAGAATGATAATTATGTCATATTAAAGAACTCAACTCTAAACTTCAAGGAAAAATCTTACAATTTAAGCAAGCAACCAATGTTTTATATAAACAGCGGTTTGTAAATATATATAATTAATATCATGGTGATCAGAGTGTTGCGTGTGAAATATGTTACATAATTCTGTTACTTAATAATTTTTTGAAAATAACTGAGTAATAATTCTGGCTTTTAATTATCAAAATTCGTTTAATTTAATAACCTTGGTTTTCATGAGTTATAACATAACATAATATATATATATATATATATATATATATATATATATATATATATATATATATATATATTATTTTTCAATTATTTGATAAATTTATTTACCTTTTAACATTTTTGTTTCAGTTTTTTTTATAATCTTAGTTATTTATGGATTTTCTTTTGTTTCTCTTTATTTTGATTAATGTAAATGAGCTTAAATTCGATAAACTATGTCGGTACCATTTCTTCTTTAGTTTTACTTATTTGTGAATTGAAACATTAATATATATTTTTTTATTTTATGTTCTTATGGTTAATATTTTATTACTTGGGGGCTCTACTAACTAACCAAAGTTGTTATTTTTATTTAGTTAAAATAATAATTAGGTTAAAGTTTATATTGGATTATGTGTTTTGAAAATTTCCATAATAATATACTCTGGTATATTCATATATTTTACAATCTTTGTTTTTTTTTTTTTTTTAATTTTTTCCGTATGGTTTTTATATTTTTGTATTATTTTTAATTCTTGGGTGTTTTTAATTTTTCTTTTTTCGTTTTTTCTCTTTACTTTTCATCAATTTGATAACTTTTTTTTTAATCTTTTCTAAAAAGAGTAAAACGTATGAATATAGTAAAGTATATTACATTTTTTGGCGTTTGAGTTTATTTATTTATTTATTTTTTTTGGTTTTCTATGTTTTTATAATTTTTTGTGATGTATGGTTTTTCTATTTTTTTTTCTTATTTTGATTTAATTAAATAAAAATGTTATATTTGTATATGTAATTTCCATCAAACTATTTTTATTTATAAAGTTTTTGTTATTTAGTGACTATTATATTTATGTTATGACCAATTGAATTTTAAAAAAAATCAACACTTTGTATATTGAGAATTAATGTTCCAATTTGTAATATTTGTGATTTAAAATTAGTAAAAGAGGAACAGAAGCTAAATTTCATAAAATATAACTTGTAGATTAGATCTTATTTTTATATGTGAGTAGATCAAAATTCAAGATAATATTTTTCAATTTGATAATAGATTAAGAGAAATTGTCAGAAAAGTTTCAATATTTTTGGAGAAGTCATACTTTAGTTCCAAGTTTTTTTAAACATAAAAGTCCCATTATTTGTAAAAACACGATAACATGTCATTTTCTGTTAAAAAAGTTTTTTTTTATTTAGCCAAAATGAAATAATCGAGACTTTTATGAAAAAACACCTGGAAGTAAGATGCAACTTTTCTGAAAATATTGAAACTTATCTGATAATTTCTTAATAGACTAAAATAAAGAATAAAAATAATAATATGAGACGCACTCTATTTTTCAATAGTTGAAATTTAGATCCGGACCAAATTCGATGATAATGAAATAATCGAGAACCTATTTAGGAGGAAATGAAAAAACAACTCAACTAATGATAATGTAACTGCAAACTTGAAATTGCTAACTATAATAACGATGAAAAATTTTAAAACACACAATTTAATATAAACTTTAACATAATTATTATTTTAAATAAATAAAAATAGCAACTTCGAGTTAGTTGGTGGAGCATCAAAGTAAAAGAATATGAACCATAATGACATAAAATAAATAAAAAAAACATTACCGGTTCAATTCATAAATTTGAAAATTTAAAGAAAAAATAGTTTTAACATGGTTTATCGAAGCTAAGTTCTTTTTCTCGAATCTAAATAAAAAAACATTATAAAATTCATAAATAACTAAAATCATAAAAAATAAAAAATAAAAATGTCAAAATGATAAAAAAAATTATCAATTTGTTGAAAATAAAATAAAAAACGAAAAGAGGATATATATATATATATATATATATATATATATATATATATATATATATATATATATATATATATATATATATATATATATATATATATATATATATATAGATGGTCCGGTTCCGATGATGACTTTTTTTTGTGAGAACACCTTAAAAGAATAGAAAAAATTTACAAAAAATACAAATCATAAAATTGAACATACTATTATATTGGAGAGAAAAAAAAATTGAAAAAATAAAATTTCGGATCATAAAAATGATCCAATTTTTTTCATTTTTTTTCTCTCCAATATAGTACTTTGTTCGATTTTATGATTTGTATTTTTTTTTTTAAAATTGTACAATTTTTTATGGTGTCCTCACGATTCCTCACCGAGAAAAGAGTCATCACATGATCATGTTTTTTTTTTCTCTCTCTCTGTAACATACACTTTACTAAACTTGTTCAATTATCATGTTTCATATGCTTGTTAGTTTAAAAATAAATATTATTAGATATTGTGGGTTTTAAACGTTTAAAGTAGGTATTTATAATGGAATAAAATTATATGTGTTAAAAACACCATTTTTCGATATGGTTTTGAGCGTTGAGTTCTAATGAAATAGTTTTATAAGATTTGAAGTTAAACTAAGTTTAGAATCATTTGGAAGGTATTGGAGGTGATGAGGAAGTCTTATGTGATTCCGATAAAAAAGTTAACTATTGGAATTAACGAAAGTATGACTTCTAAGTTTGAAATAATTAAAACTTATTTTACTGGCAGATCTTTTCTGGGATATTTTTATTGGAAGTTGTAAATTATCTCGTTAGAAACTTATAGGTGAAAAACTCATCGAAAATGAAGTTCTGAGCGAAAAGTTATGTAAGTTTTAGTGTTTAGGGGTAAAACGAGTACCGAAACCGGGTCAAACCCGACCCAACTCGGGTTTTTACCCATTGAAATACGATTTTGAGTCATTTTTCTGCCACTTTTAGTTCCTCACCATCCTTATGGGAGATTTTAACATACCTGATCATTCTTGAACAAGTTTTGAAGATTAGATCAAGATTTTGAGTGTTCTTGAAGTATCAAGTCTAGTAATCAAGGTATGAACTCTTAATTTTTGGATTAACCCTTGTGATTAGTGAGTTATTAAGAGATTAGGTTTTGATCAAAGTGGGTTTACCACTGATTTCATGAAATTAGGCACGAGTTTATGTTATTAACCTAGAATCTTAAATGGAAATCAATTAACTTCATGTAAACTTGAGAATTAATCATCGTTTAAGAGTAATTAGTGAAAATTAGTAATGAAACTCATGGTTTATACTTGAATTAGCATGGATTACTAAAATATTCAGTGTTAATTTTGTAAAACAAGAACTTAGTGATATTAATCATGAGGGTTGATCATATAAAGGGTAAAATGAAATCATAAAGGGTATAATTGTCCTGTTTTTGTAAAAAATCACCAAAAAATTGTAGAAAAATTGTATGGATATGTTCTCTATATCACTAGAAAGCTTAGAATGTATTTTGTTATATGTGCAATGTGCTTTCTTGTGTTATTGATCTAAGTGGTTATTACTTGATATTAGATTTTTATGCCTTTGGCCATGTAGAGCATGACTCATATCACTTTGGTATAGGCTTTGTGCCTTTGGCCATGTAGAGCATGACTCATATCACTTTGGTATTGGCTTCGGGCTAGGTAGGGCTGAAAGCCTGAATATTATAGCAACATGATAAAAAGGAATTGTGTTTTATGTGCCTTTTAGGCTGGAATTTATGATGTTTATGATCCTAAATTATTGTGTTTCATTGATTGTAATCCCTTGAATCTAACCATTGATTGATCTGGAAAGCCTTTCATTTGATACACGTATAAGCCTCTGTTGTCCTTTGTTTCTTTTTGTTCCTCTCATATTGTTATGTATATGGCATAACGTTATATTGTATCTATTTTTGAACTTACTAAGCGATGCCCGCTTATCCCTCTAAGTGTTTAACTATTTCAGGTGATAAGCATCCATACTAGACAAACTTTTTTGGAGGACTTAGAGTAGTTGACACTACTATGTTTTTACTTGGTATACATATATGTATAAGTATTATAAACTCATGGGTAGTTATGTATTTATAAAACTAGTTATGAAACATTTTAAAACCCCTTTTAGTTGGTTTATATCCATGTTTTTGTATTTAGTCCATTAATGTGAATTATAATTATGAATATGCATGTCGCATGTTTGGCTTTATGGTAATTTTAGTGTTGGGGTCTTTCAATCATGGTATCAGAGCACTGGTTTAAGCGAACTAAATACCACAGACTGGTATTTAGACTTAAACTATTGGAAGTTCAATATATAAATGGATTCATTTTGAGTATATGGATACAAACCATAAGAAAGACTTAATTGGAGAGTTAGGTAATAATAAATCCTTATATTCTAACGTGCTATGTTACTCCAAATTTTCAGAGCAATGGCTGAGCAAGAGGGTAGTCATACACCAGATTTAGGTGGAGATCCTCATCTTAATGAGGGAGATACTCCAGTATCCCCTCGTGAGGAACGACTCTTGGATAAACTTACTGGTGTTATTCAACAAACTCTCGAATAGCACAAAATGGATAGTGATAAAGGTAAAGAGAAAGCCACTGGAGAGTCTTCGAGAGAGAAAGTGAAACGTCCCTCATTCAAAACTTTCAAGAGTAGTGTCACTATAGAGTTTTCAGGTGTCCTTGATCCTATTGTTGTTGTTACCTAGATCCAGAACACATAAAAAGTATTCCGTGTGTCCCATGTGGTTAATGAAGACAAGGCTAACTATGCTTCCGCAATGCTCATTGGAGAAGCCTTGGTCTGGTGGGAAGCAACATTTTAAGCTCTCAACGAGTATGACCAGGAGAATTTATCTTGGGAGATGTTTAAAACTCGCTTGCTAGGAAAGTATTGTCCTCTAGATATGAGGAGAAGACTGGAGAAAGAGTTCCTCGAACATAAGCAGGGAGGAATGACCGTAACCGAATATGAAACTCAACTCAATCAAAGGGCATGGTTTGCTGGAAAGTATATCCCAAATGAAGAAGATAAAATTCAGTTATTCATGGAAGGATTACGATATGAAATCCGTGATTTCGTGATCAATCGGGATATTCTATCATTTGACAAAGCTATTGAGTATACCTGAAAGCGCAAGCATGCCTTAGAGATACGCGGTGCCACTCTTTTTGTCCCGAAGAATCCACGTGTTGATCGAACTATTCCTATTTCCCTAATTCCATCGGCTCGATCTGATCCTAGTAGAAACGTACAATCTCAGTGCGCCTTTCGTGGTCGGGGTCGGTCACAATCTTTTTCTCTTTAGTAGAGAGCTCCACCACCATGCCAACAATGTGGAAAGAGCCACCAGGGTCAATGCATAATAAGAAAAGGATCGGTGATTTGCTATGGATGCGGAGAAACAGGTCATATGAAAACCGTTTGCCCGATGAAGAATGTTACATGTTATGCTTGCGGTGTTATTGGTCACAGAAAGCATTATGCCCTACTCTTACCAGAAAAATGGCGGGAAGTCAAGCTTCCGTTCAACAACCGGTAGGTACTTTAACCCAAAAAGAGGAGGTGTCAAAAGTTAAAGGCTGTGCATTCCAGATTACCACAAAGGAGGCATGCGAGGACCCGAATGTTGTGACTGGTACATTTCTTGTCAATTCTAGACCTGCTCACATCTTATTTGATTATGGTGCGTTAGATTCTTTTGTGTCTCGTGAATTTGCGCATTCATTTCAAATTACTTGCTATGCACTCGCCCAACCGTTTCATGTGGATACAGCAAGAAGTGTATCACTACTTGTTGATAAAGACTCTAGAGATTGTGTCATAGAAATTGAAGGTTATAATTTTCTTGCCAACCTGATTCCTATCCCCTTGCCTAACTTTGATATCATTCTCGGCATGGACTGGTTGCCAAAAAACCGTGTAGAACTCTTGTGCTACGAAAAGATGGTACGCATTCCTATCAAAGGGGAGGATCCTATTTATGTCTACGGTGAACAAAGACTTCAAATCTTAAAAATAATCTATTTCGTAAAAGCTCGTAAATTTATATCGAAGGGGTGTTCAACTTACCTGGCCTATATAGCTGATATCTCAAAAGAGGGGAAGAAAATTGTAAAAGATGTTCCCGTTTTGAATGAATATCCTGATGTATTCCCCGATGATTTGCCTGGACTTCCCCCGGATAGGCAAGTAGAATTCCGAATTGACCTTATGCCTGGTGCTGCTCCGATTGCAAAGACTCCTTATCATCTTGCACTAAATGAGATGAAGAAAATAATGATTGAACTACAGGACTTACTTGACAAAGGCTTTATCTGACCGAGTACCTCTCCTTGTGGTGTAACAACCCGAAATTTCGTATCATTACTTGTAACCCTTTTTGTAATCCATTTCGATCAACCAATCGCCGTTTCCAAATTCGTTTCCAAATGCATTTAGAAATCATTCTAACACCCCATTCTAGTGATCAGAACATTTCTAGAATCAACCATATCGGGTTACGGCAACTTGGCCGGGTACGACCAAAAGCCCCGTCTAAAGCCGGTATCGGGTAGAATTCCACCGTGTCCAAATCCCGAACACTATTTAAAGTGTTCTAAGCCTTCATTTGAAGCTTTTGCTTCATATCACTACTCTCTCTCTAACCTCTCTCCTCATCAAAGATTCAAGGTCCAAAACATTGAATTAAGGCTCCAAATCTTTGAGGTAACATCCCCAACTTGTTGTTTAACCTCTTAGGCCTTCAAATCCGTGTTTAAATTATCATTTTGGACCTGGAACATGTGTTTATGGCCAAGGAGCATGCTTGGGCCGTAAACACATAAAAACATGGGTTTTTGAGCAATTTAACCCTTCCAAACCAACATTGGGACTTAGATATGACCTTAAGACTTGCAAACCTAGACTTAGAACACCCTAGACATGGATTTTGAGGGAAAAACATGAGTTTACGGCCAAGGATTGTGCTTGGGCCGTAAACTCCTCATTCATGGGGAGTAAACAAAGCCATCCAACACCACCAAAAGTCTTGGAATAAATTCTAGAATCATCTAAAAATAGTTTGGGGACCGTAAACATGTCAAACACCCTCCAATTAGGTGTTTACGGCCAAGGCACCCCAAGAAAATGTTCATGGGCCGTAAACTCCTTTATGCATGTCAAATGGTACCCTAAATTCATACTAAGGCTTGGAAAATTAGTTAGAACCACATATGATTGTCCTAAGCATTACAAAATAAATTGGTTTGAGCTTGGGGGAGTTTACGGCCGTAAACTCCAAGTTTACAGCCGTGAACTCCCATATGTGATGTATATGTTCATACAATTTAATCCAAGGCATTAGAAAAATCCATTCTAGCATTTCCCATGTCCATATAAGCCATTTCACACTCAAAATCACCCAAACATGAGTTCACGGCCGTGAACTCATGTATGTAGGAGATATATGGCCGCAAAATCCATTAGGGAGTTTACTCTTGAGGAGTAAACTCAAATCCCAAGTCCCTCGATTCATTACAAGTCCGTAGATGTCACCCGGGTCACTCCAAACACTCGTTTTGAAGTGTTTTAGCTCATTGGAGTGTAATATTCCATATAATCAGTATTTGTAAATCTAATTAGATATATTTGGACATTATTCCATGTTACATAGGAACATCACGAGTAATCAAGCCCCGAACCAATGTTTAGTACTCGAAACAGTCGCATTTCCTCGTCTAGTGAGTTCATACCCCTACCCTTTTCACTGCTTTTCACTATTTTCAGGGGGGAACACAAGCAAAGTACAAGGGATTACTTGTACTCAAAACTTGATTTCATGTGTGTGTTTCATATTTTATATGCTTTTAACATTGATTGTTATAATTGATAACCGTTTGAACATGTAGATCACGTAATCATATATTTGTGAAATGGATTTTTAAACTGTTATTTTTTTATATATTTCACAAATGGTTTTCCACATTTTATCAGTTAAAAGCATGACATTAGAACATTTGAACTTACTAGTAAATTGTTAGTCCTGTATGATTGGAGACACGTCCTCGGCGAACACTCCACAGAGACACGCGAGTGGAGGACTGCACCCGTAACCAGAATCTCTAGGATAGGGAGCGTGACTTGAGTGTATAGATCAATACGGGGCTGACTACCCCACACCTGGCTGCTAGCTACAGCCTAACCGAAATGGTTCAAGGGTGACGAAAGTCATAAGGTGATGTGGACTATTTATTGCCACATCTAGTCTATCGTATGGTTATGGAACTCGCAATTAGGATAACAAAAATTTACTTAATAGTAATAATGAATAACGTAATACATTTCACAAGATAACCAAGTTTCAACATACATTTTTCACTTTGATAACCAACAGTCAGGAAAGTATGGGACTTTCCTGGGGAACATTATACATAACTAGAAAAGGGTAACAAATCGGGTAACTTTACATCTTAGAAGGGTAAACATGTCTTTCAGAATACATCTTTTACATTTGATAACCAACAATTCAGGAAAGTATGGGACTTTCCTGGGAATACATTTGTACTTAACCAAAACAGATAACCTAACTATACATTTCCACAAGAATATACGTGTTTTTAGTGTACAAATTTACTTTTCATTTTGAGAAACAATAACCAACCTTTTTAAGAAAATATGGGATTTTCTTGGTGTGTGTAACATTTTCAGAAACAGAAAGGAAACTTGAACATTTTCACAAAACAAAACCGCTTATGAACTCACCAGCGTTATGCTGATTTTCAAACCGCTTGTGTTCTCAGGTCAGCGTTAGAACAGGTACCCGAAGATCCTTTTATCCAAAGATGGAGTGTGCAGAAGACTTGTTTTGTTTTGTTTATATATATACTATGTATCACAACTATACAACTTACTTTTGAAACAAATGTAAACTTTTCTATATGTAATGTAATGGTTGTTTTACTTTACTTACTATGTACATTGGACTTGATACTCAACGTGGAGTCAACCCCGGAAATGTTTCCGCCTTCGGTTTTCGGGGTGTGACAGATTGGTATCAGAGCCCTTGTTTATAGTGAATAAAGTATACCAAACCTTACATGGTATAAAACTATAAACACTAAAGGGCCTAAGTGCTCTGAATTAAAAGTATCTTCAAACTATAAGTATTTTCAAAAGTATACAAGTATACCGAACCGTCGAGATCCGTAACTACAAGTAGAACAAAACATAAGTAGATGGGTGTTGTGTACTGCGGTTAAACCTAGGCAGTTATGTAGTCGTGTCTAGGATCAATATAGCCTGGCCAACTATATTCATTCGAGACACGACCAACATGTGCTTGTGAGTGACTGTGGTATACGACATGCCTAAAACTTAGCCTAATACCACAAACATCGAGCCAGTGTCGTAGCGGATCATGAAATACTATGGGAGTATTTATCGAGCCAATCCTTTGTAGAAATCCTCATTTATTCATTGTTCGTTGATCATTCTTTTAACGATAATTTATCTTCTTCGATAACTCCTTCCTGCTTTATCGCTTATTCGAAATATTATATATCTGTGATATCCCTTGATTCGATTCAGAGGACTTACCATCCTCTCTCTTTCTTGATCTTATTAGATCAAGATGCCTCCCAGAAAGAGACCCAGCTCAAAGACCAACAACCCTCCGCCACCACCTCCTCCTGAATTTGACCCCATGGTATTTCAGGGAGCTGTTACCGCCGCGGTGGCAGCTGCTATGTCTCAATTGAACATCGGTGGTTCCGGTGGTTCGGGAGGTGGTACTCAAACTCAGTATCAAGAAAACAATCAGGGACACCAAAAGGAGGGTTCCTATAAGGACTTCATGAATGCAAAACCAACATCCTTCGATGGCACTGGAGGTGTCATTTCCTTACCCGATGGTTCGAGAAAATCGAATCCATCTTTTAAATCTGTGCCTATGCAGAATCTGATAAGGTCAAGTTTGCAGCTTGTACCTTCATTGATAAAGCCTTAACTTGGTGGAATGGCCGAGTCAAATCTCTGAACCTACCCGTAGCCAACGCCATGGGCTGGGAAGCCATAAAAGAACTCCTAATAGCCGAATACTGTCCCTATGGTGAAATGCAGAAACTAGAGCATGAGCTCTGGAACCTAAAGATGAAGGGTTCCGATATTGCTGCATACACTTCTCGATTCGATGACCTTGCACTTCTCTACCCGGGATTGGTCACTCCTGAAAGTAAAAAGATAGAAAAGTTCATCTGGGGGCTGACCCAGCCAACAAAGGGAAATGTTTTAGCTGCACATCCGGATACCTATGACAGTGCCAAGACTTTATCCCAAACCCTAATTGATCACAGTGATGACATCGAGGAAACCACCACCACTTCTGAGCCGACTAAAAGGAGTGGTGAGAAGAGAAAGTTCTAGAAGAAGAAGAAGGGTCAATCTTCCCAAGGATCCTCCAAGAGACAACAGACTGTAGCATTCCATGCTGCTACTACCCCCGTTGCTGCTGCTTCTGTTGTGGGATCCAAGCTCCAACTCCTAGTAGCAGATATGCTGGTAATCTTCCTCTGTGTGACAAGTTCAAATATCATCACAACCCGACCCCTGCCGAGAACTATCCTGCACCAATTGTGGTAAGAAGGGGCACACGGTCTGATTCTATAAAGCTCCGGCCCAATCGGCCAATCAATCATCTGGAGCAGGCGTTGGTCAAGCCTGATATAACTGTGGAGAAGTTGGGCACTTTAAAAGGAACTGCCCCAAGAAGTCAACAGCTGATAATACCAGGAGAGTCCTAGCCATAGGACGGGAGGAAGCAATCGCCGATCTCACTGTAGTCTCGGGTACGTTCCTTCTCGACAACTCATATGCTAGTATTCTTTTCGATTCGGGTGCTGAAATAAGTTTTGTTAGCCATTCGTTCAAACATAACCTAAAACATAACCCCCAACCTTTAACTGAAACGTTTACCGTCGAGATGGCTAACAGTGAGAAAGAAAGCGCTAACGAGATATTCGTAGGTTGTACCCTTACCCTGAATGACCATTCACTTCCTATTGATCTGATGCCAGTTTCCATAAAGAGATTTGATGTCATCATTGGCATGGATTGGTTGAGTCCCAATCATGCTGATATCCTCTGTTTCGAAAAAGCCATCTGTCTCAACCTTCCTCCGGATCAAACTCTCGTAATCTATGGTGATAAACTCAGTTCCAATCTTCGTATCATTTCCTGCATCAAAGCTCAAAAGCTCCTGCGAAAGGAGTGCATTGCATTCTTAGCCCATGTAATCAACGAGAAACAGGAAGTTAAAGACCTCGCGAGCATCCCCGAAGTCTGTAAAATTCCTGATGTATTTCCCGAAGAGCTTCCAGGAATTCCTCCCAAGCGTCAGGTTGAGTTCCGTATTGACCTAATTCCTAGAGCTACTCCCGTAGCGAAATCTCCATATCGTTTAGCTCCAGCAGAAAAGCAGGAGTTATCCAGTCAACTCAATGAGTTGCTCAGTAAAGGATTCATTAGACCGAGTTCCTCACCCTGGGGAGCTTCGTTATTGTTTGTCAAGAAGAAAGATGGATCCTTCCGGATGTGTATCGACTATCGCGAGCTAAACAAGTTGACCGTCAAAAACCGATATCCTCTTCTGCGAATAGATGACCTCTTCGATCAACTCCAGGGAGCCAATCACTTCTCCAAGATAGACCTTCGGTCAGGGTACCATCAGCTACGAGTTCATGAGAGTGATGTGTCCAAAACAACATTCAGAACTCGATATGGACACTACGAATTCGTAGTGATGCCCTTCGGTCTAACCAACGCACCGACAGTGTTCATGGACCTAATGAACCGGGTGTGTTGTCCTTATCTGGATAAGTTCGTCATTGTATTCATTGATGAAATACTTGTCTATTCCCGAAGCGAAGAAGATCACAAACAACACTTGAGGCTAGTGTTGGAAACCCTTAGATTCGAGAAGTTGTACGCGAAATTTTCCAAGTGTGAGTTATGGATTCGGAAGGTAAATTTCCTCGGTCACGTGGTAAGCGAGGAGGGTATTCATGTAGATCCTTCCAAGATTAAAGAGATAGAGAATTGGTCAACGCCGAAGACACCCACAGAAATCCGACAATTCTTGGGTCTCGCCGGCTATTATCGGAGATTTATCCAGAACTTTTCCAAAATCGCCAAACCCTTACCACTCTGACACAGAAAAGTGTACCCTTTTGTTGGAGTGAAAAGCAAGAAACCGCATTCCAGACACTGAAGAAAGCCTTGTGCAGCGCACCGGTCCTGTCCTTGCCTGAAGGAACAGAAGACTTCGTTGTTTTCTGTGATGCGTCTAATCAAGGCTTAGGTTGTGTGCTTATGCAAAGGGGAAAAGTGATTGCATATGCCTCAAGACAGCTGAAGGCACACGAGGTCAACTATACCACACATGACTTGGAGTTAGGAGCCGTAGTCTTTGCACTAAAGATTTGGAGACATTACCTCTACGGAACCAAGTGTACGATCTTCACTGACCATAAGATCCTGCAACACATCTTTGATTAGAAAGACTTGAACATGAGGCAACGGCGATGGGTAGAACTACTCAACGATTATGAGTGTGAAATCCGTTACCATCCTGGCAAGGCCAATGTGGTAGCAGATGCCCTTAGCCGAAAGGAGAGTTCGAGCCGAAAGGTGAAGACCCTGTCGATGACCATCCATTCCAACTTATCCATGCAAATCCAAGAAGCCCAGTTAGAAGCCCTCAAACCCGAGAACATATCAAACGAGGCCTTGAGAGGAATGGAAAAGAAACTTGAGATCAGAGGTGACGGAGTCTACTGCTTCATGAATCGAATCTGGATTCCAAAGTCCGGAGGATTCAGGGAGATTGTCATGGAGGAAGCACACAAGACCAGATACTCTGTTCACCCGGGTTCGGACAAGATGTACCGGGATCTCAAGAAACAATATTGGTGGCCAAACATGAAAGCTTAGATAGCTACGTTCGTGGGCAAGTGTCTGACTTGCGTCAAGGTTAAAGTTGAGCACCAGAAACCCTCGGGTCTGCTCCAGCAGCCCGAGATACCCGAATGGAAATGGGAGATGATTACCATGGATTTCATCACCAAACTACCCAAGTGTCCGAGTGGGTACGACACCATTTGGGTAATTGTCGATTTTTTGACAAAGTCCGCTCACTTCGTTTCGATCAAAGAGTCATACAAGATGGAAAGACTCGCGCGAATTTACATCCAAGAGGTAGTTCGGCTGCACGGTGTACCTGCATCCATTATCTCTGATCGAGATAGCAGGTTTACCTCCAGATTCTGGCAGTCTCATCCGAAGACTCTTGGAACCAAACTAGACATGAGCACGACGTATCATCCTCAGACTGACGGATAAAGTGAGAGAACAATCCAAACCCTGGAGGACATGCTTAGGGCATGTGTCATTGATTTTGGAAAGTCGTGGGACACACATCTACCTTTGATCGAGTTCTCGTACAACAATAGTTATCACACTAGCATCAAGGCTGCCCCGTTTGAAGCCCTATACGGTCGTAAGTGCAGATCCCCTCTGTGCTGGGCCGAGTTGGGGGACACACAACTAGGCAAGAGTCGAGTCCCCGACAGTACTCTCACCGGTCCTGAAATCATCCGCGAAACCACTGAGAAGATCATCCAAATCCAGGAACGATTGAAAGCTTCATGAGATCGCCAAAAGAGTTACGCTGATATCCGTCGGAAACCTCTGGAATTCCAGGTTGGAGACCGTGTCCTATTGAAAGTCTCGCCCTGGAAAGGCACGGTACGTTTCAGAAAGCGTGGGAAACTTAACCTGAGCTACATTGGACCCTTCGAGATCCTCGCCAGGATCGGTCCGGTAGCCTATAAACTTCGTTTACCCCATGAGCTCAGTAACATTCATCCCGTCTTCCATGTTTCAAATCTCAAGAAGTGCTTATCTGATGAAACCCTAGTGATTCCCTTAGACGAGATCGAGATCAATGAAAACCTCAACTTCATGGAGGAACCTATCGAAATCATGGATCGAGAAATCAAACGTACAAAGCAAAGCCGCAACCCATTAGTGAAGGTTCGCTGAAATGCCAAGCGGGGACCGGAGTTCACTTGGGAGGGTGAAGACTCGATGAAACAACAGTATCCACATCTCTTTTCAGATCCATGATTTGTATCTTGAATTGTATCTTAATTTTGAATTTCGGGACGAAATTCCCTCTAACGGGGGGATAATGTAACAACCTGGAACATGTGTTTACGGCCAAGGAGCATGCTTGGGCCGTAAACACATAAAAACATGGGTTTTTGAGCAATTTAACCCTTCCAAACCAACATTGGGACTTAGATATGACCTTAAGGCTTGCAAACCCGGACTTAGAACACCCTAGACATGGATTTTGAGGGACAAACATGAGTTTACGGCCAAGGATTGTGCTTGGGCCGTAAACTCCTCATTCTTGGGGAGTAAACAAAGCCATCCAACACCACCAAAAGCCTTGGAATAAATTCTAGAATCATCTAAAAATAGTTTGGGGACCTTAAACATGTCAAACACCCTCCAATTAGGTGTTTACGGCCAAGGCACCCCAATAACATGTTCATGGGCCGTAAACTTCTTTATGCATGTCAAATGGTACCCTAAATTCATACCAAGGCTTGGAAAATTAGTTAGAACCACATATGATTGTCCTAAGCATCACAAAATAAATTGGTTTGAGCTTGGGGGAGTTTACGGCCGTAAACTGCAAGTTTACAGCCGCGAACTCCCATATGTGATGTATATGTTCATACAATTTAATCCAAGGCATTAGAAAAAATCCATTCTAGCATTTCCCATGTCCATATAAGCCATTTAACACTCAAAATCACCCAAACATGAGTTCACGACCGTGAACTCATGTATGTAGGGGATATATGGCTGCAAACTCTATTAGGGAGTTTACTCTTGAGGAGTAAACTCAAATCCCAAGTCCCTCGCTTCATTACAAGTCCGTAGATGTCACTTGGGTCACTCCAAACACTCGTTTTGAAGTGTTTTAGCTCATTGGAGTGTAATATTCCATCTAAATAGTATTTGTAAATCTAATTAGATATATTTGGACATTATTCCATTTTACATAGGAACATTGCGAGTAATCAAGCCCCGAACCAACGTTTAGTACTCGAAACAGTCGCATTTCCTCGTCTGGTGAGTTCATACCCGTACCCTTTTTCACTGTTTTTCACTGTTTTCAGGGGGGAACACAAGCAAAGTACAAGGGATTACTTGTACTCAAAACTTGATTTCATGTGTGTGTTTCACATTTTATGTGCTTTTAACATTGATTGTTATAACTGATAACCGTTTGAACATGCAGATCACGTAATCATATATTTGTGAAATGGATTTTTAAACTGTTATTTTTTTTATATATTTCACAAATGGTTTTCCATATTTTATCAGTTAAAAGCATGACATTAGAACCTTTGAACTTAAAACTTGTACACTATTTTGCCCTCGGGAATACTCCACAGAGATATGCGAGTGGAGGACTATCATATTATTACTAGTAAATTGTTAGTCCTGTATGATTGGAGACACGTCCTCGGCGAACACTCCACAAAGACACGCGAGTGGAGGACTGCACCCGTAACCAGAATCTCTAGGATAGGGAGCGTGACTTGAGTGTATAGATCTATACGGGGCTGACTACCCCACACCTGGCTGCTAGCTACAGCCGAACCGAAATGGTTCAAGGGTGACGAAAGTCATAAGGTGATGTGGACTACTTATTGCCACATCTAGTCTATCGTATGGTTATGGAACTCGCAATTAGGATAACATAAATTTACTTAATATTAATAATGAATAACGTAATACATTTCACAAGATAACCAAGTTTTAGCATACATTTTTCACTTTGATAACCAACAGTCAGGAAAGTATGGGACTTTCCTGGGGAACATTATACATAACTAGGAAAGGGTAACAAATCGGGTAACTTTACATCTCAGAAGGGTAAACATGTCTTTCAGAATACATCTTTGACATTTGATAACCAACAATTCAGGAAAGTATGGGACTTTCTTGGGAATACATTTGTACTTAACTAAAACAGATAACCTAACTATACATTTCCACAAGAATATACGTGTTTTCAGTGTACAACTTTACTTTTCATGTTGAGAAAGAATAACCAACCTTTTTAAGAAAATATGGGATTTTATTGGTGTGTGTAACATTTTCAGAAACAGAAAGGAAACTTGAACATTTTCACAAAACAAAACCGCTTATGAACTCACCAGCGTTATGTTGATTTTCAAACCGCTTGTGTTCTCAGGTCAGCGTTAGAACAAGTACCCGAAGATCCTTTTATCCAAAGATGGAGTGCGCAGAACACTTGTTTTGTTTTGTTTATATATACTATGTATCACAACTGTACAACTTACTTTTGAAACAAATGTAAACTTTTCTATATGTAATGTAATGGTTGTTTTACTTTACTTACTATGTACATTGGACTTGATACTCAACGTGGAGTCAACCCCGGAAATGTTTCCGCCTTCGGTTTTTGGGGTGTGACATGTGGTGCACCAGTATTGTTTGTCAAATAAAGGACAGGTCGATGTGAATGTGTATTGATTACCGCAAGCTAAATAAGGTAACTAACAAGTACCCACTACCTCGCACAGACGACCTGTTTGATCAACTTCAGGGTGCTAGCTACTTCTCGAAGATTGATTTGAGGTCCGGATATCATTAGTTGAAAGTACACGATCATGATGTACCAAAGACCGCTTTCTGTACTCGATACGAGCATTTCAAATTCCTTGTCATGCCATTCGGTTTGACAAATGCCCCTACTATATTCATGGATATGATGAATCGGGTATGCCGTCTAATGCTTGATAAATTTCTCATCGTATTCATTGATGATATTCTAATTTTTTCCAAGTCGGAAGCTGATCCTGCCATTCATATTCGTGAAATGTTATAGCTTCTACGAAAGGAGAAGCTATATGCTAAATTCTGAAAATCTGAATTTTGGCTTTGCCAAGTTCAATTTCTTGGCCATGTGATTTCTGGTGATGGTATATCCGTAGATCCTACCAAAATTGAAGTGCCCCGTAATGCTTCTGAAGTTTTCAGTTTCTTGGGTCTCACGGGATATTACCGAAGGTTCATTAAAGATTTTTCACGTATAACTGTACCCCTCACAAGTCTTACGTGAAAACAAACAAAGTTTGAATGGGTGTGAAGCCCAAGAAAAAGCTTTGTCAACTTTAAAAGATCTTTTGACTCATGCTCCAGTCTTATCACTCCCAGAAGGTGATAATGAGTTTTATGTGTACAACGATGCTTCAAGGTTGGGACTCGGTTGTGTGTTGATGCAACATGGTAGAGTGATAGCCAATGCCTCAAGGCAACTGAAAGACTATGAAAAGAACTATCCTATTCATGATTTCGAGCTCACTGCAGTGATATTTGCCTTAAAAATTTGGAGGCATTATCTTTATGGTACAAAATGCCAATTGTTACCGACCACAAAAGTATCAAATATATATTCAATCAACAAACTTTGAATATGAGACAACAACGGGACATGGAGCTGATCAAAGATTATGACTGTGAAATCTTATAACATCCTAGAAAGGCCAATGTAGTTGCGGATGCACTTAGCAGAAAGGTTTATCATACTAGTGTGTGTTATGTTATTACTCACACTACAGTAAAGTTCACTATTCTTGATGAGCTAAAAAATGGCAAGTAGAGGCCCTAAAGCCAGAAAATGTGATGAAAGAATGGATAGTACATTATGTTGATATTTTACTTGATGATCCACGCAGACTGAAAGTATTTAAGAATCGGTTATGGATTTTGAAGATTAGTGGATTAAGACAGAAGATTTTAGATGAAGCCCATAAGTCTAAACTACCAATACATCCAGGTACTAGTAAAATGTACTATGATGTACGCACTGATTATTGGTGGCCTGGATTGTAACGTCCCAAAAATACGATCCAAAAATTTCATTTTTAAAACATACACTTTGAAAAACATTAGAGATAAAACATTCACTGTTCATATCATTTCATAATAGATATTGCGTGTCTTGAAAACATTTTATAAAAACATAATAATGTCAGAGTACAAATTCCCAGGAGGATCTCGTAGTGCGGAATACAACGCATGTGTATGATGGGCCGCTACCACGCCAGCTCCTTCCCTTTCGAAGAAGAGGTACCTGAAACGACAACTGAAAACTGTAAGCACGAAGCTTAGTGAGTTCCCCCATCGTACCACATACCATACAATCACATATAATACATACTGCCAAGCAATTCTGGGGTGCGTCCTACCGGTGTCAAGCCATTCTGGGGTGCTGACTACCCATGTCAAGCCATTTTGGGGTGCTGACTACCCTTCGGTCCTGCCGGCCGAACCTCGGGGACTATTTCACCCCCTACTACTACTACTACTATCACAATATCATAACATAACAGATTATCAGACATATCTGGGGTGTCTGAACTACCCTTCGGTCCTAACAACCGAACTCGGGGATTGCTCCCCTCCTACTACCTCTAACTCATATAACAGATCATGCTAGCATATAAACATAACATCACATTCTGTCAGACGTATCTGGGGTGTCTGACTACCCTCCGTTCCTAACAACCGAACTCTACTACTATCACATATAACATATCATGCTAGCATATAACATATCATGTAGTAGCAAACCTAGATGATATCACAGAGACAATCATCTATCATAACTCTCCTACTAGTGGGCCGACATTGTGGCCTGAGACCCACCGCTACTGGAAGGTAACTCACCTCAAAGTAGCTGCTGATCTGCGTGGGAACTGACTGTCTTCTGCTGTTGCTGCCCTGGAAATCCTCCGGCTATAATTCCCACAAAACACTCTGTCAAATACTGCTAATCAACTTCAGGGTAAAATGACCATTTACCCCTAACGAAGCCAAAAGTCAAAGTCAAAGTGCACTTCCAGTTGACCCGACTCGCCGAGTTGGCTTGCCAACTCGTCGAGTCCTTATCCATTCGAATAACCTTAATCCCGTCTCTACTCATCGAGTTTGGCATCGACTCGACGAGTTTTCCTTCTAAACTGATGTCCAAACGTCCTTCATCCTACTCGCCGAGTTGTATGAACAACTCGTCGAGTTCATCTTCATCCGAAGAACACTCTATGATGAGACTCGCCGAGTTGTATGAACAACTCACCGAGTCTGTTCTTGAGGCAAGAAGATTGACTTGGACTCGCCGAGTCTGGGCATTGACTCGCCGAGTTCCTTCATGGGTGAGTCTGGCTATCGAATCACTGAGTCACACCCCATGACTCAGTACTCCACTCCGCAAACACGAAAAGGGGGAAAACTCGGGGACTCGCGACTCGACTCGCTGAGTCTGTCACATGCAAATACTATATACTCGATTTTGCTTGGATCCAGCTCATTCCATACATAGATCTGGGTTTCTAGGGCTTGATTAACACATAAGGTTTCCAACTTTACGTGTAAATAAACACCAATGAAGGTTTTAGGCTCAAAATGTACTAAAAGAGTAGATCTAGGGCTTTCATGCAATATGGCTCCATAAAGGCAGTAGATTCGAGCTCTTGGAGCACAATCATGCCTAGATCTAAAGGTTAATCAACTTATTACCAACCCTAAATCACAATCAAGCTTGGAAATGGCGCAAGAAGGACTTTAATGGAGCTATAAGGGACTATATGCATGAAAAAAGAGGGAAACTGAGTTATACCTCAAGGAGATCACTGAAATAACACCAAGATGTCTGGCCTCCTTCTTCTCTTCTTGATCTACTCTTCTTTTCTCTCAAAATCTTCAAGAAAACACACCAAAGCACTTCAAACTCACAAGGGACAAGGGTTTGGACGATGTTGGGAGCTCTAAGGGTGAAAGGGGGCGAGGTTGGGGCACATATGGTTGGTTTATATAGGGTGCAAACCCTTGGAATTTAGGGTTTCATCAGACAGCGGGGACTCGCCGAGTCCAGAATACGGACTCGCTGAGTCGCCAACTTAAACGTGCTCCAAATCCCGTCTCTACTCGGCGAGTCGGGCCTACAAATCGCCGAGTCCAAGGCTGAAAATGCAAAACACTTAGATAAATTTTACATACCAGGAACCAGGTGCTACATGGATTAAAGAGAGACATTAGAAGATATGTGTAGAAATGTATTGTATGCTTACAAGTCAAAGCGGAGATCCAAAAGCCATATGGAAGTCCAGAAGGTATTAGTGTCCCCGTGTGGAAATGGGAAGAGTTGTTTATTACCAAATTGCCAAAGACTGCAAGACAGAATGATATCATTTGGGTAATTGTTGACTGGCTCACTAAGAGTGCACATTTTCTTGCCATGTGTGAAACAGCACCAATGGAGAAATGCGCACAAGTATACTTGGATGAAATTGTTGTGAGACATGGTGTGCCACTAAAGATTATTTCAGATCGTGATACCCGCTTCACTTCTCATTTTTGGGTGAATATGCAATGTGAATTGAGATCTCGTGTTGCTCTCATCACAACTTATCATCTCCAGATAGATGGTCAGACGGAGAGAACAGTCCAAATAGTGGAAGATATGCTTCGTGCATGTATCTTGGAGTTTGGTGGTAACTGGGACAAATACTCACCTCTTGTTAAATTTTCATATAATAATAGTTACCACACTTCAATTAAAATGCAACCATATGAATCACGGTATGGGCGTAAATATCGTACTCCATTATGTTGGCGTGATGTAGGACAGAAAATCCTTGGTGGGCCTAAAATGATTCAAGACACCACTGATAAGATTCAAATTGTATGAGAAAGAATGAAAGTGGCCTAGGTTCGACAAAAGTCTTATGTAGAAAAGAGAAGACGACCCATAGAATTCCAGGTGGGTGATTTTGTAATGCTGAAGGTATCCCTGTAGAAGTGTTTAATCGAGTAAAAGTATCAAATCAGAGTAAAATCAATGTAATCTGAACACACGAAGTAAATAAGATCTGTTTTAGCTCATATTAGTTCCAATGAACTGAAAGACCCTCACTTTCGTATTTATGAAAGACCCAAACTTTCATACTTGACAATATAGTTACTCCAAAACATGCTACTTGCATATTCATAAAAACAATATTTTACATTGATAAAGAGGCTACAAACTACTGGATACAAACCAACTATTTTAAAGTGTTATATATTACATAACTTCCCAGGATTCTATAGTTTTATACATATGGGAGTGCAAAATACAATAGTTTCAAACTATTCATAAGCTTCTATCGATACAATAGTTTCAAACTATTTAAAAATCTTCTACCAGTATATAACTATACTGGATGTTTATCTCCTGCAATTTGTTAAACATTGAGAGGGTAAGCGGTGATACTTAGTGAGTTCAATAATAGACACAATATAACGTTATGCCATATATATACTTCAATATGGCAGAAGCACAGAGGAACAAGGAACAACAAGGGCATGTGTGAATCATGTGACAAACATTCCATATCAATCATTGAATTGATTTAAAGATATACAATCAATGAGACATAACAATTTCCATGCTTGATATACATCAATAAAGCTTTGGCCTAAATGGCACAAAAGACACACAACTTCGGATTAACATTTTGGTAGATTTTAGGCTTCTAGTCCTGTCTAACCTTCTGCCAATACCATAGGATAGAAATGATTCTCTTACGGAGACATGTTCTACATGGCCAGAGGCTACGTACCAGTAGCAAAGTGAATCTAAGTCCTTTCACTGATCACATGGTCAAAGGTATTTCTTTGCTATTAAAAATAGCGAATAAAAATATCCTGGGAAAATAACCCGGAATAATAACACTGAAAAGCACGTAGCACATATAACACATAACATACAATTGTTTCTATATATTAAACTCATCGTGAAATAATAGGGGGCTAAAATATTAATTTGGGCAGCACTTCGACTCTAAATATCACTTTCTTCGTTGAAAACCGGGCTCTGCGAAGGTAGAGGTTCAAAACTGAAAAAATAAATTTTTTGGGCTTCTCGGGAGTCTCGGGGCGTGTTTTGGGCTTTGGAATTTGTATCGGGGCTTCGGGGGAAGTCGGAATAGTAAAAATATCAAAAGCAGGGGGGGTGAAAGTGACAATTTTTAAACTTCTAACCGGGAGGTCTCGCACCCCTTATATATGTGCGAGCCTCGGATCCAAAGCGAGGGGGTGAGGGCAGGTGGCTGCGAGGCTTGGACCAGGTGGCAGCAAGGCGAGGCTCGGACGGACAGGTGCTCACTTCGCATTGGTCGGATGACGTGGGTCAAAACAGCAGGCTTGCAGACGGCAGCTTCGGATTGGACCCAACTTCAGTCCAATGGGCAGGCTCCACGTAGGTGCGAGGGTCATCCGAGGGGCGTATCATGCGAAGGTGTCCGAAGCTTACTGGACCTCTGACTTGATCCAATCAGAAGGCGACACAGCAACCTCGATCCTATCAGAAGGCGACACGTGGAGGCTGTGTGCGAGGGATGACGTGGCAGCACTATTCATGCGAAATTTCTCGAAAAATGTGCCAAATCTTGTAAAATGCATAACTTTCTCATACGGGCTCCGTTTTTGACGTTTTTTATATGCACGCGTAGGTAAAATTATGCTCTACAACTTTCATTTAGACTTCATCGGAAAATTTTGACTTTATTTTTATATTATTATTTTTAACAGACCGGGATCGATAAATCCGTTAAAAATTCATAACTTCTTCATCCGACGTCCGTTTTCGTCAGAATTTTTATCGTTGTACTACTAATGACGAGACCTTACATTCTCATTTTGGTTGTGTCGGTTAAAAATCACTCGATCTAAAATTCGAGTTTTTAGCTGTCTACTGCTAAGCTGAAAATTCGAAAAATCATAACTTCCTCATACGAAGTCAGATTTTGACGTTCTTTTTACCGAACTTCTCGGTTTAACGAATACTACAACTTTCATTTAGATTACTAAGGCTAAAAAGTAGTTTATCAAAAACTCACTTTTTACGTCATTCGGCGTCGTGCCGGTTTTGTCGCGGATCTTCGATTGGTCATAACTTCTTCGTTATAACTCGGATGTCGACAAGGTTTTCGCCTACGTGTTTCTAACGAGATTATCTACAACTTTCAATAATAAATTTTTATTTATTTTAAATTTTAAATTTTTTTATATTTCACTATTTGGCTTTTAATTGGAATCTCATAAGACTTCTAATATTTTATGAGTTATTCTAAGCATAGTTTACTTAATTTCTAGTAAAAACTATCTGTTAGAACTCAACATTCAAATTCAAATAATATTTCATAATATTATTTACTTAAAACATGATTTCAAAACATGTATGTTACACATGTCCACTAAGGGACCTCAATAATCCACAGAGTTTCTAACTTTATGGCTTCCAAGCATTCTACTCAACCCAACATAGAGAAAGTGAGAAAAAACCTAGATCTATCATCATTTAGTGAAAAAGGTATAGACTTTATATCTCCTAAAGGTAAGGAAGAAAAGTGAAGATGCAAGATCTATGTTCATACCATGCAACCAAACACAAAAATGTGCTTATTCTTCTTAATCCTTCCTAAGAATGGCTTCACACCATCAAAACACACATAGGGAGGCTAGGGTTTGGAAGGAATTCAATATTAGAGAGTGGATGTTCCCAAAATGAGAATCCTTGGAGTTAATGCACTTAAAAAGGTCCCCAAACCTAAAATTGGGGTTTTGGCCCAAAACAACCACCACATCATGGCTAAGTATATGCTACGTTGTGGTGTTGCGTAGATATGCGTTCTTCCTCATCAAATGGCACATCGTGGCCCACCCAATGCCACACCATGGACATACAAAATTCCAACTTTTTAAATGATAAATTTATGAAAAGAATTCCTACAAAATGAATGTTATAATAAAAGATCACACTTCAATGATCTTTTTATCACAAAATCAACTCCATGGTCTGAGTTTATCGATCCAACCAAGTCTATATGTCCTGCATTAGCACTATACACCAGACAAACATCAAACATTCCCTTCAAGTGATCAACTTGACTACTTCCAATGAGATTTTATCCAGTTGTCTTGAACTGCGAAAGAAGTAGTAACATCTTTGGATTGATCACAGAATAACCTTAGGACTTTCTCAATGGAGTGAGAAATGTATAACCATCCTGATCTTCTGTCCCTCTAAATCTCCATCCATGTTATCAACTTTTCAGCTCCTAAATCATTCATCAGAAGTTCCTTCTTTAGAAGCTTCTTCAAATTGTATTTCCTGGCATCAAAATCATGCTAGACACATCTTCCTTGGGTTGTAGAAGGGTTTCCTGATATATATACGTAGTTCCATGCGACCTTGTTGTTTCCCATTTCTCAAAATTCTATGTTGGGTTTATGTTGAAAACTCCACATTCTGGTTACACCTTGATCATTCTCTGCAACAAAATATACCACATCCTCTCAAATTACACTTAACAGATTTAAAGGTCAGATCTATACTAATAACAAATTTTGGAGTCTTTCCTTATTTTGTACAACACAAACGCTAACTTGTCGCTCTAGATGCATTTACTAGAAATATTCACTTCATCCCCCTATCTCTAGTTTGCCATCATTCACACAAGGTGTGACAACCCGATATTTCAAGTCAATGTAATGACTTAAGTCAAGTATTATAATCTATTTTTGAATAAATAAAAAAATAAAAATAGCGTCAGAAATGAAAGGTTCAAAAGTCTCAATTGGGTTACATAAAAGGATAGATATCATGTCAAGGTTCTCAGAAATATAAAGAACACTCAAATCCGAGTTATCACGAAGAAGTTCTGACCAATTAAAGATCCGCATCAAAATCGGTAAAACACTGTTAAGTTTGAAAAGTGAAATTTCAATAAAATACTTTTTAGCCTTAGCAATCTAAGCGAAAGTCTTAGTTTAGGTTAAACCATGAACGTACATCAAAAGAACATCCAAATCTGACTTCGTATAAGGAAGTTATGATTTTTCTAAGTTTCGGAAGAACAGTAGGCAACTAAAAACTCGAAATAAAGATCGAGCGATATTTAACCGACACAACATAAACGAGAATTAGAGATATTGACAATAGTAATACAACGATAAAAAGACAGATGAAAACGGACATCAGATGAAGAAGTTATGAATTTTTAACGGTCTTTTCCTGTCCCAGCCTTCTAAAAAAATATAATTAGAAATAAACTCAAAATTTTCCAATGAAGTCTAAATGAAAGTTGTATATTATATTCTAACCTACGCGTGGATATAAAGAACATCAAAAACGGAGCTCGTATGCGAAAGTTATGCATTTTAGAAGATTTGGGCACACAAACCGAAGGGAGTACGCTATGGTGTACGAGGGTACGCCCATCATACTCAGTGCGCGGCCTCGGATCGATCACGTCTCCCTACTACCTTCTAGCCTGCCCATCCGAAGTCTGGTATCCGACGAAGGCGTCATGCATGATGTACACCCAACATATGAGGGCAGTTCCACCCCTATTTAAAGGGTGCGAGGCATCCGAACTTTTTGCCAATTTACAACATCTCTCCCATATTTTCTCACTCTTGAGCCTCCTGAAACTATCCTGACGCCCCGGTTACGTATCCAAGCTTCGACGAAGGTCCGAAGGTCCGAAACTCCCGAGAGATTTTCCACTTTTCGGTCGAAGTGCTGCCTAAGAAAAGTCTTGTTTTCTTCAGTTCATCCCACTTACCAGGTCAGTTCATACCCCTATATTTTCATGTTTTTACTATACTTTAGGGGGAAAAATACAAGTGAAACGCAAGAAAAACTTATGTTAAAACGCAAATCATTACATACAGTTTCTAATGTTTTATCTACATTTTGAGTATAGATGTTAAATAAGTAAAATAATGTTATTACAAATATTATACTTTACATGCAAAGTTGGTAATACACCAAGGTTTATCATTCAAATGAAGCACACTTTTGAAAAACTACAATATCCATAGTTTACGAGATATTCATGATATTTTACACTCTATGAACACTATAAAAATGAAATAATTACATTTACAAGAAAAATGGACTTTTCATACATAAATCTATTTGATACTAACTTTTGTGAGACATTTAACTTCACGTACTTTCAAGTACGCCTTTCAAGTCCTGTGTTATAAACCATAATCTCCTGTAGGGTGAGTGTGATACTTATGTATAGATCTATACGGGATTGACAATCTTGCACCTAAATATTAGCTACAGTTGGACCGCAGGTCTGGGGTGACAAACGTCATATCATTCCAATGCCTGAAGAACATTGTGACAGGCAGTCTGGGTCAATAGTACGGTTATAAAATTCACTTGAAGTATTAATACATTTGATTTATGGGGCTATCAAATGCCTTAGTGATTATATATATATATATATATATATATATATATATATATATATATATATATATAAATGTACTTACACTATTTTAGGTATGGAAAATACTTACGCATTCCGGTTTTTGGAACTTTTAAAACTACTATTCATTTATTGAAAATATTGGATTTTCTAGACACAAGCGTAGTTACTTTATACAAAAGGCATACAATTCTTATACAAAAATGCTTATGAACTCACCAACTTAATTGTTGACACTTTTTCAAAACTACATGTATTTCTCAGGGATTCAGTAATACAAGTAAACAACAACTTTTGAGGAAGGGACGCTAAGGCGTCAATTTCAAAGTTATTATATCTTCATAATGTAATTTCTTTTGATACATGTATTACAATAAAAAATTTAACTTTTTAAATTATATTTATGATGGTTGTGTTTGCTTTCATTACTATTTACTCAACTGTTATGATACTACATGAAGTCATCCGCCCTCGAACGATTCCGTCGTTCTGGTTTAGGGGTGTGACAGATTGGTATAAGAGAATTGTTTATAGTGAACTAAGTATATCAAACCACATAAGATATACAAACTATAAATGCAAAGGTACTAAAACTCTCTGACAAAACGCTTTCACGCCAACCATACTTCATTAAATTAAAATGTTAGTTTCATAAATGTACAAATACGTGCATGCAACAGTTTAATGTCATAATTAGAACTACACAAAAGTATTAAGACAAGTTGGACACTATGACTAAGCCTCAGAATATGTAATCAGATCTAGGATGAATATAGCCTGATCAACTATATTTATCTGAGATATGACTAACGTATCTCGGAGAATAGTCGTAGTGAGCAACAAGTCAAAAACTTACCAAACTAACACAAAAATCAAACCTACAAATTTAAATATTATAGGAGTATTTATGACACTATAAAAACTATAATAAGTGAGTAAACCTTAGCATTTCGTTAAAACTAGGATCGTCAATTAAATAAAATTAAACTTATAGAAAACTAAAAAACATCACTGACAGGTCTATAATTGCAAAGTGCATACTTTAAGGTTACACATGATTGAGGTTGCATAGACTTAGGATTTATGATTTTGCTTTAGGCTATTTTCCTTGTTTGGATGTGGGCTTAGAGTGAAACTACTTATCCAATGGTCCATTCAATCTTAATTGTATGTAATTCGTATACACTAGGTAATTATAGGAGGATTAAATGTAGGTCTTATCATAAAGTTTTTTCTTTACACTCAAATTTTATATATAATTCTCTTATCTCTATTCTCGATCAGACGAAATGGCAGGATTTCATATCCCCGGGGATCCCTACTACCCAAATCAGGGCAATGGAGGTTGGATCAAGGAGGATCCAGAAGAGGATCCTGAAGAGATCCCTAGGAAGATCCAGAAGAGGATCCCGAATAGGAGGAAGAGGAAGAAGAAGAGGAAGCAGATGATGAGGGCACTGAATCAAAACCCGAGGTCTACAATCCTCCCCAGGTAGTACCAAATCTCCGACAAGACTTTCAGGGCTTGACACTCCTTTGGGTTGTAGATCTGAAATGATGGAGCAGGGAACAAGGACAATGTGCACCCTACGACATGGGACAAGGGTTTTATAACCTTAGTAATGGAGGTTCAGTTGACAGAGCAATCCATGTCATGGTTCGTCGCATCGCCAACCAAGGTGAGCAAACAAGGGTAAACGCTAACCAAATCATGGATGTTGGTGCCACTGCCCAAATCACGGCGGTACGTCTTCGTCGACTGGACGAAGAACATGATCGAACAATAAAGCACACCTTTTCCCTTAAGAAATACATTACCGCTACTAGAGCCGACGTAAGGGAGATCCGGAAAAACCAAGCCGCAATGGAGAGGTGCGTCATCGAGGCTGAGCGTCAAGTAGCTCGAGCTCGGACTTCCACGACAACATACCATGGTCTGCAGCGTACCACCTGCTCGGATTAGAGCACGTACTTCTTGCGCAATGTATAGACTTATCGAGTGAGCATTGGTGCTACTCTTTCCTTTATGTATGTAAACCCGACGGATTGTGAGTACACAATTCGGGGGTCTGAATGCGTTCAAATTTTCCCATTTTCATTGATGTACTATAGACTTGTGTTAAGGTCAAATTTTCCTGATCGATGTATCGAATATTACTATCAATGAGATTGACACTCATTTATTATTTCATTGGGTATTTCATTAAGTTCTTAAAATACTAAGGAAATCATGTACTTATTATTGTAAGTTTCCATTTCGAAATTAACTAACGAATTCGGTAATGTTCGGAATGTAAAGCATATAATACTAAGACTTTCCATAATCATTTCTGAAGACTTATCAGGAATTCGTCTTTTAACTTATGATAGAATCATGCCGCCAAGAAGGAATCCCCGATGCATCAATACTAAAGGAACACCACCACCACCTCCTCCACCACCACCCCCATCAATGGACAATGTTGTTTTTCAGGTTGCCGGAACAGCTGCTGTTACAGCAGCAATGGCACAAATGAGTAACAACGGTTCAGGAGGAGGAATAAATAGCTCTACCAATGGCTAACACCAAGGTCGTTCCGAGGAATGCACTTACAAGGAATTCACCAACAGCAAACCCATATCCTTTAATGGGACTGGAGGAGTTATGGCTCTATCCCAATGGACAGAGAAAACAAAAGCAGTATTTGAGATCTGCTCATGCCAAGAAGGGAGCAAAGTAAAATTTGCTACCTATACTTTCTCCGAACGAGCCCTACCGGGGTGGAATGGCCATGTCAAGTCACTAACTCTGGTATTGGCTAACTCCATGGGATGGGAAAACCTAAAACAAATGCTCATGCAAGAGTACTGCCCGAGAGGCGAAGTACATAAGCTCAAGCCAGAGCTTTGGGGCCTTACTATGGTAGCATCGGGCATCACAACCTATACTAATAGGTTCGGTGACTTAGCAATACTTTTCCCGGGAATGGTTGCTCTAGAGAGCAAGAAGATCGAGAGATATATCTGGGGACTGTCACCCCATATCAAGGAAGTGTACTAGCTTCCAAGCCAGTTACTTTTGATAGTGCCAAACAACTGGCACAGTCCCTCGTTGACCATGGTGTCTGCCAAGGATTCATGACTTCTGTTTCGAAGCAACCCATAGAGAGCAACAACAACAACAATACCAACAACAACAACAAGTTTTGGAACAAAAGGAAGGGTCAATCTTTGCAAAAACCTTCCAAGAAACAACAGATAGTGGCATTCCATGCCGCTACTACTCCCACCACTGTTCCTGTCACCCCTACACTAGCAAAGCAATATGCTGTAAAGCTACCAAAGTGTGGCAAATGCAATTTCCATCACAACGGAAATTGTCGGGAGATGCACTGTAATAACTGCAATAGGAAAGGGAACACTGCACGTTTCTGTAAGGCACCGACACGGCCAATCAGCCAAGTTCCTGGAGTCGGTGTGGGCTAGACGTGTTATGGGTGTGGTGAAGCTGGGAACTACAAGAGAGATTTTCCTAAGTCAAGGAATGCTGGCGGCATAGCAAGAGTGCTGGAAATAGGGCAGAACGAAGCAATAGCTGATCCCACGGTGGTTACGGGTATGTTTCTCCTCAATAACACTTATGCATGCATACTATTTGATTGTGGTGTAGAGAGGACTTTCGTGAGCCATGAGTTCAAACACTTACTTAAACATAACCCCCAATCACATAATAAGATATTTACAGTAGAAATTGCAAACGGTAAAACAGAAAGCACAAACGATATGTATATAGGCTGCACGCAAGATTTAAATGAACACTCGTTCAAAATCGATCTAATGTCGATCACTATAAGAAGCTTTGATGTCATCATCGGTAATGATTGGTTAATCCTTTACCATGCCGATATACTTTGTAACGAAAGGGTCGTTCGCCTTAATCTGCCAAATGGCGAAACTCTTATCATTTATGGGGATAAACCCGGTACCAATTTACAAATCATCTCTTGCGTCAAAGCCCAAAAATACCTGCGCAAAGAATACCATGCTTTCCCAGCCCACGTGGTAGATAAGGAAAAAGAAACGAAAGATATCAAAGACATTCCAGAAGTCTGCGATTTCCCCGACGTCTTCCCTGAAGATCTTCCAAGAGTTCCACCAGAATGTCAAGTCGAGTTCAGAATCGACTTGATTCCCGGAGCTACCCCAATAGCAAAATCGCCGTACCGTCTAGCATACATGGGGAACTTTTAAACATAAAAGTTAGTATGAAATACATACCTTTAGTTGCTTGGATTCCTTAAGAACCTTGTGAGCCTAACACCTCAAGTGTGATGCCTCAAAGGTCTCACACAACACCAAATCACTTGGAATAACTTAGAGAGACATGCGAACACTCTAGAAATCGACTAGCCCTCACTTTTCTTACTTAGTGGCCGATTTTGGTCTACAACATGATGCTTATGTAGTGTGTCATAATTAGGGTTACACCATGTAAACCCTAATTGACATGGCTTTTCATTTCTTGGGTTCATGGGTTCAAAAACACCATGGAGCCTCCATGGAGCATCTTATGGATTTTAGCCCAGCTTGATAAACCATGGATCATTAGCCCACTATACAAGAATGGATGATTTACACAATCAACCCGTATACTTAGTTAGTCTTCTTTTGACCACTTAATTAATTCAAAATTAATTCTTGATCAATACTAAATAAATAATATTATTAATAATGTTATTAATATATTAATAAACCATAAGTGTCCTTTCTCTCATTTTTAGTCTACCCAAGTGCATGATACCATGCAACCCAAATGGACCATGCCAAACCGGGTTAAGTACATTCCAAAAATAGTTATGAACTTAGACACCTAATCCAACTGCAAGAATGACTTTAGGAACTGATCAACAATCATAGCTCTTTCAAGGTCTCGCGGAACTGAGATGATGATGATACGCCATTTAAGATAAGTGGTCATATAATCCTCTGTGCAAGATATCAGCTGGAAAAATACATGGAACAATGTTTTACTTATTGTCCTGCAGTTTGTTTCCTGATTTCCGATTTGTTTGACAAAGAACTTAATTGAACACATCAAATTAGTTCTGACCAGGCCCGGTACATGGGTCAACACAAAATCATCGAGGGGCCCAGATATCGCTTCTAATCCAAGAAGGAACAGATAAACTTCGACTCATATTATTGTTCTACTACTAGTTGAATCATACATAAAGGCACATTTTCTAACATCGAGTTACCAATATGTTTTTGTACAATCAATGTAAAACCAACTCATATGCAACAACTCATATCTCTAGGTTTGAAGACTTATATGATATTACCGTCTCACGATCACTCGAGAAAAATTCCATGAAGTGATACCAGTGAGCGTGGGTTGAATCCAATACTCAAAACTTATGAGCTCATGAATGTTGCAACAACTCGTGCTATGTCCCATACCTTGGACATCTACAATCCAGCTTCATGACAGTCTTGATTCATATCTACTTCCAACATATGACCGACCGTGGATGGTTTGAATAACTTAGTCATTTGGGAAGAATGACCTAATTATTCTGGAAGTCAAAACATGCAAAGTGAAACACAAGAATAATCAAATCAAATATGGTCTCAGAACTTATGAATATAAATAGAATATCTTTTATTTATCACCATATTGATTACACATTATTCATTCACTACTTTTTCAAGCTATCAACTTTATACTTGAATTAAAACAATAGTTGTCCCATGCTCCAAGCATGTACACTATGGTTTTTGCTAAACACTAGTCATGCCATACACCAAGTATGCACAATAATTTTGTCTATGATCTTTACTCTGTGAAATAGATCGATTGAAGATAATTCCAATGATACTCATTTCACAATCCCAAATCCTTACCGCAAATGCAAGAATTCAAAAGTCCTGCCATTTACCTAAATCCGTTAGATTCTAAACTTATATGCATCGGTCCTCTTGCAATGATTATGCACAAAGTCACAAAGACTTGTCAACAGACATTACAGAGTATTCCAATGGAGATCAACTTCCATGAAAACGAAGTCTCATATTCAAAGTTCATTTCTTTAAACATTCTTTTTGCATTAAGTTTCCTAATCTTACACAGATTTAATGAATAACTTCCACCTATGGGAACATTTTCATATTCCCCTTTTGACTAATACTCCTGAACAAGATTTGACTCTTTTCAGAATATGTCAATATGGTCCTTACAAAATTTAACACTATACTTTCAATTGTCCCTGAGCAACCAATCTTTTGTAAACCTTAGATTGTCCTCGACTATTGCTTAATCAAATTAGTCATATCTAGTTCTAGCACTTTTTCCCTCTTAATGCTCTGGGCATTTGGAAAAATTTAGAATAGATGAATATTATAGCACATGCAATCGATCCTGTATCCGAAGCATATAGGACACGATTCATAAAGCATGATATTGGACCAGTCTTTTGCTATAATATTTCTATTTCTATTTGCCATGTTCTCATAATTCAAATTATGAAAAGGGATGTCGTAATAATAATCGAATTTTAGAACGCAAATAATGGACCCATATATAGAATTTCCTTATGTTGATCCATTCCAACATAAAGTTCATATATATATATATATCCTTGACTAAAGATGATTAAAAACTCAATCTAAGCTTTTAGAATTGAAATGAAGTATAATTTCCTCTCCCTTAATTATAGCAAAACAAATTTTTCCCAATTGAAACCTTCTGTTTTCTATAATCAACGTTGCTAACTTGAAACACTTATTATAATTATCATGCTCCCACTTGCATGATGATTATTAGCATAGAACTTATGCTCCCTCTAGCTTTGACATATTCTCAGAAATCAGCGGGACTTCTAGAAATAAATACTTTATTTACCTTCTTACCAAAGTTCATATTTCTGATACAAGATGCTTTGATAAAACTTTATCAAAATCATACACCTGTCCTTAGATAGCACACAGGTGTGTCTAAACAATTTCAGAACTATGAAAAGGGATGCCATAATCATAGTCTCGATTGTTTAGATCTTTGCCATTTCTCACAAGTCGATGTTAGTGTGCTGGTTAACCACACACGCTCCACTAACGACTTTGAGAATGCAAATATCACAATTGATATCTACTTAAAATCTACTTAATGAAAGCGTTTCCTCACCATCATTTTCATGAATCGGAGAGAAGCCTTATGAAACCTAGATTTTATGGTGTATGTGTTCCTATCCATGTGAATTTGTCAAAACCATAATCACAAGACAAAGTTAGTGACAAATCCAAACTCTTATGGATTGAACTTGTGTAGTCTTAACTTCATGCCACCTGGTAGCACAAGGGTCTGTCATTGCTTCCAAGTTGTTATGCAACCAATTGAGAACTCTCAGAACTCATATGGAAAGCCAACTTTAACTGTAATGGGCACAAAAATAGGAATATGTCAACACGATAGGTTATAAACCTCAAGTCGCGTGCTAGTGACAAACTATATGTTTTTCTTCTTGATTAGATCTAGAAGATTTTTCAAGATCTTTAAGACTCCCACTGTCCTCTTGACATATAAGACTCACTTGTCAAATTTTCAAGAGATAGTGTGGATTCTTTATCAAGACAAACACTTCACATAATTGGTCTTAGTTGGTCTTTGTTTTATCCAAAACATCACAACTTACCAACTTCAAATGTACAAGAGTAGGATACATTTTACTCTTACATTTGAAAAGTGTTATAAACCTTTCTTTAAGATATGTCACTCAAGTTACAATCTTGGAGTATGATTCTAAGACTTGTTTTGGAATGAAGTATGACTCATCTGCTTGATTTAACCACTTCAACAATTCATGATTCCTCTTCTTAGCCATAAGAATGCACTAAGATTTCCTTAGAGGACTAATTGTGATATGGTCTCTTAATCATTAAGATGATCACAAAACATGATACTAAAGTACTCTCCCATCTTTCAGATTTGAGTAACTTTTATCTTTCTGCCTAATTTGATTCTGCTCATTCATTCTGTCATACATCGAAACTTTTCCAATGTTTCAGAATTATACTTAAACTTGTAAGTATAACAATATTTACTAAAATTTAGTAAATCATGACGAATAGTCTTATCAATCTTTTGTGGTGGACTTGACCAGTGCAGAAGAATGTGTACTCAAACCTTTTGTCCTTCACTTGACTCACATATACATGTGAACAAGGTATTAGTCTTAATTTTCCAAAGATGAAAATTCTCATTCATCATACGAGTTACATGATTCCAAGTATCTATCCAACTGAAACTTGGGTGATGAGAATCTTTCCTTATTTGGTAAACTATGACACTACCACACACGAAAGAATCCAATCCATTTTCCGATGTTTCTATCAATGGAATCATATAATCAACATTTTTTTTACAAATGCCACTATAAGGTTATTTAAAATAAATAAAAGCAAAACTTTTCTTTTATTTAAAACTTGTGGAAAAACTTATCCTTACAATGCAAATGCATACGAAAACTATGTTGTTTTCTATTCCTAAGCAATCTATCACAACTCTTAAGTAGTAGCTCAAAATTTTTGATCACTGAAGCATGCGATCGAAATCCATCTTCACGATCAGAATCAACTTACTCTTCTTTAAGCTTCCTCTATTTTCTTTGATTCTTAAAACTTCAACATGTGACCCAGTCACATCATGTAATAAGAATCTCCAAATAGGAACTTAATAGAGTTAGATAGTGGACTTACCTGAAGTGGAGTCAATTTGTTTTTTGACTTGACCAACCTTATGATCTTTCAGGTAAGTAGGGCCGCTTTGCAACCAATTCCCCTTACTTTGGAAATAGAACCAGATGGACTCTTTGGTAATGGTATGTGGGACTATCTCAGACTTAGCCTTTCTCTTTATCATTTGCTCAACTGAGTTGACTATGTTCGACCCCTTTCCATTGGGAAGAAAAAGCTTCTCTGGATATCCAATGTTACCAATTATCAATGTCCATTGTATTTTGGGAAGTTGATCTACTATTCAAATTTGCTCTACCAGTGCTCCAAATCATTGCTGATTCAGCAGCACCAGGCAAATATATAAGATCATTAAGGGTCATTTCATAGTCTTTTACATAGTAGTCCCAAAGGAAACTTACTATAAGACTTAGAAAGTGATTGAGCGACCAACTTTCTCAAGACTTTGACACCCAACTCTCCCGGCTTATCAATATGTGACTTTATCTCCAAGATGTGAGCATACATAGACCTTGCTTGCAAATAGGGCTTGAGTGACCTTGATCCAACCACAGGACATCATCTTCATTAGGAAAGCTTGTTCCAAGAGACTTGGGGAGATCATAGATGTCTAAACCAGACATCTAATGGGAGATATTCAAGATAGTTGATTTAAAGTCCTTAATATAACACCCAATATGAAATATTAAGGCTAGGACCCAACACAATATTTTATAACTTGGAAGAGGGATGTCATAATCCAAGCTATAGAATATTTGAAGGTAGACGAATGACAATTCACCAATTTCCACCATGAAAAACGAAATAATTATTAGGTTTTAATTAGTTTTGAAACTCCTAGATTCTTTGACATTCATTGAACTTTTCAATGGCATGTTTCAATCTCGAGTGTGCCCTTCAAGTTTTGTGACTGGGATGCCGAGGATCACAAAACAAGGTGTGAAGTAACCATGCAAATTACTTGGTACCCTTAATTTTTACCCCTCAATCGACGTGTGCCGGTTAACCACACACGCTCCACTGATACTATGATAAACATTAAGTTACCCTTTGCCTACATGCGCTCCTCTAACCGACTTACGCAAGGTGCAAAGTGTAATTTCATGAGTTATCACCTTATTCACATTATCCTAAAGTAAATAAGATTCGGAATTTATAAAAATGTTTTGTTACTTTATGTTCATCAAACTTTTAATAAGAATTTAAAGTCCTTGCTTACCCGTTCGGCTAATGATCCTCCACCGATCAAGCAAGCAGTGGGTGAGAGTGGACACCCATTAAGCTGCCATTTTATCGACAACAACCTTATACCCCCCTTATAGACCGACTTCGCGAATGAGGCCTACTAATGGTAAAACGATTTAATCTTATACATATATAATCATTATTAAACTTATAATATTATAAATTATAAGGGTTGAATTTTAACTTTTAAAATTCTGGGGATTGGAAGAAAAGTTTTTAGAGTGACTTTACATGTTCCAAAACTTGAGGGAAAGTTTTGTAACTTTCAAAACTTTTCATCTTTCATAACTTATGAGTTAAATGGTTTATTAAAATGAGAGACTTTTAATTTTATGTAACCTATGTGTTTCTTTAATGGAATTTCAAAGTGTGACTTTTGGTAATCCATAACTTGAGGACAATTAATGGATTCCATTAAAACACATAACGATCAAGAATTAATACTAGCAAGCAAGTTAAAAATAATTCCTATGATCTTCTAAACTCATAAGTGTATGAACTTTCATATCAACAATTTCAAGTGTCATAAATAAACCATACAAAGCTTGAAATTTTGATAATAACCTTTGAAATTGGATTAGTATAATCATTACCACATCAAAAACAGGTTTTAAGGTTCAAACAACAGTTTAGGGTAATGATCGTCATCAAATACCAAGAAAAACCCTAAAATTCTGCATATAGGGGCATCACCACGTTATGGTAAATACTGCCACGTCATGGTGAGCAATCAAAACCCCAAAATTCTACATATAGGAGCATCACCACGTCGTGGCAAAGACCGCCACATCGTGGTGAGCAGTCATATGCAAAAAATGCAAAATTTTAACTTTTGGAAAAACATGTAGCATCAAGTATCAAATAAACAAGCCTAGGCTCTGATACCACTGAAGGCTTTGAGAATTATAACACTCCTATGGTGTACATGAAACCCTAGAAACATTGGATCTATGTTTTTCTATGATACATGCAAATTTGGTTTTCCAAGGTTCATAACCTATCTAGCATACATGGGGAACTTTTAAACATAAAAGTTAGTAAGAAATACATACCTTTAGTTGCTTGGATTCCTTGAGGACCTTATGAGCCTAGCACATCAAGTGTGAAGCGTCAAATGTCTAACACAACACCAAAGCACTTGGAATAACTTAGAGAGAAATGCAAACACTCTAGAAATTGGCTAACCCTCACTTTTCTTACTTAGTGGCCGATTTTGCTCTACAACATGATGCTTATATAGTGTGTCATAATTAGGGTTACACCATGTAAACCCTAATTGACATGGCTTTTCATTTCTTGGATCCATGGGTTCAAAAACACCATGGAGCCTCCATGGAGCATCTTATAGGTTTTAGCCCAACATGATAAACCATGGATCATTAGCTCACTATACAAGAATGGATGATTTACACAATCAACCCATAAATTAAATTAGTCTCCTTTTGATCACTTAATTAATTCCAAATTAATTCTTGATCAATACTAACAAAAGAATATTATTAATATATTAGAACTTATAGTATATTCATAAACCATAAGTGTCCTTTCTCTCATTTTTAGTCTACCTAAGTGCATGATGCCATGCAACCCAAATGAACCATGCCAAACCGGGTCAACGTACATTCTGGAAATAGTTATGAACTTAGACACCTAATCCAACAACATTAAGGGCAGGGAAGTTATACGTAAAATTCTCAAAGTGCAAATTTTGGATTCGGAAAGTAGATTTCCTTGGTCATGTGGTCATTAAAGAAGGGATACACGTGGACCCTTCCAAAATCAAGGCAATCAAGAACTGGTCAGCTCCAAGAACATGAACGGAAATCCGACAAATCTTGGTCCTTCCTGGCTATTACCGAATTTTCATACAAAAATTCTCAAAGATTGCCAAACCACTTACTGCACTGACTCAAAAGGGTGTAACCTACAACCGGGGAGAAAATCAAGACGCTACGTTCTAAACAATGAAACAAGCCCTATGTAGTGCACCCATATTATACCTGCTAGAAGGAACATAAGACTTTATGGTCTACTGCGACGCATCAAGCCAAGTTCTGGGATGTGTTCTAATGCAACGAGGAAAGGTCATCGTATACGCCTCGAGACAACTCGAGACGCACGAAGTCAACTACACCTGGAACTAGGAGCAGTTGTTTTCGCCCTAAAGATATGGACGCACTATCTCTACGACACGAAATGCACAATCTTCACCGACCATAAGAGCCTTCAGCACATTCTTAACCAAAAAGAACTCAACATGAGATAGAGACGATCGGTTGAACTACTGAGCGATTATGAATGCGAGATTCGTTATCATCCGAGAAAAGCTAATGTAGTAGCTGATGCTGTCAGTCGAAAGGAATACTTGGGCCGCCGAGTGAAGTGCTTAACCATGACGATCCATTCACACCTGTCCATGCATATCAAGGAAGCTCAAATGGAAGCCTTGAAAATAGAAAACATGGCTGGCGAAGCCTTAATAGGAATGGATAAAAATCTTGAAGTCAAGGGTGACAGAATTCGTTACTTGATGAATCGAATCTGGACACTGAAGTTTGGTGGAATCAGAGACATTGTCATGAATGAGGCTCATAAGAATCAATACTCCGTGCATCCCGGTTTGTAACAGCCCGGATTTCCAGGTATCTTTTATGCTTATGTTTTTGGTGTTTTGTGAGGGGACTCGGCAAGTTGGAGCTCAAACTCGCCGAGTAGGATCGCGGTTCTGGAGGCGGGTTCGCGCCTGGACTCGGCGAGTCCAGGGTATGGACTCGGCGAGTCCGTGTTGTTTAATGAAACCCTAATTTCTCGGGTTTGGGACCTATTTAAAGGGCCTTAAGGCCGTCATTTGTGCTCACCAGACCCCTAAGTGAAACCCTAGCGAGTTTGAGCATTTGGAGCAAAGCAAGGAGCCATTATTGACCTTGGAGGTGTTATATTGCAAGGGAAAGGAAGCAATAGCTAAGGGGGAATCAAGAGGAGCCACTTCCTGAAGATTTGAGGACCAGAACATCACATTTGAGGTACTACCTTCGAGCTATTCTCTGTTATGTTGATGTTTATATTGATTTAGGGCTTATTGAGCCCTTTTGTGGCTAGATCTAGTGCTTCCTTGGTCCCTTAAGCGAGTTAGGTTCTAGATCTGGACCTTTAGAGGTCCATAGTGTCCCTTTTGCCCAAGCTTTTTATGAATCCATGGGGGTTTTGGGTTGGGGTCTTTGTGCTTAAGGTCAAAACACCATTTATGAGTCATGGAGTGTGTTATGAGCACCAAGATGTGGACTTTACGTGATAAATAAGCTTAGGAGGGCCAGATCTATGAGTTGTTGGAGCGGATCTAACCTCAGAAGCAAGTTTGAGTTGATGCATGGCATGGACTCGCCGAGTCTGAAGAACAGACTCGACGAGTAGCATGAAGATTGTCCTTAACCACTCAGCGAGTGGTCTTGCCGAGTTAAGGGTCGGCTCAGTGAGTCAGGGAGAGTTAGGGAGGGTTGATAGTTGGACGGAGTCGAGCTGGGACTCGCCGAGTTGTTCTTGAGACTCGGCGAGTTGAGTCTTGGTGGCCCTGCGATTCATGCCAGGTGGAACCCGTCGAGTCAGGGGAGTACTCAGCGTGTCAAAAGAGAATCCTAGAGAGTTGGTGAATACATATAGACTCGCCGAGTCACCCTAGTGCACTCGCCGAGTCCGGTCAAAGTTGACCGTTGACCAGAGTTGACTAGTGTTGACTTGATAGGGGTAGTCAACCTTAGTGGTAAAAGTGTTAATTAAGAGATATATGATGTTATAGGAGGATTATAGCTCGGAGGATCGAGCACGAGTGATTTCCAGGATTCGCAAGTTATCGAGATAACCGAGGTGAGTCTTCTCACTATACTTTACCTTGAGTAGGTAATCAGAGTTATGTATCAGAGTATGTGTATGTTATGTGTATTCTATGTGTTGTACTGCATGATGTCTATGTGATTTATGCTGTGCATGTTTATAGAGTTGGAACCGGAAGGTTCCCAGAGTTAGAACCTGAGGGTTTACAGAGCTTGGGTGCACGGACCCATAGAGTTATAGCCTCGAGTGGCTAATATATGTTTATGTGGTATTTTGGGGAACTCACTAAGCTTTGTGCTTACAGTGTTAGTGTTGTTTGTTTCAGGTACTAGTGATGACCGTGGGAAGGCGCCGACTTGATCTGTACACACGCATGGGATTTTTTGATATATATGATCTTGGGATTTTGTTTGATGTGAATTGTGATTTTAACTTAATGTTTTTATGAAAATTAAATGAGAAATGTTTTTATAATTTGTGAAAAAATATTTTGAAATTCACCGTGTTACAGGTTGGTATCAGAGCCTTGATTTGAGAAGTATTTTCAAAAAGAATAAAAGATTTTGAAAACGTAGAGCAGAGTTGTGTGTACGATCAGTCCGCGCCTGAACGGTGATTTCCCAAAATACCCTTATGATATGTGATATTGATATTGCTATGATGTATCCGCATGCTAGAGTAGGCTAGGTATTCCTATTAGGACTAGAGTGGCCTGATTTGTGATGCCTTAGCCTAGGAAGAGGTGAGCTGCTATGAGATGCTTAAGAGTGAGTCGGTAGCAGCTAGGGGCTTGTGAGAGATCTATTAGAGGGAGGTCTATGCATGATAGAGTACTTGGAATTTGGGATCCGAAGAGGAGGACTTGGGGTGTATTCTGATACGGTGTGGACAGTAGTATTGGGCCCGTACTACTGAAAGCACCGGAGCGGTGCACAGCCCAAGTAAGAATCTTTGGAATACCAAGGATCAAGGAGGAAAGAGTTGACGAGTGTGAGTATGCTTGTATGGGTCCTAATTTATCGTATGTTGTATTTCAGAGGTAGATCATGGTGAGGACACGCTTGATGCCTGAGAGCAGTGGTACCAGTGATGAGGAGATCCGTCGGATCATCCATGAGGAGGTGGCTGCGGCCATCAGGGCAGAGATATCGGAGATGTTTGGGTCTATAAAGACCATGCTGATTGAGACCTTTGACGAGCGTTATGCCACTCTTTATGAGGCTGCTGTTGCGGCGGCCACCGCAGCGATTGCTGCCGCGAGGCCGCAAGGTGGTGATGCGTTGCTGTTCCGGGAATTCAGCAACATAAAACCACCAGAGTTTGATGGGACCCAGGATCCGGTGGCAGCTATGAGGTGGATATCTGATATAAAGGGGTGTTTCTTCACTTGCTCATCTCCTGAGCATTTGAAGGTTCGATTCGAGCTGAACCAGCTTCGCTTGGGAGCGAAGGACTGGTGGAAGTTTGTGACGGCGCATTATACGCCTGCTGAGCTTGCGGCAGTGACCTGGGAGAGGTTCACTGTCATATTCCGAGATGGGTACGTTCCCCAGGTGGAGAGGGAGCATTTGGCACAGGAGTTTCTGACCCTCAAGCAGGGTACTGAGTCAGTTACAGCAATCACCAGGATGTTCCATGAGAGGGCGATGTTCTGACCTGAGCACGTGTCCACTGAGCAGGCACGTATGAGCCGATATTTGAGTATTTTGAGGCGAGACATTCGGGAGTTCGCGGCGAACTCCTCGTACCGGACATTTGCTGAGCTTCAGGAAAATGCCCGGAAGAGGGAGATTGAGCTGGAGACTCAGGCCAGGGAGGAGGCGGAGTCTCAGGGGAGGGATCGGCGACCGGTACAGTCTCAGCCGGCAGCCAAGCGGGCCAAGCCCGCTGATCCCAAACCAGGGAGCCAGAAGGGCCGCACTTATGGGAAGTGTGGCAAGGGTCACGATGGAGTCTGTAGAGCGGGATCTTGCTACAAATGTGGCAAGAGGGGCATATCTGCAACGTTGTCAAAGGTATGGAAGATGAAGGCCTTTTGGGTCAGTGGCATGTCGAACTGAGAATCGACAGAGTTGATGCGATCCAGTGAAATCATCGGTTCGAGCCACAAGATGCTTGGGGTTTCAATCGCTTCCTTTAAAAGATTCTCAAGAGTCCAAGGAGGAAAAAGGGTTTTCCTACTCTCAAGAAGGTCGTGAGCCTCTTTCTGTTTTCTTTCAGCTGCCTCAGCCTCTCTGGCAACTCGAGCGCTCATATCAGCATCCTTATCTCGACCTTGCTTCTTCAAGAGATCAGCAATCGTCTCTTTATCATCGTCACTATCTTCAGCAATTTGTTTCCCTTTATCTTTGACACCCAAACCTGAGGCTTGACCTGTTGAAGGAGGTTCGGTTGTTTTTGTTGCTGTAGAAGTGGGAGACGGTTGAGATACATCCTATCCCCCTTGTTTCGGAATGGACACAAAATCAAGGAGCCCTTGAATCTTGCTCAGGATAGAAAGGGCAGGAGCAAGCTTTTCTGCGAGATCACGCCTCACTGAGTAGTTCAGTATCGGATCATGTGCTTCCAGGATGTTTGAAAGGGCTGCATGGACATCCGAAACACATGATGAAATCACTTCTCTTTCAGATCGAAGAGACTCAATATCCTTTTGAGAATTGGAGAGTTGAAGATTCTTGACCTTGAGAGCAGTGGTCTTTCGAGCAAGAGCGTCCATGAGAGAGTTCTCAGCAGCTAGATCTTCATGGAGCTTAGTTAGTCGCTCCTCAATCGTCGCCTTAAACGATGAATTGTCGTTGGTGAGAGTTTGACGAAGAGTGGCGAAGGACTGCAGTTCAGAAGCAACTGAGGTAGCCAGCTTTTTGACAATGGGGTCATGCTTCGTTTTAGTGGCATTGGCAGTTTCCTATAAAGACTGCAAAAGATATGTAGCATCAGCAAATAGTTTTTCGACCTTTTCGGTTGCAGCAGCACAAGCCTTGGAGAGGGCATCAATAGCGCCAGTGGCTGAGCTGATGGAGGCTTCATGCGCCTGAGTAGAAGCATCAACTATCCGCTGAATAGCAGCCTCGGAGATGGTACATTGGGATGAAGAAGAGAAGGAATCAACGAGAGAATCAATCTTCTCGTGAATCTCCTTGAGATGCTTTTTGGTGACGGGAGCATCATCATCATCGTCACTTTGCACCTGATACGGACTGTAGTAGACCGAATTAAATGTCATATTCTCCCCCACCAAGAAATGGTTCTTCATCCTCAGCAGACTGAGCAGGAGATGAGGGTGGAGGTGACGGTGGAGGCTCGGTAGTGGAAGTAGGTTCGGGAGCTGAGGTATGTTCGGTAGTGGGAGTGCGTTTGGGTGCGTCAGTAGGATCCCTCGTATCAGATACGTTGGTTCTGACTTCTGCGGTTGTTGTGGTAGCTTCAGTAAATATGGGAGGGGGTACCGGGATAGAAGTGGGTGGTATGTGAGTGGTGGAGGTTATGGGGGGAATGGAAATAGAAATGGATATTGGTGGAGAGGAGACAGGTGAACTAGCAACATGTACCTCTGGGGTAGGCGATCGTGGAGGAGTGTTACCACAGAGGGACTCTTCAGAGTCAGAACTTTCTTCATCAGATTCGCTTGAGGAGGAAGCGAGTATCAGCTTTCGCCTTGGTTGGGTTTTCCTCTTCTTCAGAGGAGGAGATTGAGCAGCCTTGGTGGGTTTGCGTTTCTTTGGAGAAGGGCCTTTTGCTCCCTTGGCAACCTTCTGTTCTTTCCCCTTTTCATTTTTCTTTCCCCTCGGAGCGGGCCTATCAGCATTGTGAATGGATTTGATCATATCAGGAGTGAGCTCTCTAGGGCCAGAGCGATGAAACTCCTTGTAGGTTCTGATGATACGACTGTCGTTTGGAACGTTGCCATACATCGACTCAAGGATTGAGCCAACAAACTGGAACTTAGATGCATCAGAGACAATAATCTTCGTAGTATGAAAAGTACCTATCGAAGAGAGTGGAGAACCAACAACGATGGGAACGAGATACTTGTCCATCACCCATTTGGTGATCAACATCCAAAATCGAGCGTAGGAGATCTCTGAGTGGCGAGATGTGGAGGCAAGGCTCTGAATCAGTTGTTTCCATAACACCGACCCATAGTCAAGGTTGATACCATAATATACCCCATAAAGAATCGTTAGGAAGAGATGACTCGCTCCGTCAGAACCGACACTGCGTTCCGATAACCCCTTGAATAGTACTGTGAAGACCCCGTTCCACTGAGGAGGCAAGCATGATTTCTTGAACTTGGGGACCGTCGTCAGCACCTCAGTGTATCCCATGTGCTAAAGCATTGAAAACAACTGACCCACTAGAATGGAGTCAGGGTTAACCCTAGAAGAATCGGGTTCAAACCCTAAAAGCGAACATAATCGCTGCTTGGAGATGGATGCCTTGTGATCAAGAATGTCGAAGAAGATTCTATCGACAAACTTATCATAATGAGCGGTGGCGAAGATTTGTGATAAACATTCCATTGGAACAACTTCAACTTTAGTGAGAGCTGGAGCAAGTGGCGAATATTTGAGGCATTCAATGATCGGGAACATGAAGGCATCGTAAGCATGTGGTGTGAGATCGATGACCAGAATCTGTTGAGGACGAATCGGCAGGATGTGGGAAGTGGCATAAACAGAAGAAGAGTCCGCCATTGAAGTGAAGAGGTTGGGAGAGATGATGAACAGTAGAATATTCAAAGCTTTTCTTGCTCTCTGAATTTTGGGTGCTGTAAAGAGGTAAATAATGGTCGAGGTTACCTTTTATACCGTGGTGAGAAGATAGAGAAAAATCAGTCCCCAAATCTCCAAGGGAAATACGAAGGGTTTTTCGGAGGTGATTGATGCGTGATAGTTGGTAGCCCCGATGATTACGCAGGAGAGAGAAGAACTATCCCGTTTCACACGCCTTCCCATCAGGCGCCGTTTTAAAAAAAACGGTTCAACTTCGCACGCCTGTCCTTTAAGCGCCGTTTGAAAATCAAAGCGATTGGACTCCCGGCTGAGTCAGCATCTTATCCATTTAGAGGGAACGTCATCTTAAAGCAAAATGACCACGTGTAACAGTATGAGCCACAACTCTTTTATAACTTCAAATTCCATCGCAAAAAAAAATGGCTTGCAAGCAATGAAACCAGAATTTTGGAAAATCAAAAAGATTTTCGTGCTTAGTGTGTAAAAGGAAAAGAAATAAAGCAACATTTATGTGGGAATTTGTGATGTCAGTAAAGACACGAAACAATGGATCCCGGGCACGAATCTCTTCCTTCAAAGTCAAGAGATACCTTAAAGTGTTTGTTTGGTTTCCCGTTGAATTACGATCAGACGCTTATTGAGAAGTGTTGAAAGGCATCTTTTAATCAGGCTAATTTGGGTGGCTTTCGCTTCAGTTCAGAATTTCTGATCTTGACATAAGACAGAACTCGACTGAAGTGCTTGTGAGACCAATGTAGTCTGTTGAACAAGCAGGTGGGAATAGAATTTAAGTGGCAGTGTAAAATACTTTATGAGAAATCTCAAAGAAAAATAAAAACTAGATTCCAAGGGAAGAAATGTTATGGGATTTAACAATTCATAGGAATCACACGAAATGAAATTAGAGATTTCACGTTACATCCCCATGGATAAATTCGTCAATTCGTTAGTGAAAGCTAGAGCAAAGTTGATTGTTCACCGTCAATGCATAGTAGGTATTGAATTGTGGGTTTCACTTAGCACGTAGTGGCACGAAGCTAAGATCATGAACACAGAAAAGGTGTAACCATAAACCTCAGTGGTAATTTCTGAGAGTCTCAAGGGTTACGTTTATCAAGCGAATAAGATGGAGAAAAATAGTGTAGATGGTGTAAAGAAACCAAAGTACCTCTGCTGTTAGAATAAGGACCAAGCAGAAAACTCTTATCTCATGTGAGAAGAGAGTTAGGTAGCTCATGATTAGAATAAATATGAAAGCCTAATTGGGAAGACAAGGTTTGTATATACCAAGTCAGTAAGGCTATAATTCAGAATCAGGTGAGGCTTTGGACACATACAGCAGCATGCTTCTAGGGACACCTAACTAATGAAAGAATTTCCCCACAAATATCCACACAAAAATATGAGAGACAAAAAAATTATCGAACAAATAAAAAAAATGTTTTTGGAGTTTTTGATTTTAATAAGAAAAAGATTTTGGAATTTTGATTTAAAAAAAAATAAGAAAAATATTAAGGAAAGAAAGAAAAAAAAATGAAACACAAAAAAAATTTGGAACCGAACCCAAACGTTCAGTCTATTTCGGTTGCAAAAAAAAAATGAGTTCGAAAAAGAAAAGGACTTCGAAAATAAGAGAGATGAAATTGAGAATATGATACAAAAGGTTTACAACCAAAGAAACTACCTTTGAGTGAAAAGTGGAGATGAGAGAATAGGACCGAACCCGAGCGTTCGGTTCATTTCGGCACACACGTGAACCGAACCCGAATGTTCGGTTCATTTCGCTTCCGACTTTTAATTTTGAGAAGTAGTTTTTGGTACTGACTCCAATTCCATCATTCCTAGCCCTTGTAGAATTTTATTGAAACTCGCTTCAGGAAGAGCTTTGGTGAAGATGTCAGCAAGTTGATCAATGGTTCGAACAAAGTGAATTTCGACGTTTCCATCTTCCACATGATCCTTTATAAAGTGATACCTCATTGCGATATGCTTGGTCTTGGAGTGTTGCACTGGGTTATGACAGATCCTAATTGCACTTTTTGAATCGCAATATAGTGGGGTCTTTTTCATATTGAGTCCATAATCACGGAGCTGGCTTTGGATCGAAATCACTTGAGATGTACAGGAGGCAGATGCAATGTACTCTGCTTCGGCTGTAGACAGAGAAACACATGTCTGTTTCTTTGATTGCTAGCTAACCAACTTCCCATCTAGGAATTGGCAGCCTCTAGTGGTGCTTTTCCTGTCTAAACCACATCCTCCAAGGTCTGTATCTGAGTAGGCTTGAACGAAGAATCCTGAGTTTGATGGACACCATTGACCGAGAGAGGTGGTTCGTTTCAGATACCGGAGTATGTTTTTCACTGCTAGCATATGTGGTTCACGAGGATTTGCCTGAAACCTAGCAAAATAACATACATAAAACATTATATCGGGCCTGCTAGCTGTGAGATACATCAAGGAACCAATCATTTGGCGGTATAACGTTATATCAACTGCCGGTTTTTCCAAGGATGGTGTGAGCTTGGTGCCGAACGCCATTGGAAATTTAACCTTTGAGTCTCCCATCATGCCGAATTTAGCAAGAAGAGTCTTGGTGTGTGCTTCCTGGTTGATAAAGATGCCTTCGGGTCCCTATCTAATATTTAAACCAAGGAAAAAGTTAATCGGACCCATTGAGCTCATTTCAAACGTATTTAGCGTTTCATACCATGCCCTAGGCGCTTGTTTCAGACCGTAAACTGCCTTGTCCAGAATATAACAGTGATTAGGGTGATTTTCATTAACAAAACCTGGAGGTTGCTCCACGTAAACCATTTCTTCAAGTTCTCCATTCAGAAAGGCGCATTTCACATCCATTTGGTAGACCTCGAAGTTCTTGTGTGCAGCGTAGGCAAGAAATATTCGAACAGATTCTAGCCTTGCCACCGGAGCCAAAGTTTCCTCGTAATCAATTCCTTCTTCCTGGCAGTATCCTTTCACAACGAGACAAGCTTTGTTTCGAATCACATTTCCTTCCTTGTCCATTTTGTTTCTGAATACCCATTTGAGACCAACAACTGAGGCATCTTTAGGAGTTGGAATAAGGCACCATACCTTGTTTCTTTCAAACTCATTGAGTTCATCTTGCATAGCTTGAACCCAGTCAGAATGATCAAGAGCAGTATTTACTGTCTTCAGTTCAACTTTTGATACGAAAGAATTATACATGCAGAACTCTACTTTGGAGAATAGAGATGATTTCTTTGCCTTCAGTTGAGATTGGGTCAGGACCTTTTAGAGACATTACCCACTATCTGAGATACAGGATGATCTCTGGCCCATTTAATAAGAGGAGGGTAATTTGGATCATAAGATGGATCCAATTCGGCGTTGACCATTTCTTCCAATTCAGATTGACTATCGTCATCGTAGAACATATCGGAATTCTCCCGCTCAACTGATGAGCTTTCAGGTGCAGCAAAACTCTCAGGTGTAGCTGGACTTTCTGGTGCTACAGGACTTTCGGGTGTAGTTGAGCTTTCGGGTGCTTCAGGACTTTCAGGTGCTATAGGAATAGAATTCTCCCCCTGAAATTGTGAGTTCGGTTGATTTGAAAAAAGTGGATTGTCCCCCTCAACTGAAGCGCCTTGCTGAGGAGGTTCGTTTGGAACTTGTTCTCCTTCACCCATTCGTTTGGTTGCATTTTTGACAATTTGCTTCAGATGATCGACTTTGTTGTCTGCTGCCTTGGCTTCCGAGAGAGTAGCTTTCTCAGGTTCATCGAATAATTCCACAAACTGATTGAACAAATTAGCAATCGTGGCCGTGACCTGACCTGTTTGAGAGAAAATCTCTCCAATTGCTCCTTCAGTAGTCTTTAGCTTCTTGACGTAGCTGTCATCGAAAGTCACATAATATGTTTCTTTAATCTTTCTAGAACGCTTATTTAGAACCCGGTATGCTTTTGAAGTAAGCGAGTATCCCAGAAAAATTCCTTCATCAGCTTTAACGTCAAACTTGTTACGATGTTCTTTGGAGTTGAAGATGAAACATCGTGAACCGAGCACATGGAAGAATTTTACGTTCGGCTTCCTGTTATTGATGATCTCATAAGGAGTAAGAGAGAAACGCTTGTTGAGATAAGACCTCTTCTGCGTAAAACATGCTGCAACAATAACATCAACCCAGAAATATAAAGGAAGAGAAGCGAAACTTAGCATAGTTCGGGCCGCCTCACACAAGGATCGGTTTCGCCTTTTGACAATTCCGTTCTGTTGAGGCGTGTAGGGGGCTGAGAAGTTGTGACTGGTTCCTTTTTCTGCCAAAAAGTCTTCAAATTCTTTGTTCTTGAACTCCTGTCCATTGTCGCTCCTAATGTTGCGAATGACTTTTCTCAGTTGCACTTCAACCTGCTTGATAAACATCTTTAGCTTAAGAGTAGCCTCAGATTTGTGCTTCAGAAAGAAACACCCATGTAAAATGTGAGAATTCATCAATAATAACAAGAATATACTTGCTACCGCCAATGCTTTCGATTGATGATGGACCACACAAGTCAATGTGAAGCAACTAAAGTGGTTCAACAACTTTCGTGTTTATAATGGATGGGTGACTTTGACGACTTTGTTTCTCCATTTCACATGTAGCGCACAAGTGTTCTCGATTAAACTTGAGCAATGGGAGACCCCGAACATGACCTCCAGTAACAAGCTTGTTAATGTCTTTGAAGTTGAGAAGTGAGAGCCTTCGGTGCCACAACCAGCTTTCTTCAGAATGAGCTTTGGACAAAAGACATATAGCTGGATTTCCTTTGATTGGTTTGAGATTGAGAGGAAACATTTCGCCTTTGCGGTCTGATTTGAGAATAACCCTTTTTGATTTCTTCTCTATGATTTCTGAACCTTCATCGTCAAATGAAACTTTGAGACCGGTACCCCCTACCAGTTGAGACACACTGATGAGATTATGTTGTAACCCTTCAACGTACGCCACCTTTCTTATTGTGAAGTCTCCATTGGTTATCATCCCAAAACCCTTTATCGTTCCATAGGAGTTGTTACCAAACTTGACATTACCACCATTTTGAAGAGATCGAAACTCCCTTAGCTCTTCCTTCCTTCCTGTCATGTGACGTGAGCAGCCACTGTCAATGTACCATTCTTCGTCGAACTGCTCGTCACTAATAACCTGCAAAAATTAAGCAGATTTAGGAACCCAAAGTTTCTTGGGTCCACGTGAGCCTTTCACAGGAACAAGAATAGTAAGAGAAACATCAACAAGATATGTTCTTTTTATTAATGTTGTTTCATCTTTCCTCTTAATAGTGAACACTTTGATTTTGTTAGGATTAGCTACAGTTGTTTTGGTTTCAGGTTTTGGTGTTTGGGCATTAGTCTGCTTTCGGTCATCCTTGACAGAGGAAATCTTCGATTTTCCTTTCAAATTCGTTGATGATTTTGAATTTCGTGCAGGAACAGAATTGGGTTTAGAAAAGGATTAAGAATGAGAGGAATCAAAACGAGAGAATTTAGACTGGGAGTTTTTCCTGACTTGAGGTTCTAAATGACCCTTTTGTTTATGGTCATTAGAGGGACCGAACCTGGATCTTCGGTAGCTGTTGCTCTCGGGACAGAACCTGTCCTTTCGGTTGCTGTTGCTTTTAGGACCGAACCTATCCTTTCGGTTCTGTTCTTCATGTGGCCTGAAAGCCTTTTTCTCTGGCTTTGAATTTTTATCATGATAGGAGAAATGGGCGTTTTGAGATCCCCAAAACTGCTTTCGCTCTGAGAGATTCTTTTTGTATCTCAGATTCCTCTGCTGCTTTTGATTTTTCACTTGTTTCGGCTGTCTGTGGATGTTAGCTTTTTGTTTCAGCTTCTTGTCAGCCGGTTCACTTTTCATAGATGAAGTTTCGCTTGTAGAAGTGACTTCTTCTATAGGTATTTCTTTTGTGCCACTTGTACTTGGCACGTCAAAGTTGTCAGGCTTATTCAGCGGCTCTGGTACATATCTTCCTTTAGTTTTCCAGGACGTTCGCTTTGACAAACCAACTGTTTCGTCGGCATTATCTATAGGAGCAGACCAGAAAATCTCATCACAGCCATCTGCGGTATCTTCGTTCACTTTGGCAGTGAGTTCGGCTGTTTGATGCTCGGTTACTCCTGTGACCTTATACACTTGATTCGGTGTTGTTGTCACCTTTTGGTACACAACAACCTTTTCTTCAAGAGCCGGGGACTTATTTTTGGACAAACGAGCAAATTCCACAGAATTTTCAGAAATCAGATTTTTGTGGTTTTCGGGTTCGCTCTTGACAAACTCAGAACAGTCGACTTCATCCTCTACAGAAATTTCACTCATATCATCGTCCTCATTAAGTTCAGATGCGTTTTCAACATCAATTTTATTTTCTGAACTTAAATTGGCACTCAATGAGTCGAATTTTTGTATGGTTTCGGTCCTGAGTTTCAACTTATCATTTTCATCCAAAAGATTTTTGAGCATGTCCTTATGGTCTTTGGACATTATAAAAGATTCAATTTTGTCCAGACCATACATATAAGTAGGATTCACATCATCGGAAGATACAACACTTTCACAGTTGTACGCTTCAACATCGATTTCATCTTCCTTGAACTCAAGTAAGGGTAAAATCATGCGATGTATTTTTTGCCCTATTTCACAATTTAGATGCAGTTGAGTAATGTCAGCATAAAGTCTTTTAGAAATCAAACAAAACACATTCCTTTGTTTTAACAATTTCAAATTGTCTCTTTGCAAATAAATGTTTTCATCCTTAGACTTAATTAGCTCCGACTCCTTCAGCTCAATCCACATCCTTCGCTCCTCACTCTTGGACGACACCTTGCTTATTTGGTCAGTTAGGTTAGAATTTGTGACCTTTGTTTGAGTTAAACAACTATCCAGATTTGAGATTCTTAAATTTAAGTTATTTAATTCCTTTTCATACGATTTCTGTGGAATTTTAAACGAAATAAAAAGAGATTGTACCTTCTTGATCAATTCGTCAAGTTCACTGATCTGCACACTGAGAGGTTTTGCTGTGAAGCATAAGTCCTCTCGCTCCTTAGTGTCCTCATTTCCACCATCAGTATTGTATCCCCTCATGTGAGATACGTCAGTCACCATCAGACACTTCCCACTGCTTTCACCACCTATTGCGACATACGCCTTTCCATGTGAAGGCTTTTTCACCTCATCATCTTCTGAGTCGGTCGACCACACCTATACGCCACCGAACTCATCATCCTTTGCCGAACCCTGTACAAGAAGAGCATTCATAGAGGGATTAGTAGCAGCTTTCTTCCTCTTAATTTCCTCCAGCTTTTTCACAAGGATTGCCTCTTCATCTTTCTCCTCATCTTTCTCTGCCATTTTCTTCAAAAAACAATCTTTGGCATAATGATTCTTTCCTCCACAGTAATAACAGCTGACACCAGAATCTGCTTCAACCTTCGCCTCTTTCTTTGGTTCCTCAGTCTTCGGCTCCTCCCTTACCTTTTCAGAACTGTAGCACCCCTGCCAATTTCTGTTTTTATTGGTAGGAAACTTCTTCTTGATGAACCTTTTGGGATTGGACACCATCATAGCATAATCTTCTGAAGTTAGATCGTAGTCCTCCAGGTTCAGATCTTCGTCTTCCACTGCATTCTTGCTTTTAGATAGGAGGGCCAAGGACCCCAAGTTTGAGATCACACTCTTCTCTTGCATCACTATCTTTTCTTGGGATTTCAAAATTCCTACCAGTTTCGCCAGCGAATATGACTTGAAATGCTCGTGAGCTTTATCGGTAGACACTACAGCTCTCCATTCGGATCTTAAACCATTCAGAAAAGTGACCTTCTGTTCAATCAGCTTCCTTTCGATATCATGTTTGATCATCTTGCTGAGAAGATGATTGAAGCGATCAAACGTCTGTGTAACAGACTCATCAGGATTTTGCTTGAACTCTCCAAATTGAGACAAAAGCAAGGTCTGAATTGATTGCTCCAAATCTTCATCTGTGGAATACAACTCTGGCAGCCGATCCCAAATTTCTTTAGCAGTACTGCAGGAACTCACCAAACTAAACGTGTCAGACTGAAGAGAGAATCATATCAGTCTCAATGCTTTGATGTTGCACTCAAACTTCTCCTTTTCGTCTTGAGCAACGTCTTTCACATCTTTTAACAAATCATTATACTCTTTCTAAGTTTTAATGATTCTGGATGTTCCTGAGTGAGCAAATGGTCCAGACACAATAGCTTCCCATATAAGATACCCATTATCTTCAGATCCGATGACATAGTCTTCAAAATGATGCGCCCAAACCTCGTAATCTTGGGTGTAAAGAATAGGAATCTTTGTTGTTGATCCAATACTGTTTGAGATGTTCATAGGATTAGATTGAGAATCGTCCATGCTTGATCGTTTAACCTGTTTGAAAGATCAGACTTGTAATATGTAATATTAGGGCAAAACGAATAAATAATCAGATACGTCAATTATGGAGTGACGGCTCAATAAATATCATTTAATGAGGAATAAACCCTAATCACTTCTTTCACAGAAGAGATGTGTATGAATTACACAGCCTCCTGCTCCGATACCAATTGATGAGTTTATAAAACTCTTTGATCGATTAGATCTTATAACATGCAAATTGAGAATGCGAAAAACAGTAAGATAAAGCACAAGAATGAATCTGAATGTGTCGAATGATTCAATTGATTCAATCCTCAGCAGAGCTCGATGAAGAACTTCCGTTGTAGAAGATTCTAGGGTTATAGAAGATAAGAACGATGAACGCTATTAAAATCTCTATCAAATCTTACGTTCTAGGATGCATGCAAGCATCTATAAATATTAAACCCTACAAAACAACTCACGGATGGACAGGCCCATACCAGAGACTAAACTGGACTAACTAGCGAGCCCAAGACGCAACACCTTCTGGACCTAACGTAGGCAAGTGTTTGACTTGAGCTAAAGTCAAAGTAGAGTACCAAAAGCCCTCGGGATTGTTACAACAACCTGAAATACCCAAGTGGAAATGGGAGCGGATAACTATGGATTTCATAACCAAGTTACCCAAAATAGCGGGCGGACTTGACACCATCTGGGTGATCATCGACAGGTTAACCAAATCCATGCACTTCCTACCAATAAAGGAAACTGACAAGATGGAGAAACTAGCTTGAACATACATCAAAGAGATTGTGCAACTACATGGTGTACCAGTATCCATTATCTCTGACAGAGATAGTAGATTCACCTAATGGTTTTGGCAGTCACTACAAAAATCTATAGGGACAAGACTAGACATGAGTACCGCTTACCATCCAGAAACTGACGATCAGAGTGAGAGGACCATTCAAACTTTGGAAGATATGCTAAAGGCTTGTGTGATCGATTTTGGTAAGGTATGGGATACCCGTTTACCACTAGTCAAGTTCTCATACAACAATAGCTATCACACAAGCATTAAGGTTGTTCCATTCGAAGCCCTCTATGGCCGCAAGTGCATATCACCTCTGTGTTGGGCTGAAGTGGGTGACACACAACTAGCTAGAGGAAAAATACCTGACAACACTCTCACAGGCCCGAAAATCATAAGAGAAAGGACCGAGAGGATTGTCCAAATCCAGGAACGAATGAAAGCTTCAAGAGACAGAAAAAAGAGTTATGCGGGCTGTAAGAATAATATTCCTTGAAGATCGATAGATTCAAACAGATAAACAATAACCGAAATAACAAGAACACAATAATGATTTGAAAGATGTTGAATGATTAAGCTTTAACACCTCAGAAGAATAATACTTAACAATCTCCCCCTTTGCGTCAATGGAGCCGAGATCTCAGTTCTGTTGAGCTACTACCGTCTTCTTTACAGTCTTGAACACACCCGGTATAATGGCCATAAGAGTTTGTCTGAAAGTAATATACCACCGGAGCATGTCTATGAAGTTCTTCTTATCTGACTCCGAGTTCGCCTTGCACCGATGAATAATATTTATAATGTGCTCAAGGCAGTCAGTAGAGAACATGTGTTTGTCTACCAGAGAAAACAAAAACTTTTCCCCTTTAGCTCTTGTAAACATAACCGTCAGGTGAGCATAATCGATCTGACCGAGAGTCATTTTGTTGACGTCTCCTGGCTTTGTAGTTGGCTTCACCTTCGGTTTCTTTCTTAGGACACTAGCCACTTCCTGATCCATTTATGCTACTTCGTGAATATAGCAAGCAATCATTTGTTTCAGGTGCTCCAAAATCGGTTCATACTCCCTTGTATTGGTAAAAAGAATATTGAAGAGCAGGATCCAATCATGTGGATTCAGGCTGGGAAGATCTGTAAGGGAGATAGCTGACACCGAGTTATCTAAACCTCGGGTTATCTTGAAGGAAATGTTGATAAATTTCCCTGCAGGTGATGACTTCAGTACCTTGACAATAATAATCTTCTGTGCACTCCAGGTCAGCTACTGAGGCTGACCGAACTTGAGATAGAAATCGATGAGTTCACGGTCTACTTGAGGATGAGGAGAGTGAACTTCAGTAGTTGAACCAAAGCAATGAAAAATGAATGCCTTTCGGGTGATAGGCATATCGAATTGTGAATCCCTTGTGTTATCACAGTCAAAAGAAGTCACAGGTTCCAGCCAAAGTGTGCTTGGAGACTCTATGGCTTCCTTGATCAGTGTTTCCTTTGTCCACGGAGGGAACAACATCTTCTTGCAACTGAGTGCATCATCCTCTTCTTTCTTTTTCTTCTCTCTCTCCTCAACTTCCTTAGCAACCCGAAGGGTTTCATCAATCTCCGCATCCCTCTTCTTGCGTTTTAGGATCTCGGAGATAGTTTCTTGATCCTCATCACTTTCAGCATGTTCACCAGTAACACACTTTTTCTTCTCTTTGATACCAGAACCTGAAGCTAAATTATCCTTCAGTTCGGTTTTGACCTTCGGTTTAAGTGGAATTCGTTAAGGCTTTTCTTCTTCTCCCCCTTGTTGCGGAGGAACAATTCTCTCTGAAACACCCTTCATTTCTTGTAAGATTTCAAGCGAAGGAAGGAGTTTGGAGGTTAGATGATTGCGAATAGTGAGTGTGAGAATAGGATCATGAGCGTGAAGCACGTTGTGCAGCTGGGACAGAACATCACCAGCACAACTGGGAAACACAGCTCTTTCGGTTTTCAGCAAGGATATTTCACTTTCTGCTTTGGCTAAGTCAACTTTCAATACAACATTGTTAGCAGTCTGATGGGCCAGATCCTCTCTGAGTTGCCTTTCGAGGAGAAGATTAGCTGTGAACTTTGCAAACCGAGAGTCAATGGAAGACAAGAAATACTTGTTATCAGTAGAGAGGTTGGAACGTACAGCCTCAAACATTATCTGCTTGGCTTGAAGGGATTGAGAAAGCGAACTGATTGATTCGGTGACCTTTGCAACATTAGAATCCACATGACTCTTGAAAGAATCAAGAAAAACTTGAGAGTCACGAAGAAGATCTTTAACCTCAGAGGTGGCTCTTTTGCACAATGAAGTAGAATCATCCACAGCCACGGATCATTTGTCAATAAATTCAGTATATTGATGAAGGGTTGTATCCATGAGCGCCTTAAGAACAACATCATTGTACTTTTTTCTGGAATCGATCAATGTATCATGTTTTTCATGAACACTATCGATTTGTTGCTTGGTTGCAAGAGTGGATTCATCCTCCTCACTGGGCATTCAGTAAGGGCTATAGTAAGTGGAATCGAATTCAAACTCGGATCCTCCAAGAACTGGACTGGAATCAACAAAAAAAGTTGGGGAAATTGGCTCGGTTGTAACTTTAGGATTATCTTCAGTCTTTGCCCCCACATCAGATGTGTTGACTTGGACTGGAGATTCGGTTGTGACTGGGATAACCGGTGTAGAGGTGATAGTTGTTTGGGAAAAAATGGGAGTTGGTAATGGGGTTGTAGATATGGGTATTGAGCTAACAGGTGGAGGTTGTGGAACAGTAGAAGTAGTTTGAGTTGTAGGAGCTGGAGGAATTGGGGCAACTGAAAGTTGAATGGTAGTCTTCGGTGGTGACGGTGGAGGAGTGGAAACTAAACCATCAAGATTGCCTTCTGGAGTGGGAGACCTAGGCGGTGTATTACCCCGAGGAGCACTTTCATGTTGATCTTCCTCTTCCTCATCAACATTCTTCTCATTGTCAGAGCTGGGAGGTGACATAGTCTTTGGTTTTCGGGCCATCTTCTTAACTTTCTTGGGAGCATAGGAATCACCCTTCTCAACCTTTCGTGTCTTTGCCTTAGTCGGTTTGGAAGAGGGTTCTTCAGTTGGTTCTTCCTTGACAACAACCTTCTTCCCTCGCTTGTCAGGTTTCTCCACCTCGTCCAACGCAGCTTACATCTCTAGAGTTAATTAACAAGGACTCCTTGGAGGAAGCAACTTATAATCAGAGATAAGTTTGCTCTCCTGAGAAACCGAGTGGTACATGGTTTCTGGTATTGAGCCATTGTGCAAAAACTTAGTTGGATCAGACATAATAATCTTCTTTATACGAAAAAAGGAAATAGAGGAAGGAAGAGAATCCTTCCTGATTGGTACATTAAGGGATGTAATAGCCCGTTGTGCGACGATGGTCCAAAATCGTGCACATGAAATTTCAGAGTGCTTGTTGAAGAAGACAGACTCTGTACCAGTTGGGTCCATATCAACGACCCATAGTCCAGGTTAATCCCATTGTAAATTCCATACATTATCGTCATAAAGCACTTGTTTGACCCATCAGAAACACCAACACATTCGGCCAAACATTTGTGAAGAAGGGCGAGCAACCCATTCCGTTGTGGAAGTAGGAAAGACTTCTTGAATTTGGTGAAGGATGTAAGAACCTCTGTGTAGCCCATCTCATAGAACATTGAGAACAGTTGAGTTGTTGTGATGAAGTCCGGTGAGATGACGGAGGCATCGACTGCAAGCCCTAGAAGAGACCAAAGTCGTCCTTTGGAAATCGAAGCTTTGTGAGAATAAATTTGAAAGTAGATGCGCTCCTTGATTTTATCGTAATTTGCAGTGGAGTAAACTTGAGATAAGAGGGACATGGGAACATACTCCACTTTAGTCAAAGAAATGACAAGAGGAGAATACTTTAGGCATTCTACAACTTGAAGCATGTAATGATCATACAGGAATGAAGTCATCTGAATGATCATATTTTGGTTGGGCTTGATTGAAACAATGATGGCAACGCCGTTTGATCCTGAAAAGATGAAGAATCCGCCATTGTAGAGCTTTGTGAAGAAGATGAACAGTTTAACAAGCGCCGGTTTGGTTGAGAGAAGGGGAGGTGATAAATGGTACAGTGAAACTAGAACCCCTTTATATACGATTGCCAGGAAAGAGAAAAAATCGTCTATAATGATGAAACGATCTCTGAAAAAGTGCTTGGAAAAGCGGGATTTGACAGCTTGGTTTTCCCCAGATATATAGCATGCGGCGAAGGTTTAGGATCCGTTTCAAATTCACGTGCCCAATTTTGAACTTATCCATAGACACGTTGGAACGTCGCATCCATTCGACTTCTTCAATCCAGTACTCATTTAAAGGCCAGAGTCCCTTATCATTTCCATAAGACATTTTAATGTTTAGAACCGAAAGTGACACCACGCATAATGGTCACGAACTAGAGTTTTGAAAAATCAAAAAGATATTCGTGCATTCGAGTGTCAACTGATAAGAAATAAAGAAAATAAGTGTATGGGATGTGAGTGATGTCAAAGATGACATAAAGCTGAGGATCCCGGGCAGGAATCTCTTCTTTAAAAGTTAAGAGAGACTTGAAGTGCTTGTGTGGTTTCCCGTGAGAATACGATCAACTGTTTGTGAAGAAACATTGAAAGGCATCTTTTTAAACATAGGCTTTAGAGGTGGCTAAGCTTCAACTGAACTTCGATGCATAATATAAGACCGAATGTTGGAAGAAGTACTTGTGAGACCGATGTGGTCTGTTGAACAAGTAGGTTAGAAAGGTTGGAAGTAACAGGAGTTAGAGTAGAAATCTCAAAAACCAAAAACTAAACTGGATCTTTTGGGAAGAAATGTCTTGGTGTTAGACAATTTCATAAAGAACACGCAAGAAAATAAAACAAGACTTCTGTAGGTAACAAGTGAAAGATTGAAAATTCACCGTCAATTCAGTATTAGTGTTGGATGTAGGGTCTTACTCAGCACGTGGTGTACGTATCTAAGATCATAAACACAAATTTTGTGTAACCGTAAACCTCAGTGGTAATTCCTGAGAGTCTCAAGGGTTACATTGATGAAACGAAAGTAGATGGAGAATATAAAGGAGGTGGTTAAAGAGGTGAATGTACCCCAGCTTTTAAAGAGTGACAGAGCAAAAAACTCTTAACTCATTTGAGAAGAGTAGGGTAGCTTGGTACTTGAGTGAATGATACAGCCTAATTGGGAAGAAACGATAGGTGTAAATCGAATCAATAAGGCCTCACTCAAAGTTTTAAGAGGCTTTAGACTACATGCAGCAGCATGCTGCTAGGGACACCTAGCTAGTTCACGGTGAAAAATGACATACCAACCCCTCTACAAGTCCATAAGCTTTCTTGGCACTTAATACCTAGCAAGGAAGAAGAGAGAAACAAACGACACAAAAGCAAACAAACAAAAAAAATGATAAAACAAAAAAATAAATTCTTTTTGAAATTTTGGATTTTCTTAAAAACATCTTAGAAATAAAGAAAAAAAAATAACGGACGAGAAAAATAGAGTGCAAAAATATACAGCCAAACCGTCACCTTAAATAATTGAAGCTAAATAAACCGAGCGATTATTTCATTTTAGTCCCCAAAAACTAAGGAGCCAAATGAGCAGAACGTTCGGTTCATTTCGGTTCCCTAAAATTCCAGAGCCGAAATAGACTGAGCGATCGGTTCATTTCGGTTCCCGAAAATTATGGAGCCAAAATAAGCAGAGCGTTCGGTTCATTTCAGTTCCCTAATTTTAAGGACTCGAAACAAACCGAGTGTTTAGTCAATTTCGCTTGCCTAATTTTTTCAAAGAGAGGTTTGAGGATTCGGTACCGACTCTGCTTCCATCATATCCAGTCCTTGCAAAATTTTCTTGAAGCTTGCTTCTGGTAATGCTTAAGTTAAAATATCTACAAGTTGATCTGAGGACCGTACGAAATGGACTTCAAAGTTGCCATCTTCAACGTGGTCCTTAATGAAGTGGTACCTGAGTGCTATATGCTTTGTCTTTGAGTGCTGTACCAGATTATGACATATTCTTATCGCGCTTTCAGAATCACAATAGAGCGGAATCTTCTTCATACTCAGTCCATAGTCTCTAAGTTGACTTTGTATCCATACTACTTGTGAAGTACACAAAGCGGCAACTATGTATTCTGCTTCGGCTGTTGAGAGAGACACACAAGTTTGCTTCTTGGACTGCCAGCTAACTAGTTTACCATTAAGGAACTGGCATCCTCCAATTGTGCTCTTTCTATCTAGACCACAGCCACCCAAATCAGCATCAGAAAAAGCTTGAACAAAGAATCCGGATTTAGCTGGATACCAGAGACCTTGCGACAAGGTACACTTCAAATATCGACAAACATTCTTTACTGCCACCATGTGAGGTTCTCTAGGATTAGCTTGAAACCTGGCACAATAACATACATAAAACATAATGTCTGGTCTACTTGCAGTTGGATACATGAGAGAGCGTATCATTTGATGATAGAGAGTCATATCTACAACTGGCTTTCCCGAAGATAGTGTTAACTTGCTGCCAAATGTCATTGGAACCTTCACCTTCGAGTCTCCCATCATTCCAAATTTTACTAACAGATTCTTCGTGTATTCCTCCTAGTTAATAAAAATACCTTCCGATCCCTGTCTTATATTCAACCCAAGAAAAAAGTTAATTGGACCCATTGCGCTCATTTCAAATTTAGTCTCCATCACTTTCCTGAATTCAACCGTTAAGCTTGGATTCGTGGAGCCGAAGATGATATCATCAACATAAATTTGAACTATCATTAGATGTTCGCCTTCTTTCTTGCGAAAGAAGGTTGGGTCAACTGAACCTTGCTTGAATTTAGACAATTTTAGTCCATACAGGCCCTTGGTGCTTGTTTCAGTCCATACACAACTTTATCTAACACATAGCAATGATTGGGGGTATTTCTCATTCACGAACCCTGGTGGTTGCTCAACATATACCGTTTCTTCTAGTTCTCCATTCAGGAAGGCACATTTCACGTCCATTTGAAAAACTTCGAAGTTTTTATGAGCAGCATATGCTAGAAAGATACGAACAGATTCCAATTTGGCAACAGGAACGAAGGTTTCCTCATAGTCTATTCCTTATTCTTGGCAATATCCCTTTATCACTAGCTGAGCCTTATTCCTTATCACATTGCCCTCTTTATCCATCTTGTTCCTGAAGACCCACTTCAATCCAACCACAGAAGCATCCTTTGGTGTGGGTATTAGTCTCCAAACACGATTACGTTCAAACTCATGAAGTTCATCTTGCATAGCCTTTATCCAATCAGCATGATCAAGTGAAGTGTTGACTATCTTTGGTTTGATTTTAGAGACAAACGAATTAAAAATGCAGAATTCAACTTGAGAAAATAATGCAGTTTGCTTCGCTTTCAACTGAGATCGTGTGAGAACCCGTTCGATGGATTCACCAATTATCTATGTTTGAGGATGATCCTTAGTCCATTTTGTGAGAGGAGGGTAGTTCGGATCATAATGAGGGTCCAACTCTGCATTAATCTCTTCTTCAAATTCTGATTGATCGTCTTCGTCATTTGTATTTCCATTCTCCCCCTCAAATGGTGAAATGTGTTCCTTGTCAGGTTCGGGATCCTCCCCCTTGGTTGGAGTAGGATTCTCTTGCTCGGTTGTATGAGGTTCATCAGATCGTTTTGGAGGTTCATCAGATTGTTTTGGATCATCCTTTGCCATGTCTTTTGCGGCATCTTCGATTATCCTTTTCAGATGATCGACTTTTTTGTCTGCTTCATTTTCCTCTGAATGTAAAGCTTTTTCAGGTTCATTGAATAACCTCATATATTCTTCAAACAAAGTTGACATAGGAACTGATACTTGTCCTGATTCAACAAATATTTCACCCATGGCACTTTCTTTTGCAGGAACATTCTTTATGTAGCTATCATCAAAGGTTACGTAATAGGTTTCCTCAATACATTTGGAGTGTTTATTCAGAACCCTATAAGCCTTTGAAGTAAGTGAATAGCCTAGGAAGATTCCCTCATCTGCTTTAACATCGAACTTGTTTCAGTTCTCTCTAGAGTTGAAAATGAAGCATCTGGAACCGAACACGTGGAAGAACTTGTCATTGGGTTTTCGGCTGTTCAGAATTTCATACAGAGTGATTAAGAATCGCTTGTTAAGTAAGGATCTGTTTTGAGTATAACAAGCAGTAGCAACCATATCAGCCCAGAAGCATAGTGGGAGAGAAGTGAAGCTCATCATGGTTCTGGCTGCTTCACATAAGGATCGGTTTCGTCTTTCAACCATTCCATTATGTTGTGGAGTGTAGGGAGCAGAGAAGTTGTGAGACACTCCCTTGTCGGCCAGAAAGTCTTCAAACTCTTTATTCTTGAATTCAAGCCCATTGTAACTTCTGATGTTCCTTACCACTTTTCGTAGCTGCAACTCAACTTTCTTGATGAACGTCTTCAACTTGGGAGTCGCTTCTGATTTCTGTTTAAGAAAGAAAACCCAGGTGAAACGTGAAAAATCATCTACTATAATAAGAATGAACTTACTACCACCGATACTTTCAATTGCTGAAGGTCCACATAAGTCAATATGTAGAAGTTCAAGAGCTTCAACAATCTTGGTATTGATACGTGATGGATGGCTCTTTCTGCTCTGTTTACCCAACTCACATGTTGTGCACAGGTGTTCCTTATCAAACCTGAGAATTGGAAGTCCTGGAACATGATCCCCAAGTACCAACTTATTGATATCTTTAAAATTTAGGTGCGAGAGTCGTCGGTTCCATAGCCAACTTTCATCTGAATTCGTCTTAGACAGCATGCAAATCGCTGGTTTTCCTTTAATTGGATTGAGGTTTAGGGGATTCATTTCTCGTTTTCGTTCAAATTTTAACAGGACTCTTTTGGATTGTTTCTCAACAATTTCTGAACCTTCATCATCAAATGAGACTTTCAGTCCCGTACCCACAACCAATTGCGATACACTTATGAGGTTGTGCTATAATCCTTCCACACACGCCACTTTGCGAATTGTAAACTCTCCGTTGGTTATCATTCCATATCCTTTGATTGTTCCATATGAGTTGTTGCCATACTGCACACATCCACTATCCTTAAGGGACCGAAACTCCCTTAGCTCTTCCTTTCTCCCTGTCATATGACGTGAGCAGCCACTGTCTATGTACCAATCGTCGTCAAACTGCTCGTCATTGATAACCTGCAAAGTTAAGCAGATTTAGGAACCCAAAGTCTCTTGGGTCCTGGTAGGTTTTTCACAGAAAAAGGAACAACAACAGATACATCAACAAGATAGGTTCTTTTTATGAGTGTTGTTTCGTCTGTTCTTTAGATAGTGTAAACTTTTATTTTATTTTTGTCTTGTTTAAATTTCAGTGTGTTACATGGTGTTGTTATGGTTGGAGTCCTTCTTGGTTTCTTAGGGTTGGTTTCCCTTTTATTATGATTGACTTCTGCTTTAGACTTAAGCTTTCCTTTCCTTTTAACATCCTCTGTTGAGTTATTTTTCTGTTAGGATGAACCGAGACTAGACCTTCAGTTCACTTTTGGTGTTAGGACCGAACCTTGAAGTTCGGTTCTGAACTCTGTTATTGAAACCAAAACTGGATGTTCGGTTTTGTCCTTTGGAGTCGGAACAGAGACTTGATGTTTGGTTTTGAGATTTGGAGTAGTAAGATCTGGGACTGAAACTATTATTTCTTTTGATCTCCGGTTTGTCATTTTCTACGACATTTGCTTCTTTCTTTGAGGGAACATAGTTGGGATTTTGAGTTTGCCAAAACCTTTTTCGCTCATTCAGATTCTTCATGTACCTCTGATTTCTTTGACGTTTCTGTTCAGCTAACTCCTTCTACGATTTATGGATGTTAAAGCTTGATTTCTTCTTCTCTTTTTGAGTTTCGGTTGAATTGGAAGACATATTCGAAGTCTACTTTGATTCTTTCGGTTTCTTTCTCGGTTCTTCAGGTATATCTTTGGTTCCACTTGTGATTGGTTTGTCGAAGCTTGAGGGTTTGTTGATTGGTTCAGCAGCATATATGCCCTTCACCCTCCATGAGGTTTGCTCTGACAGACCCACTGTCTCATCTGCATTATCGATAGGAGCTGACCAAAAGTTGTCACAGCCTTCAGCATTGTCTTTGTCAACTAGGATTTTTAGGTCAGCTATTTGTTTTCTATTGACCCCTGTGACCGCATAACCCTGATTTGGCACAGTTTGAACCTTCTGGTAAACCACTACTTTTTCTTTAAGTTTCTTTGACTTATCATTTGACAAACGTGCATATTCAACGGAATTTTCGGATACTAGAGGTTTCTCGTTTTCGCTTTTCATGAACTCACAACAATCAACTTCGTCTCCCACATAAATTTCACTCGTCTCACTATCATCATCAAATTCAGATGTATTTTCTACATTCATTCCATGTTCGGACATTAATTTTGAGTCTGAAGAGTCAAATGATTGTAGGGTTGCTGTCTTGATTTTCAGCTTATCATTTTCGTCTAAAAGCTTTTTAAGCACGCATTTGTGTTCTTTTGAGTCAATGAAGGACTCAATTTTGTCCAGACCGATTTTATAAGTGACAGAAGTCTCGTCTGAAGACATTATGGATTCATATTCAGCAATGACCTCATCCTCCTTAAACTCAAGGAAGGGTAAGATCATCTTATGAATCTTTTTCCCTATTTCACAATCTAAATGCAATTGAGTAATATTTGTAGATAAGCGTTTAGCAACTAAGCAATGTTTCATTGTTTTAAAAATGTCAAATTGTCTCTTTGCAAATAGATAATATCATCTCTGGCCCTAATTAACTCCGTCTCCTTCAGCTTAATCCACATTCGTCGCTCCTCACTCTTCAATGACTCCCTGCTCAGTTGGTCAGGTAGGTTAAAGTTCGTTAAGCGAGTTTGCCTGAGACTACTACTAAGATTAGTAAATTTAAATTTGAGTTCGCTTAATTCTTCTTCATAATTTGTGACGGGAACTTTAAGTGATTTGAGGATGGATTGTACCTTTTTCATCAATCGATCACAATTGTTGATCTTTTCACTCATAGGCTTTGCAGCGAAACACTGATCCTCGTTCAAGTTTGGCTCCTTATGCTCATCTTATGTTGGTACTCCCGCAGTCACGACCAAGCAATTCCCAGCCGAACCGTGAACTTCCTCTCTTGCCACATATGCTTTGCCATGCGTAGGCTTCCTCACTTCTTCATCCTCAGAGTCTTTTGACCAGACTTCAACGCCTCTGAACTCATCATCGACTATATTTTCCTGCACAATTAAGACATTCATAGAGTTGTTAGTCGACCTCTTTTTCTTCAGCTCTTCCAGCTTTTGCTCATGATAAGCCTCATCTTCATCACCATCCCTTTTCTTTACCATATTTCGTAACATGCAATCCTTGGCAAAGTAATTTTTTCCATGACAACAATTGCAATCGTATCCAGAATCTCCCACTAGTTTGGTTTCCTTCTTATCATCATCCGTTTGTGAAATGTTCTTTGATTCTTCTTTCATCTTCTCGGTGTTGTAGCTTCCTTGCCAGTTTTGGTTTTTGTTGGTAGGAAATTTCCTTCTTGCAAACTTCTTAGGATTGGAGACCATTATTCCATATTCTTCACCTGTCAGGTCACAATCAGACAGATTTTAGTCATCTTCTTCTTCCGTTGCATTGTTTCCTTTTGAAATAAGGGCTAACGAGCTCATGCTAGACACCACCTTCGCTTCTTTTTTCACTGTGCTTTCATGAGATTTTAAAATTCCCATCGGCATCACCAATGAGTAAGACTTGAATTGTTCGTCAGCCTTTATAGTTGAGACCACTGCCATCCACTCAGGTCTCAGGCCATTCATAAATGTGACCCTCTGCTCAATCTCCCTTCTTCCAATACCATGCTTCATCATCTTGCTGACCAGATGATTGTAGTGATCAAAAGTATGAAGAAGAGTCTCTTAAGATTTTTGAGCAAAAGCATCAAACTCGGAGAGCAGCAGGGTTTGTATCGAGTGCTCCAGATCTTCATCAGTCGAATACAATTCTTTCAGTCTGTCCCATATCTCCTTTGCGGTAGTGCATGAACTCACCAGGCGGAAGGTGTTGGCTTGTAGGGCAAATATGATCATTCTTAAGGCTTTAAGACTGCACTGTTGCTTTTCTTTTTCGTCTTGTGGAATCTTCTCCACGTCCACTAAGAGTTGATTGTACTCATTTTGAGTCTTCAGTGTCCTACTTGTTCCGGCATGAACAAACAGACCAACTGTAATAGCTTCCCAGATGAGATACCCATTGTCTTCAAATCCGACCACATAATCTTCAAAGTGATGTGCCCACACTTCATAGTCTTGAGTGTAAAGAATGGGAACTCTTGTGGATGATCCAATGCTATTCGAGATGTTGATGGGATTACTTTGAGAGTCTTCGTGCGACATAATGATTTTGTGTTCTAGATCTGCTAGAATCAGTGTTGTAAACTTGAGATTAGGGTTTTATCAAACACTAAAGTTACCGTCGACAGGTAGAAGACGGCCTTTATATATTAGATAAAAGCGAAACCCTAATGATACTTCACACAAAAGGAATGCGTATTAGTAACACAGTCTCCTTCTCTGATACCAATTGTAAGAATAATATTCCTTGAAAATCGATAGATTTAAACAGATAAACAATAAACAAAATAACAAGAATACAAGAATGATTTGAAAGATGTTGAATAATTAAAGTTTAACACCTCAGAAGAGCTCGACAAAGAACTTCGACTCTAGAGGTGTTTAGGGTTACAATGCAACACGATAATAAAACTTCTAGCGTATTAAAGGCATACATGCATTCATTATTTATAATACTACATTAACCCTAATCACAGTTGGACAGGACCAAACCGGATATACAAAATACCAGCCCATGACGCAACACATAATACTCAACACGGACAAAAGACGGAAGCCCTTGGAATTTCAGGTTGGGGACCGGGTACTATTGAAGGTCTCACCCGGGAAGGGGTTAATACGTTTTGGAAAATGTGGGAAACTAAATCCAAGGTATATCGAACCATTCGAGATCCTTGCCAGGATCGGCCCGGTAGCTTACAAGCTTTGATTACCGTAGTAACTCAATAACGTACATCTTACCTTTCATGTGTCAAACTTAAAAAAGTGCTTGTCCGATGAGACCTTCGTCGTCCCTCTGGACGGAGTTGAAATCAACGAGAGTCTCCACTTTGTAGAAGAACCAGTGGAAATCATGGATTGGGACATTAAAAGAACTAAACAAAGTCACATACCCATTGTGAAGGTCCGCTGGAATGCGAAGCGAGGCCTGAATACACCTGGGAGCGCGAAGACCAGATGAAACAAAAATACCTGCATCTTTTCCCTAGTCCATAAATACTTATCTTAGAATAAATTTTAGGACAATATTCTCTCTAATGGGGGGATGATGTGACAACCCGTTATTTCAAGTGAATGTTATGACCTAAGTGAAGTATTGTAATCTATTTTTGAATAAATAAATAAATAAAAATAGTGTCAGAAATGAAATGTTCAAAAGTCTCAATCGGGATACATAATATGACAGATATCGTTTCAAGGTTCTCAGAAATATAAAGAACACTCCAATCTGAGTTATAACAAAGAAGTTATGACCAATCAAAGATCTGGGTCAAAACCGGTAAAACACTGTTAAGTGTGAAAAGTGATATTTCAGTAAAATACTTTTTAGCACTAGGAATCTAAACGAAAGTCTTATATTAGGTTAAACCATGAACGTACATAAAAAGAACGTCCAAATCTTACTTTCTTATGAAGAAGTTATGATTTTTCTAAGTTTCAGAATAGTAGTAGATAACTAAAAACTCGAAATAAAGATCGAGCGATATTTAACCGACACAACATAAACAAGAATTAGAGATTTCGACAATAGTAATACAACGATAAAAAGACAGACAAAAGTGGACATCGGATGAAGAAGTTATGAATTTTTAACGGTCTTTTCCTGTCCCAGCCTATTAATAAAATATAATTAAAAATAAACTCAAAATTTGCCAACGAAGTCTAAATGAAAGTTTTATATTATATTCTAACCTACGCGTGGATATAAAGAACATCAAAAACGGAGCTCGTATGCGAAAGTTATGCATTTTAGAAGATTTGGGCACACAAACCGAGGGGAGTACGCTATGGTGTACGAGGGTACGCCCATCGTACTTAGTGTGCAGCCTCGGATCAATCACGTCTCCCTACTACCTTCTAGCCTGCCCATCCGAAGTCCGGTATCCGACGAAGGCGTCATGCATGACGTAACGCCCAACATATGAGGGTCAGTTCCACCCCTATATAAAGGGTGCGAGGCTTCCGAACTTTTTGCCAATTTACAACATCTCTCCCATAGTTTCTCACTCTTGAGCCTCCTGAAACTATCCTGACGCCCCGGTTACGTATCCAAGCTACGACGAAGGTCCGAAGGTCCGAAACTCCCGATAAATTTTCCACCTTTCGGTCTAAGTGTTACCCGAGAAAAGTCTCGTTTTCTTCAGTTCGTCCCACTTACCAGGTGAGTTCATACCCCTATATTTTCATGTTTTTACTATACTTTAGGGGGAAAAATACAAGTGAAACGCCAGAAAAACTTATGTTAAAATGCAGATCATTACATACAGTTTCTAATGCTTTATCTACATTTTCTGTATAGATGTTAAATAAGTAAAATAAGGTTATTACAAATATTATACTTTACATGCAAAGTTGGTAATACACCAAGGTTTATCATTCAAATGAAGCACACTTTTGAAAAACTACAATAGGTATAATTTTCGAGATATTCATGATATTTTACGCTCTATGAACACTATAAAAATGAAATAATTACATTTACAAGAAAAATGGACTTTTCATACGTAAATCTATTTGATACTTACTTTTGTGAGACATTTAACTTCACGTACTTTCAAGTACGTATTTGAAGTCTTGTGTTATAAACCATAATCTCCTGTAGGGAGAGCGTGATACTTGTGTATAGATCTATACGGGATTGACAATCCCGCACCTAAACTGTTAGCTACAGTTGGACCGGCAGGTCTAGGGTGACAAACTTCATATCATTCCAACGCCTGAAGAACGTTGTGACAGACATTCTATGTCAATAGTACGGTTATAAAACTCACTTGAAGTATTAAAACATTTGATTTATGGGGCTATCAAATGCCTTAGTGGTTATATATACATATCTAAATCTACTTACACTATTTTAGGTATGGAAAAGACTTATGCATTCTGGTTTTTGGAACTTTTAAAACTACTATTCATTTATGGAAAATATTGGATTTTCTAGAAACAAACTCGGTTACTTTATACAAAAAGAATACAATTCTTATACAAAAACACTTATGAACTCACTAACTTAATTGTTGACATTTTTTCATAACTACTTGTATTTCTCAGGGATTCAGTAATACACGTAAACAACAACTTTTGAGGAAGGGACGCTAAGGCGTCAATTTCAAACTTATTATATCATCATAATATAATTTCTTTTGAAACATGTATTATAATCAATAGTGTAACTTTTTAAATTATATTTACGATGGTTGTATTTGCTTTCTTTACTATATACTCAACTTTTATGATACTATATACTCAACTTTTATGACACAAGGATACGAAGGAGACCCAAACATCCATAAACTAAAATTATCATAGGGTTTCGTAGACCACACCTCTTAAGGAATTTTACAATATTTTTACAGTTTATTGAGATATATTCACTAGATATCAAGTAGTGATAACTTCCTTCGTCCAAAATTGCTCTGATAAATTAGCATATAATCTCATGTAGTTACCACGATCCTCCAATGTTTGGTTTATTTGCCACTTTACTTTTCTATGGTGTTTTTTGTACACTACGATGACTCACTATACCTTTTCTTTTGTAGATGTTGTGAAACAAATTCTTTCAAAACTCCAACCCATTTTTTTGTTCTATGTAACCTGAGATGGTTCCATGTGTGTTTTTCATCCATGGTCTTTCACTCCTTAAACTACACATACACTTCATCTTCATCCTTGGTATTTAGAAAGTAAACCCAAACCTTTCCCCACAAAGTATTGACATCCGTGTGAGACTTCACTATAGAAGGAGCCCATAAATGTTAGTGAACATACTTGAGGATCTCCATGATTAAGTGTTGAACTAAACTAAACTTCATCTCGCTTGGTATCTCTTGAATACAAGCATCACTATATTTAAGTTATACAATTACATATGTACCAATCAACCATTGTTTACTCATTATCATACCCTCATCACTCATGTGTCCCATTCTATGATGTCACAACTCTATTTTATCATCATACTGATCCAAGTATTTGGATAGAGTCATTGTTCCCCTAACCGTACAAACTTCCAGGAAATAGATACCATGTTGATTCATATTTCCCTTCATAACTAGAAGAGCACCTTTGAAGACTTTTACCCAATCACTCTCTCCAGAATACTTCATTACATTTTTCGCCAAAGTGTCAAGAGATATTAGATTCTTTCGAAGATTTGAGACAAACCAATAATCTAGTTTCCTAGCCATACCGTCATGCATCTTGATTTGCACTATGCCACTACCCTTGATAATATGCATCCCAACATGACCAATATTGACTATGCCATTTAACTCTTTAATTGATTCAAACCAATACGATTATAAGTCATATGATATGATGCTCCTAAGTCCAAGATCCAAGAATGAGCATAACTAGTTGTACATACAATCAAAACTTCATGAGCATCGGCTTCATTAGAATCCCCTTGAACCACATCAACATTATTGGGGTTGCTTAATTCATTTTCATGATTACCTTTCTTCAACAATGGACAATCTCTTCTGAAGTGCCTATTTTTCATGCAGTTATAAAAACTAGTGATGGCCTTAGATTTGGAACTTGACTTTCCGAATTGGAAACTTCTTTACCAACTGGAACGTTTCTTCTTAGTTCCATGGACATGAAATGTGACACCCGTCAATTTCTGGTCAAGTCAAAGTCAACAAGTCAAACCGGTCGACTCAATTAGCTCGTGGGTACTAGGGCTTACGTTAGGTAATTACTATACAACTCGCTATTCTAATGAGAGATCATAAATTGAAAAGTCCGTACATCTAGATTCCCTTAACCTAAAACTTGGTAAGTAACGAACCAAACCGATAAAACAATGTTGCATACTCATCGGGAGTGTGTAAGGTCCTTGAACATGTCTTAACGGTACTTACGGACCTTGCGTTGCGGAGCCAAACACTCACAAATGTCACACACGAAACCTCTCCCAATCGTTATCACTCTATCTCTCTTTATCTAGAATCTCTCCCAAATCTCTCCATGTATGTCAAATCTCTCCCAAATCTCTCTGTGTATGAGAAATCTCTCCAAGAATGTGAAATCTCTCCCAAATCTCTCCACGTATGTGAAATCTCTCCCAAATCTCTCTCAAAGGTACCTTAAACTTTTTGTAGTCTTTCAGGCCATCCCGACCCTTAACCAGGTCAAAAACCGCTTAAAACGGGCTAAAAACGGATAAAATAGACTTAAGCACCCGAAACCCCTTTTAAGGAGCCGAACCCTCTTAAGGACCCGAAACCCCTCTTAGGAACCGAACTTGTCAGAAGCGAAGGTGTCAGAAGTGAAGGCACACCTCAGACCGAATCCTCTTGGACCGAATCCTCTTGGACCGAACCCGAAGGGTGCTCTCGGGCCCGAACCTCGCACAAGGAACCGAAGGTACCTTTGGTCCATTTCGCCTCCTACCCTTTCGCTCCATTTTGCCTTCGGCCCAGTAGCAGAAGGGACCGAACCTCGTCCTAGGACCAAGAGGCCTCACAGGGAGCTCTTTTTCACCTGGTTTTCGACTAGTTTTGCGTTTTAGGCCCATTTTTAATTGTTTTAACTTGCGATTTTCACCCAAAACTTTATTTTAACATATAAGGCCCCATATTTATTAATTAATCATTTTTTTGGGGATAAGCCTTTTCCAAGAAGGGTGGGTGAAGTACAAGAGGTGGAGTGTTGACTTTTCCTTAGTTTATGACACAAGCAACCACCATACCCACTCCATGACTAACCCACACTCCTCCCCACCATCCCTAGTCACTTCATTGTACCTTTCCATCAATCATCAACCATTTCCCATGTTCTTAGAGATGGAACATCCATCCTCTCTCCTCACACTTCATTCATTCTCTTATTTTCCACCAAAAGATCAAACACTTTTCTCTCAAACTTTTTCTCTCTATTTCGAGACTCCAAGGCTGATCATCAAGCATTATTCTACTCAAATCATTGATAGCTTACACAAACTCCGTCACTTTGATGTTAGATTCTCAAAAATCTTCAAGGCATCTTCAAGTGTTCTTGAGTTGAACAATTCCTTTCTCCAACATTCATCTACTGAACTCACATAAGGTGAGTTCATACCCCTAAATTTTCATGTTTTCTCAAGTTTTTAGGGGGGGGGGGGGGGAATACAAGTTAAAACACCAAGAACATAACTAAAATTTTCTAACAGCTTTCGTCAGAAAAGTTGGGCTCCATTCACGGACGGTTTTGGACAACTTAAACTTTTTTGCTTTCTAAACTGTTTTAGGTGTAAGTTGTTCCAGTTATTAGCTTTAAAAATACTACTTGCACATCTCCGTAAGATTTTTCTACAATTTATGGTGATTTTTACAAAACTGCCTATCATTTCAAACAACAAGCCGAACCAGTCTGTGATTATGTACTTGTTCACACAAGTTAGATGTCATTAAAACTCATAATGAAAATTATGAACAAACTAGACCCATTTCCCAAAATCACAGAATTTACAGATTCTGATTTGGACCTTTGATGATTTTTCTATAAATTTTCTAAGAACAGTAAATGAAAATATTAATAACAGAAAAATGCTATCAATTTCATTTCACCTCGTAACATGTTGAGCAAGGTGTATATCTTTATATGATTATATGTTTTTGCAAATAAATGAAATTTTGACTTAGTATATAGTCATACATCAGTTAACAAATGGAGTTTGCTAGATAATGCATAGAAATAACGATTTGCTATAATCATAGCACATCTATTACATTCAAACATTTGAATAAACTATGCTAAGTATAGTTTATGTACATTACCACTTTTACCCTTGTTTTAATAATCTATAATATGTTTAGTTTATGATTCATCACATAACACACTCATACAAAAAGGGTACATTCATACAAAAAGGTTTTACATTCACGCACACCACACGTAAACTTGTTAACTTAAATTGTGAGACATTTTCTTTCCGTACGTCCGAGTGTGGGATCTAAATTCCTGGTAGCTATATCCAGAGTTTCTTGTAGGGAGAACATGATAGTTGTGTATAGATCTATATTGGGTTAGACACCCCACACCTGAGCTGCATGCAACAGATAGACCGGTAGGTCTGTGGTGACAAATATCATATCAGTTTCGCGGCGCCTGAGAAACGTCGTGGCAGGTTCATTCAGTCATAGTATGGTTATAGCGACTCACATAAGAAGTTAACAACTGATAAAGTTTACGGGAATTTTCATAATCAAAAGGGGTTTTATGTCAATTTAAAATCACTTTCTACCTCAATACGTACGGATATTACTGTACACTTTCGGCCTTGGTATTTAAGACTACACGTCATTCATTATAGGATTTTCCCTAAAATCAAAAAGGGTTTTATGCCAATTTAAAACCACGATTATATCATTAAGTATGGAAAATACTTGTTTACTCTTGGTCCTGGGATTTAAGACCACATAACTTTTAAAAAGGAAAATATTGGATTTTTCTTGGTAACACACAACACATTACAAAGAACGGTTTCCAAACTCCTTATCTCAAAAACTTATAAACTCACCAACCTTTGTGTTGACACTTTTCAAAACTACTTGTATTCTCAAGAATTCAGTGAAACAGGAAATCAACAGCATTTTGAGGATGGGACGATATCTCGTTAAACAGTTCATTTTGTCATCAGAATGTAATGGATTTGAATCATGTAAACATATACTTTGGTGTAACTTTTTCAATTATATTTATGATGGTTATATTTACTTTGAGCACTATTATACTCGTTGTTGTGATACTATACATGAAGTCCTGCACCCCTAGGCGTTTCCCCCATCCTTGGTTTGGGGGTGTGACAAATTGGTATCAGAGCATTGTTTATAGTGAACTAAGTATATCGAACCACATAAGATATACAAACTATAAATGCATTGGGACTAAGGTCTCTAATTTAACATTTTCAAATGACTATACTTTTAGAAATAAATAGTTTCTTGTTAAAAGTATACATGCATGCATATATACAAAGGTCAACATCATTCTAGAACAAAACAAAAGTAATGATTGTTGAATGGCACAAGTAGGCTTGGGGATGTATGATCAGTCCTGGGAATGGCATAGCCTGATCAACTATGCTGGTCCGAGGAGTGATTAGCATATGCCCAAGAATGGTTGTGATGTGGCAACAAGTCTAAAAACTTACCAACACTACCACAATGAAATATCTTAGGGGTATTTGGTGTTACTATAAGTACTTATCTGAAAACTAAATAGATTTTTATCAATAGGTCAATACTTAGTGGATAGATTAAAAATTATATGTACCCAGGACGTCATAGACTTAGAATCTTTGGATCTTTGCTTTACTTCTTGTTCCTCGTTGGGTTGTGGACTTAGTGTTAGGGTCGCTTATTCGAAGGTCTATCCTGTCCAAAATACATATAACTAGTATGCACTAAACAAGTATTGAAGTACCTGATAAAGATCATCTTATAATTATCTAATTAGTACGTCTACTTAGTTATTTCTTATATTCCCTTTTCTCACGTGGATATCATGGTTGGATTTCCATCCCCATGACGACCCGTACTACCCTAACCACGGCAATACTGGATGGCTCGGAGAGGAGCTAGAGAATGATCACCCAATCCCTGTGGATGGTCACCAAGCTGAAGGCCTTGTTGATGGTTCTGACTCCGAACCTGAAGTGGAGAACCTACCCCCGATGGCTCTTGTTCCAAATCCTAACCCTCGTCCGACTTTTCAAGGCCCGATGCCTCCTTGGGTAGAGTGCGTGGAAAACTGGAGCGAATAGCAAGACCAACCTATGCCGTTTAATGGAGACTGAAACTTGTACAACATAATCGAAGGAAGCTCAGCAGACATAATTCTTCAAATTCTGGTCCGTAGAGTTGCCCGAAACGAGATTTAGGGCAGAACAGCTCTCCATCGTATCGCAGAGGTTGATGAAAATGCAAGAATGCATACAATCAACACCAAATCGCCTTGAGCACACTTGTGAAAGATCCGAGAGAGACCATGAAACCCTGCTGCAAGCACATGCTGAAACACGAGCCAAAGTCATAGAACTCCGAGTACGCCAGAGCGTATACGAAAGGCACATGCTTGATATGGATCGGCAACTAGATGAACTGTAGGTACACCAGAGGGATGACCGCCACCAGTAGTAGATGCCTTACTTTCTTTCCCTGCTAAAAAGAAATCGTTTTCCTATCTATGTCCTATGTGGTATTTTCTATCAAACTATCTTGTACTGTGGGTACTTTTAGTTAGGCCTTTAGGCGGCCAAAACTCTCCTACTCCGGATGTGATGTACGACCCTCTTCAAGGTCAATTTTCCCTAGCCTGTTACATCTTAAACATCAATTACATTGTCAGTCGGCTAAATTCGGTGTGACTCCTTGTTCAAATACTTCCTTCATACTATCATAGGAGTCTATCTGAAACCCACACTAGTCAAGTTGTTGGACTAGGGTAATTTAGCTCCGGAATCGTTCCCAATTCTCTTTCAAAGGTTGGATCATGTTATTCACCAACCAATGGAACCCGGTTTGAACGACAAACGTCAAGAGACCAGTCTACGAACTCACTTCTACTCCGTAATAGGACTACATCATAGGGATGTAGGTCAAACCTTCGAGAACATACTTCTACTCTATAGGTGAACGGTCGAAATACATCTAGGTTCATTGATGGCCTTTCCTAGGAATTCTAGTTCGTTAAGAGGGATCAATAAGAATGTTATTATTATGATTTCCTCACTTATACATTCCACATTTATATATAACAAAGACCTGGTAGACAATAGAATGTGAGATTTCTAACTTAGTTTCTTTTCCTCGTTGGGATGTGAAACTAAAGTAGAATCACACATTTTACTATCCGCCCAATCTTGGTTATACCATAATGTGTATAACCTAAGTTTTCATGTATAATAACTCATCTCTTAGTCAGACTCAAAATAATATAGAGTCAACCTTGGTCACTCACGAACTCCTTGTCTTTCGTGTTGCAGAATCATGTCATCATTCGGAAATAGTCAGCCGATCAACGAAGCCCCTATCCTTCATATAGACGCCGCTACAATCCAAGCCGCAGTAACAGCCGCCATGACAGCTGTCCTTGTAAACCTCAATGCTGGTAACGCAATCATGACTAGCGAAGGAATTGAAAATTCCGATCGATGTATCAATCCAGGAAGCCAACAAAGGGCAACAGTCACGAACGTACAAAGTTATAAAACCGAAAGGAGGAAACGAAATCGCCAAGCTCGAAAGGAGCGCCAATGATCCCAAAGACTTGCCATGCAACAGCGACGAGTGGCAACTCCTTCCCCTTCAGCACCAACATGACCCATTCCTTATGTCCCTGGCATCGGGACCAACCCTGTACACAAAGGTGGTGGTAAATACGGACCCCATAAAAGGAAATTTTTGAAGTGGATGAACGTGGAGGGCACCCGTGTCCACGTAACTCTGACTAAACACCTCACTTCCACCACCAATGCTAGTACAAGCAAGATATGTCACCAATGCGGCGAGATAGGACACCTCAAAAAGGACTGTCCAATAATAAAGAACTTCGGCGTAGACGGGAAGATACTAAGGATCACTGCCGCAGAAGAAACTACTCCGGACCTCGTTAAAAATATCTAAGGCATTCGTTGTAACAGACTCATAAACTGTTTAAAACTAGTGCAACTAGAGTCTTATCTTTTGCGAGACCCCGTCAGTAAAGGGACCCTCATGCTGCGTATACTTGTCTTTTGTAGTATACCATGTTCGCAGCAATAGTTTATAGTAAATCTATAGTACTGTAACTTTGTTAAAAGTTGCACAATTGTGTTTTGTCTGTAACGCCTTTATGATCAAATCTAGTGCCTTTATTTCCAAGTGACTCCGATTTTTATCATACGACTGGGGTCCATCCGATCCTCACAATACCAGTTCGTGTATAAATCTCTTCCTTCGAAATCATCTTTCTAGCGAAGCCGTCATTCCAGAACTCCGGAGTACTCATGCGTAGAGTACCTCAGTTTTCTTATCCTTTTCCGAAGAAACCTCAACAAACCTCCCCGAAGAACCACTCGGGCAGTACGTCAAGTTCAATCCAAAGACCCGTACGGTTAATCTCTCGCTGAAGAATGTATACACAAGGACGATATATAACCAAGGTTCTACAGGTTTAGAATCACTGATTCCCCTTTTACTCCTATAACCAGATCGCCCTACAGTCTAACCCCCCTATCGAGCTACAAGATCTGTCAGGTCAAACCTATCAGACTACTCAACAATGGAATTGAAGAACCAAGTTTCTCACCATGGAGAGCTCTGGTCTTGTTCTTCAAAAAGAAATGAAAATTGCTCGTAGGTCCATCGACTTCAGAGGCCCCGACAATATCTCCAGTAGAAATCATTACTATCTGCCTCGCATAGACGAATAAGCCGACCAACTGCAAGGAACGAGGTACCCTTTAAGAATTGGACCTGAGATCCGAATATCACCAATCGCGAGTATTGGAGAAGGATGTTTGAAGACAATCCTCCAAATTCGATGCGGACGCTGCAAGTCCGTAGTGATACCCCTCGGATAGGACCAACCCGCTCGCAGTCTTCATGAACGTAATGAATAGGGTACGCCATTCTTACTGGGATCAGTTCGTCATTGTCCTTGAAAATGACTTGCTTATCTACCCTAGTAGTAAGAAGAAAACCAAAAAGAGCAGCTACAACAAACCATGGGAACAATACGATCAGAGAAGCCTTACCCGAAGTTCTCTAGATACGAGTTTTGGAATTGAAGAGTCAAATTCCTAAGACACACTATTATTGATGTGGAAATTCTTGAGGACCCTTTCAGTTAATCAAAACTGTTGAGAAATTGTCAGCACCGTAGGCATCGACAAGAATTTGCCGAAATTCTAGGTCTCGCTGACCTACCATTTTAGTCCCTCTAGGACTTCTCGCAAATTATGGAAACCCCTTACGACTTTGACCCTAAAGGGAGGAACCCTTGACTGGTAAGAAAAGAAAGAGGGAGAAACCTTTAGAACTCTAGAATAAGAGACCAAATTCCTCTGGAAGCCTCACTCTAGTAAGGCTTAGTACGCTTCAGAAAGCGTGGAAAGCTAAAACCCAAGATAATTAGGCCCTATAAGATTCTTGTCAGAATAAGCCCTGTCACTCGCAACTTCGATCTACCCCGCGAGCTTAGTAAAGTATATTCTACCCGCCACGCCTCGAACTTGCATAAGTATCTATCCGACGAGACTCTTGGAATCCCCCTCGACGAGATCGAGTTCCACAAGAGCTTCACTTTCGTGGAAGAACCATAGTGACCATGGACCGAGAGGTCAAGCGGACGAAGCAACGCCGCTTCCCCATTAGTGAAGGTTCGTTGGAATTCTAACCAAAGACCTGGATTCACTTCGGAGCGCGAGAATCAATCGATTAGGAAGTATCCCAATTTCTTGGCCCGATTATTCATGCCTACTCCTTGCCTAAATTCAAATTTCGGGACGAAATTCCCTCTAACGGGGGGATGATGTGACAGCCGTCAATTTCCGGTCAAGTCAAAGTCAACTAAAGTCAACAAGGCAAACCGGTCGACTCAATTAGCCCGTGGGTACTAGGGCTTACGTTAGGTAATTACTATACAACTCATTATTCTAATGAGAGATCATAAATTGAAAAGTCCGTACATCTAGATTCCCTTAACCTAAAACTTGGTAAGTAACGAACCAAACCGATAAAACAATGTTGCATACTCATCGGGAGTGTGTAAGGTCCTTGAACATGGCTTAACGGCACTTACGGACCTTGCATTGCGGAGCCAAACACTCACAAATGTCACACACGAAACCTCTCCCAATCGTTTTCACTCTATCTCTCTTTATCTAGAATCTCTCCCAAATCTCTCCACGTATGTCAAATCTCTCCCAAATCTTTATGTGTATGAGAAATCTCTCCAAGAATGTGAAATCTCTCCCAAATCTCTCCACATATGTGAAATCTCTCCCAAATCTCTCTCAAAGGTTCCTTAAACTTTTTGTAGTCTTTCGGGCTATCCCGACCCTTAACCAGGTCAAAAACCGCTTAAAACGGGGTAAAAACGGATAAAATAGACTTAAGGACCCGAAACCCCTCTTAAGGAGCCGAACCCTCTTAAGGAACTGAAACCCCTCTTAGGAACCGATCTTGTCAGAAGCGAAGGTGTTAGAAGCGAAGGCACACCTCGGACCGAATCCTCTTGGACCGAACCTGAAGGGTGCTCTCGGGCCCGAACCTCACACAAGGAAGCGAAGGTACCTTCGGTCCATTTCGCCTCCTACCCTTTCACTCCATTTCGCCTTCGGCCCAGCAACAGAAGGGACCGAACCTCGGCCTAGGACCGAGAGGCCTCGCACGGAGCTCTTTTTCACCCGGTTTTCGACTAGTTTTGCGTTTTAGGCCCGTTTTTTATTTTTTTAACGCGGGATTTTCACCGAAAACTTTATTTTAACATATAAGGACCCATATTTATTAATTAATGATGTTTTTGGGGATAAGCCTTATCCAAAAAGGGTGGGTGAAGTACAAGAGGTGGAGTGTTGACTTTTCCTTAGTTTATGACACAAGCAACCACCATACCCACTCCATGACTAACCCACACACCTCCCCACCATCCCTAGTCACTTCAATGTACCTTTCCATCAATCATCAGCCAGTTCCCACGTTCTTAGAGATGGAACATCCATCCTCTCTCCTCACACTTCATTCATTCTCTCATTTTCCACCAAAAGATCAAACACTTTTCTCTCAAACTTTTTCTCTCTATTTCGAGACTCCAAGGCTGATCATCAAGCTTTATTATACTCTTGGTAAGTATAATTCATCCTCCTTGTGATTATTACACTTCATTCTACTCAAATCATTGATTGCTTACACAAACTCCATCACTTTGATGTTAGATTCTCGAAAATCTTCAAGGCATCTTCAAGTGTTCTTGAGTTGAACACTTCCTTTCTCCAACATTCATCTACTGAAATCACATAAGGTGAGTTCATACCCCTAAATTTTCATGTTTTCTCAAGTTTTTAGGGGGAGGGGGGGAATACAAGTTAAAACACCAAGAACATAACTAAATTTTTCTAACAGCTTTCATTAGAAACGTTAGGCTCCATTCAAGGACTGTTTTGTTAGACTTAAACATTTTTTTTTCAAAATTGTTTTAAGTGTAAGTAGTTCCAGTTATTAGATTTAAAAATACTACTTGCACATCTCCATACGATTTTTCTACAATTTATTGTGATTTTTACAAAATTGCCTATCATTTCAAACATCAAACCGGACTAGTCTGTGATTATGGACTTGTTCACACAAGTTAGAGGTCATTAAAATTCATAATAAAAATTATGAACAAACTAGACCCATCTCCCAAACTCTCAGAATTTATGGATTCTGATTTGGACCTTTGATGATTTTTCTATAAATTTTCTAAGAACAGTAAATGAAAATATTAATAACAGAAAAATGCTATCAATTTCATTTCACCTTTTAACATGTTGAGCAAGGTGTATATCTTTATGTGATTATATGTTTTTGCAAATAAATGAAATTTTTACTTAGTATATAGTCATACATTAGTTAACAAATGGAGTTTGCTAGATAAAGCATAGAAATAACGATTTGTTATAATCATAGCACATCTATTACATGCAAACATTTGAATAAACTATGCTAAGTATAGTTTATGTACATTACCACTTTTACCCTTGTTTTGATAAACTATAATAGGTATAGTTTATGATTCATCACATAACACACTCATACAAAAAGGGTACATTCATACAAAAAGGTTTTACATTCACGCACACCACGCGTAAACTTGTTAACTTAAATTGTGAGACATACTCTTTCCGTACGTCCGAGTGCGGGATCTAAATTCCTTGTAGCTATATCCAGAGTCTCTTGTAGGGAGAACGTGATAGTTGTGTATAGATCTATATTGGGTTAGACACCCCACACCTGAGCTGCATGCAACAGATAGACCGGCAGGTCTGTGGTGACAAATATCATATCAGTTTCGCGGCGCCTAAGAAACGTCGTGGCAGGTTCATTCAGTCATAGTATGGTTATAGCGACTCACATAAGAAGTTAGCAACTGATAAAGTTTACGGGAATTTTCATAATCAAAAGGGGTTTTATGTCAATTTAAAATCACTTTCTACCTCAATACGTACGGATATTACTGTACACTTTCGGCCTTGGTATTTAAGACTACACGTCATTCATTATAGGATTTTCCCTAAAATCAAAAAGGGTTTTATGCCGATTTAAAACCACGATTATATCATTAAGTATGGAAAATACTTCTTTACTCTTCGTCCTGGGATTTAGGACCACATAACTTTTAAAAAGTAAAATATTTGATTTTTCTTGGCAACACAAAACACATTACAAAGAACGGTTTCCAAACTCCTTATCTCAAAAACTTATGAACTCACCAACCTTTGTGTGGACACTTTTTAAAACTACTTGTACTCTCAGGAATTCAGTGAAACAAGAAATCAACAACGTTTTGAGGATGGGACGATAAATCGTCAAACAGTTCATTTTGTCATCATAATGTAATTGATTTGAATCATGTAAACATATACTTTGGTGTAACTTTTTCAATTATATTTGTGATGGTTGTATTTACTTTGAGCACTATTATACTCGTTGTTGTGATACTATACATGAAGTCCTCCACCCCCAGGCGTTTCCGCCATCCTTGGTTTGGGGGTGTGACATGAAAGAATCCTTCACATTATTCAAAATGATCATTGTTGTAATGCATGTGTTTCTTGCTAGATTAAGGCAAAGTTTGTAATCATTTTTGTCAACCATTGTAACCTTTATATGAATGGATAAGAGAGGATTATTCATATATTTATGTGCTTACGTGTTATATAGGACATTAGGTGTATTTAATTATAAAATAAATAAAATTATAATACGCGCCGAAGATAAAAGATTCCTTTGGACAATTAATCGTAACCTAGTTGTGGTATACGCCGTAAGGATTCCAAAGATTTAAGCAACGTTGAAATTCGAATTGGTAAGAAGAACTTATTCTTCTTTGAAGTTTCTAGATTTAATAGGCAGGTCTCTGCGTCTCATAAGAACTAGATTTTTGATATATTACTTTTTAGCCTTGGTAATCTAAATGAGAGTTATAGTAGTCGTTAACCGAGAGCGTGCATATAGAGAGCGTCTAAATCTAACTTCGTGAGAGGAAGTTATGATTTTTCTTAGATTTGGCATATAAATATTTTGCTGAAAAATTGAATTTTAGATGGGTCGAATTTAGCTAAGATGTTGTAAACGATAGTTAAAGATCTCGTCCTTAGGAGTCCGACGATAAAATTATGTCGAAAACGGAGGACGAATGAGAGAGTTATGCTTGTTATATGGACTTTAACAGTCTAAGCTTGTGTGAAAAATATAAATTTGAAATTAGCTGACGGAGTCTAAACGAAAGTTGTAGATCTCGTCAAGAGCTACATGCGGATATAAATAATGTCTATACAGAGTTCGTATGAGGAAGATACACAATTTTGAAAATGTGAAAAATGGTATGTGTGCGCGTCAAGAGTGTTGCGCGCCCGACAAGACCACACAGCCTTACCCACTTTGTGATATGTGTCAGGCCAAAATTTCGCCATGTCACTATGTCCCGACCAAGAGCATGATACACCCCTATGATGTGCAATGTGCATCTTTAGAATTCAGCCTATAAATAACAACTCATTCCTTTATTCTCCATCACACCATTCTATCGATTTCTCTTTGAAACTTTCATTATTTTCCCCTTTTCCCTCGTTTCTATTCTACGATCAAGCCCTTCGACGACCCTGAATACTCAACTGACTAGTAGCCTTCGAGTAGGAGATCCCGAGTCAGTAGTTTGCCCGAGTAGATCCCGGTTCTCGTCTATAGTAGTCTGTAAATGAGTTACACTTACTCTGCTTCTGTGTAATTTATAACCATAGTTATAATTCATTAATAGGAACTTATAAGTGAGATTTATCAATGATTCCAAGTCCTTATACTTCTTGATCTACTTTTTGGAGTAATTCATATTTTAGATTTAGTGAGGTGTTTAAAGTGGGATTTCCAAATAGTATACTATGTATACCAATACGATCCTACCTGGTTATTCCTTAGTTAGACCTTGAAGTAGACTTTGGGATTATTAAGGAATCTAACCTTAGGATAACAAACTAAGATTTAGCGTTATGTACATCTAGGACTTTTGGAAAAGGTGTGATGCAAAGCTTTGTTTGATTCACCTATCATCAGACACTTTTGTCATGTGAGTGTGTAGTTTCTTTCAAGATCACAATCTAAAATAAAAGTATAATTTATAGGAGACATTAAATGCTCACCAATATTCTCTATGCTACATGCTATTTGTATAATGAGGATAATACTATTGAATTAGAAGCTGTATTGGGAATCGATTGCCTTTAGTTATTAGTCTTGACTTAGGTTTAAGAATAAGACTTTCAAAGGAAAATTAATTGAACTTAAGTTAGAAGTCTATTATTTCTTATGACAAGGGTAAGTTGTGTAAGATCAGAGCGAAGTGTTGCTCCTCTTTCTTGGATGAAAAAAATTATGGGTCTAGATCAGACAACTGGCAAGTATGTCTGGGTCATCGACTTGAGTAAATGACAACACTTGACTATTCTAGGCAGTCTACTGAATTACGTTTCAAGCATGGACTTATAAACCATGGACGTAGATAAAATACGATACTATATTTTTCAAATATATGAACATTGGTTTCCTTATATGACTTACACTGGCCAAGGACACCCCTAGCTATGTAGTCAAATAGTTCCTTAAACGATTCATCAGGTTAGGTGATTCCTCTCGATAATCATTGCATTTAGGATCTGTGAGGATCGGTTGGGTTGGGTAGTTAGTCTTAGGTCAGATTCTATATAAATTATCTGATTACGTTATTTGTAGGAATGATATTAATTATTATCGTTAAATTGTTCTGTGCTTGAAAACCCTACGTATCTCACCAGGTTTTTCCAAAACCTGACCCACACATTTTTATGCATCTCATGTAGTGGAACCAAGGCAGTTGTATTCTCATTAGGATAGTGGAATAAAGAGATGTGCCTATTAGATTCATGACCTTCTATTATTTACGTTGTAATGTATGTTTGGATATGAACGATGACATCCTTGAGGTATTTAATAAAATAAAACAACTTATTTTATCTCCAAATGCTTTGTTTAACTAGGAATTTCCGCATCTCAATTTTATAAAGCGTAAAGAAAAATGTTTTAATTGGTTCTGAAAAATGGGGGATGTCACAGTTGCTATCCGAGCATTAGTTTAAGCGAACTAGGAATTTAGGAAAATTCTCGAATTATACTTAGAGGCTAAGTATGATCAGTAAGGTGTGTGATAGATTAGTTTAGTATAGGTGCCTTAGTTGCCTTAGACTCTAGCATATTATAGGAAGATTCCTTAGCTACTAATTATGTAATATATATATATATATATATATATATATATATATATATATATATATATATATATATAGTAAGTAAGTGCAATGGAAACAAATGACATGGCCGAATATCACCTGGGAAACGAAATGCAAAATTTAAAGTCGCTACCCTTATCTGTTTGCTACTTCATGATTCCGAGGATAGAATCACCCTAAAGTGGAGATAATTGTAACGCACATGTTTCCTACTATATTAAGTTATAGTCTGTAATCACTTTGGTCAATTATTGTAACCTTCATATGAATGAATAAGAAAGGATTGTTCATATTTTTATCTGCATACGTATTATGTAGGATGCTAGGTGTATTTACACAATAAAATAAATAAAATAAAAATATGCATTATAGATAAAAAAAAAATTACTTTGGACAATTAATCTTAACCTAGTTGTAGTATACGCCGTAAGGATTATGGAGATATAAAGATCATTCAAATCTAACTTCATATGAAGAAGTTATGCTTCTTCAAAGTTTTTTTTTTTTTTTTTTTTTTTCAGATTTAACCGACACGACTTTGCGTCTCGTTAAAAGTAGATTTTTGATCAATTACGTTTAGTCGTAGTAATCTATGCGGGAGTCATAGTAGTCGTTAAACTAAGAGCATGCATATTGAGAGCGTCTAAATCTAACTTCATGAGAGGAAGTTATGATTTTTCTAAGATTCTGCATAACAGTAGTAACCTCAAAAATAGACTTTTTGATCCGTCGACTTTAAGCCAAGATCGTCTGTATGTGAGTTGAAGATCACTTTATTAGGAGTCCGACGATAAAATTTTGTCGAAAATGGACATCGAATGAGAGAGTTATACTTTATATACCAGCTTTAACAATCTAACCCATTGAGAGAAATATATATTCAAAATTATCCAACAGAGTCTAAACAACAAGTTAAGGATCTCATCGAGTGCTACATGTGGATATAAAGAACATCAAAAATGGAATTTGTATGAAGAAGATACATAATTTTGAAAATCTGAAACATGGTACGCGTGTGTGTCAGGAGCAATGCATGTCCGACAATACGTTGAGCATTTGGCCCTATGGACCGGGCCGGACCATTTTTTTGGACCCCTAGGCCGGTTCTCGGTTCTAGGATTTTAGTAAAACCGGTCTGGTCTGACCGGTTCCGGATAAAAACTGGTTTTGGACTGCCTTATTTTTTTTAAAAAAACTTGTATTTTTTAAAATTATTTAAACAAGCATATCTCATTCGTTTTAAGTCAGATGGACATGCAGTTTTTTCCAATGTGTAATTTAGAGTTCGTAGATGATTTTAGACTATAATTTTGTTGTTTTTGGTGTTATATTTGATGTGTTACAATCATTCAAAGATGAGATATCAAAGTTGAAATATTTCAACTTTTCAGCAAGTCTGTGAAATTCTTTAAATAAGCATACCTCATTCGTTTTAAGTCGGATTAACATGCGTTTTTTCTAGCATGTAACTAAAAGTTTGTAGATGATTTTATTTTATAATTTTGTTGTTTTGGTATTATATTCAATGAGTTAAAATCCTTCAAAGATGAGATATCAAAGCTGAAATATTTCAGCTTTTTAGCAAAAGATTTAAACTTTTGTATTCTATGACATTCTTTAAACAAGCATATCTCATTCGTTTTAAGTTGGATTGACATGTGATCTTTTCCAACGTGTAATTTAGAGTTTGTAGATGTATTTAGACTATAATTGTGTTGTTTTGGTATTAAAATTGAATGAGTTACAATCCTTCAAAAATGAGATATCAAAGCTGAAATATTTCAGCTTTTCAACAAGAAATTTCAGCTTTTTTATTTTGTGAAATTCTTTAAACAAGCATATCTCATTCGTTTTAAGTCGGATTGACATAAGCTTTTTTCCAGCATCTAATTTAGAGTTTTTAGATGATTTTAGACTATAATTTTTGTTTTTTTGGTGTTATATTCAATGCGTTACAATCCTTCAAAAAAATGGTATAAAGTATAAATAATCAAAGTTTGACCGGTCCAAAGGGCACAATAAACAAAAACGTATTCATTTTTAAGAGTTATACCGTATCAAACCCAAAAAAGTATTCATTTTAACGATTTCAAAGATATCAAACCTACAACATTATCGTTTTAATGAGTTGTATCAAGCCCAAAAACGTGTTTTAACAAGTTGTACCGTATGCATATAAAGTTGTGCCGGTCCAAACGAGTCCAAGAACCGGAAAACCTAGACCTACACCCAGACATGGACCGGGAACCGGTAGATCTCATCCGGTCCAGTCCACGGTCCATAATATTCTCCAGAACCAGTTCGGTCTAAGAGCCTATTTGGTCCAAATGCTCACCCCTACCCGACAAGACCACACAACTCCCTCCCCCCATTTTGCGACACGTGTCAGGATAGAATTTCGCCATGTCACTATGTCCCAACCTAGTGTGACATGCCCTTATGACACACGTCATGCATCCCTAGAATCCAGCCTATAAATTGCATCTCATTCCTTTATTCTCCCTTACACGATTCTATCTATTTCTCTTTGAAACATTCATTATTTAGCCCCTTTTCCCTTAATTCTATTCTCTGGAGAAACCTTGTGATGCCCCTAAGTACTCATCTGAGTTGTGTCCTTCGAGTAGGAGATCTCGAGTTAATATTCTGCCCGAGTAGATCCCGGTTCTCGTCTATAGTACTTTGTAAGTGAGCTACACTTACTCTGCTTCGGTGTAACTTATAATCATAGTTATAAGTCATTACTACGAACATATAAGTGAGATTTATCAATGATTCCAAGTCGTTATACTGCTTGATCTACTTTGGGAAGTAATTCCTAGGCTGATGTTTTTTAGATAGATAATCATCTTTCGCTTTTGAGAAACAAACTTCATAAGTACATATAAAAGCGAATATGCGAAACTGAAAAATGCCATAAGAGACACGAACCAAACTGTCATAACTAGCATTTTAGCTAGGAAATCCTATTCTTGTGTAACCATTCAACTATTGTAAATCCTATACTCTAAGTAGATCTCACTCTATGCTCGTATAGATTCATCAATAATGTTCATCAGATAGTCTGAAAACCCTAAGAATCCCGGTTTAAGTCCATATTGGACTAGAATTGTTTATTGGGCCTAATTGACCAATAAGAACCGAATTCAACCTCATTGGACTTAGAATCCCTAATTGGATCCAAATTGGACCCAATTCATAAATCTAAAACGTTTTGGACCATTTGGGTCTAGAATAATTCATTCTAACCCTAATGGGCCTTATTGGGCCATAACTAATCCAATTAACCATTATTGAGCCATAAGCCCATTATTTTATTCTAATTGGGTCATAAATGATTCCAAGAACCCATTGGGCCTAAAAATTTTATGTTCAGGATCCAAATATCCTAACTAAAGTTAATGGGCCCAATCTACTCCATCTTTTCTTCTTGGCCCAAAATATCGGCCCATGTATAAAAGAAAAAGAGATTAAGGGGGGGGGGGGGTAGTTGACTTTGGGAGGTGCCACCTCCATTTTATACATCATATATCCGTGCAAGGACCACCATGTATCAATTCTAGTCATTTCGTCATCTCCTTTCCCCTCTCCTCTTCTATTCTTGGTCGAAGGCAACACACACACACACACACACACTACACTAAATTCTCTCAAAACACTCTCAAGAATCATCCTACTCCTTCCATCAAAATCTCAAAATTTGCTTGCGATTCAAGAAAGTTTTCACAAGAAAATCATTACATCTTAGTAAGTCTTTATACATCCAAGTTCATAACTCTATTCTCATGATTGGATCACTCTTTTAAGCAAGTTTTTGTAGATTTTGCTTCCTAGAACTTCTTAAGTTCGAAATCCACTCAAGAAAGCTTGCTAAGAACAAAATCTTCTTCATTTCTTCTTCAAAACTGAAACATCAAAGCAAAGGTGAGTTCATACCTCCTTGTTTTTGGTTTTCATATGATTTTTTGGGGAGAATACAAGTAAAATGTGTAAATCTATGTGTTATATGCATGTTTTGTGTGAATTCTTAGTATGTTTGTTAATAATGGGTTAGATCTTAGCAAATGTCGATATTTAAACAAAGATCTATGAATTATAACATGATATACCTTACAATAACAAGCCAAAACTAAATACGTGTGTAAGATGCAAAAAGAATTCAACAAAGACTTTGTTAAAGGTCAAAATTGTCAAGAAAACAAAAGATAAGGGTAAAAAGTGAAAATTATGTTTTTAAAGGGGCCAAACAGGTCCTACATGTATAAAAAGGTATTTTCATGCTAAACATACTTTTATGAGGGCCAAAAATGCAAATTTTAGCTTAATGGGCCAAAACTTTTGGGCCTCACGGTTATGGGCTCAATTTGCGAAAAAAAAGAGTTTTAGGGTTTAAAAATGTCCTTTTGCCAAAGTTTGAGTCATAAATGTAAATAAACCAAATTTAGAGGTGAAAATATCCTTTATTTGCAAATTGGACAAAAAATGTAAAGTTTTCCAAAAATGGGCCGAAAGTGTAAAATTTTACAAAGAAGGGGCTGAAAAGTATTTTGGGTTAAAACCATAAATTTATAGACATTTGGGACAAAATTGCAAACTTTTATAAATTATGGACTAAAGTGTCATTTTTAGAAAACTTTGGGCCTAATTTAAAATTTTGAGAATTGTTCGCCAAAAAACGTCTTTTTTTCAAAAAGGGGATTTCTATAACCAATCTCTTGAACTTCAAGTCAGAGCAAACAATAGAATAAAACAAAATGAACGAAATATGTCGATAACCACTTGGGCTAAAAAATTCATGATACTTGGCCGTTGGGCCCTAAGGGCCCAACTAAGTGTATATTGACCTCAATGTGTTCCATGACATGTTTATTGGGTCATAAGACACACTTGCATGTTAATTTGGGCCTAATTTATGGACTACATGTTTATTGGGCCTAAATTACCCTTTTTATTATGTTATTGGACCTTTGTGGCGCATTTATATGTTGATCGGGCTTGGAATGAAAATTCACATACTTTGTAAATCGTAAATATACCTCTACATAGTTTATGAATTTGTATGCTTAATTTTGGAATGGAAAAATCTATAATTTACGTGTAAAACATTAAACATGGGGAAAGTCTTATCAAACGGGAAAGGTTGAGAATCTAGTGAGACTTGTCGGTTGGCACCATTGAGTGTACAATCCTATCCTGTAGTTATAATCAGAGTTTCCTAGATGGAAAGCGGAAGTTTGTGTATAGATCTAGACGGGGTGACCCCCCATGCCTTAGCTCTTCACTACAACTAGACTAGGCTAGCCTAGGGCGACAACATCCTTAGCAAAACCGACATTTAGAAAAATACCAAGACGGGCGACCTAGTCATTATCATGCATGCTTATAACGGCTCATATGGGGATTCAATACCAAAAGATTAACCTTTTGAAGATAAACTCTTTAATTGTGTCAATGCAAAACGACTTACTTAACGATACAAGAAACTAGACGTTATTACAAAACAGAAAATATCGGATTTTCTGGGGAAATTATTTATATACATTTATCATTTATTCAAAATACAATGAATCTAAACTACACTCATATAAGTTATAACCATGAAATTCACACATGCATTTACACTTGATTTTCACATTATTTTTAGACGTTTTACAGAAAATATCAGATTTTCTGGGTTTTTATGAAAGATACAAAGACTTTTACTCAAACATACTTATGAACTCACCAACATTATATATGTTGACCGTTTTTAAAATAACTTGTATTCTCAGGAAATCATTAAGCCGAATGATTTGCAAGTGTGTATGGTTTTTTTTATGTAATAGTACTTATTGTACTTTTAACAATTTGAACTTATGTATTTTAACAATGTACTTAATGTGAACAATTCTTGTTGTATTATGTAATGTTGGTGATGATCGTGTTATGATTCATGTATATTCATTGTGATGATTATTCAATTGTTAATCACACGAGCCCCCAGACGTTTCCGCCGTCTGGTTCGGGGGTGTGACAGGTTGGTATCAGAGCAATGTTTATAGTGAACTAGCATATCTAACCATACATGATATGAAACTATAAACACTATGGGGCTAAATAACTATGGAGAAAACAAAATTTTCACACTTAGGTGCATATATTAGGATAATAACCTAAAAATATTTAATAAAAGCTTTTGGAGGAAATTAAACACTATGATTAAACTTAGGCAGTTTTGTAGTCATACTAAGGATAAATATAGCCTGATCAACTATATTTATTCAGAATATGACCAACATGTGTTCGGGAGTAATCATAGTGGGAAATAAATCCAAAAGCCTAGCCCACTCTCTAATTACTCTAGGGAACCCAAACACAAATAATTAAAATACTATGAGAGTAATTAAAAATATGACTTATATATGCACTCTCGTGTAGTCCGTATGGCTGGTTTCCACCACCCTGGAGATCCCTACTTTCCTAATCAGGGAAATAACGGATGGCTAGAGGAATCCGACGAGGTGCCTGAAGAGGAACCTGAAGAGGAGCCTAAAGAGGACCCTGAGTAAGAAGAAATTGAAGAGGCACCTACGGAACCTGTGGAAGACGATGGTGAAGAAGAGTCTGGTGACGACAACGATGATGATTCGGACGCAGAGTCCGAAGACATCAATCCACCATACCCAGTGAGGGTGTAGGCTCACCGAATGGGCCCGAGTAGCTGTAGCACCTGGTTTCCGGTATGTGAATTTTATTTGAGTATTGACCTAATTTAGCCTTAGACTCGGCGAGTCATAGGGTCCGACTCGCCGAGTAGGGACGGGACTCAGGACGCGTTTTAAGTAGGCGACTCGACGAGTCCATATCCTGGACTCGGCGAGTCACCGCTGCGGGATGAAACCCTAAGTTTCAAAGGTTTGCACCCTATTTAAACCCTCATTCCGCCCCAACTCGTCCCCATTCACCCCAGAACTCCCCCTACATCGTTTTCCCCTTGTTTTCTTGAGAATTTGAGGTGCTCTTAGTGTACTCTTGAAGGTTTTGAAGTGTAAGAGGAGTAGATCAAGAAGAGGAGAAGGAGATCGGCCATCCTTGTGTCATTTCAACATTTCCTTTGAGGTATAACCCGTTTTCCCCTTGATTCTATGCTTAAAACTTCTTTTGGGTCCTTCTTGGTCAATTCCCCAAGTTTGCATGTTCATTATATGTTGTAATAAGGCGTTTGGCCTTTGGATCTATGTAAGATTGAGCTCCAGGAGCTCAGATCTGTTAGCTTTTTGGCCTCATAAGACTTGTTAGCCCTAGATCTACCATTTTGAGACATTTTGAGCCTTATAATCCATATTGGTGAATATCCACACGTAAAGTTGGAAACTTTACGTGTGATTCGTGTCCTAGAAGTCCAGATCTATGAATGGCATGGTCTGGAACCGAGCAAATCGGTATATTTAAGGAGTGCATGGCGACGACTCGGCGAGTCGCATAGGTGACTCGGCGAGTCTGGTCGCGAGTCACCGAATTGGTCCCTTCTTCATGTGTCGAGTTGAGCATTGAGTCACAGGGGGTGACTCGGTGAGTTGGGAGCTGAACTCACCCATGATAGGACTCGGCGAGTCAATGCCCTGACTCGGCGAGTCCAAGGCAATCTTCATAGTTCAAGAACAGACTCGGCGAGTTGTTCATACAACTCGGCGAGTCTTAGCATAAGGTGTTCTTCGGATGAAGATGGACTCGACGAGTTGTTCATACAACTCGGCGAGTAGGATGAAGGACTTGAATATTGGTTAAGAAGGTGAACCCGTCGAGTAGTCGCCTAACTCGACGGGTAGGATCGGGATTCAGGGCAGTCGTTTGGTCAGGGACTCGGCGAGTTGGAAAGCCAACTCGGCGAGTCGGGTCAACTGAAAGTTGACTCTGACTTTGACTTAGGGCATGGTCATGGGTAAATGGTCATTTTACCCAAAGGTCAGTGAACAATGTTTGATTGGGTTTATTGTGGAAATTGCAGCCGGAGGATTTCCGGAGCAGCAGCGGCAGCAGTAGGCAGTCAGTTTCCGATCAGTTCAGCAGCTACTTTGAGGTGAGTTACCTTCCAGTAGCGGTGGGTCTAAGGCCACAATGCCGACCCACCAGTAGGGGATGTATGGTAGATGATTGTCTTTGTGATATCATCTAAGTTTGCTATTACCTGATATGTTATATGCTAGCATGATATGTTGTATGTGATAGTAGTATAGTTCGGTCGTTAGGACCGAAGGGTAGTCAGACACCCCAGTTGCGTCTGACAGTATGTAATGATATGTTTGCATGCTGGCTCGTTATGTTATATGTGATCATAGTAGTAGGGGTGAAATAGTCCCCGAGAATCGGTTGTCAGGACCGATGGGTAAGACGGCACCCCAGAATGGCCGTATGGGTAGGTCAGCACCCCAGAATGGCTTGACACGGGTAGGTCGGCACCCCAGAATGGCCGCACCGGGTAGTCAGGCACCCCAGAATAGCCTGGCAGTATATATATGTTATGTGTTCGTATGGTATGCGGTACGTTGGGGGAACTCACTAAGCTTTGTGCTTACGTTTACAGTTTTGTTTTCAGGTACCTCTGCATCGAAGGGGAAGGAGCCGGCGCGGTAGCGGCACGTCATACACACACTCTTCGGTTTTCGCATTTAGGAGATTTACCGGGACTGTACTCTGATATTTTGATGGGATGTATGGTGTGGCTTTTTTTAGAACATGGTTGCAATGTGTTATGGTGTGAACAAACAACGTTTCTTTTATTTAGACAATGTTTTTAGTATTAATGTTTTCTAAAGTAATATTTAAAAAAATGAAATGAAATTTTCGGACGTAAAAATTTGGGTCGTTACAAGTTGGTATCAGAGCCCTGGTTTGAGGGATTCGGACACACCCTCGGGAGTGTCTGAACTCAAATCGAGGGATTAAAAGATTTTCTAAAGGAAAAATGTTTTCTAAAATTGAGGAAAGAGTTTCGAGGAAGAGTAAAGTGTGTGACGTACGCGACCGGCCGAGCTCAAGTAAGTATTCCCCATAGTACCCATACAAGTTTATGTTATGTTTATCAGCTTTATGAATAGTGCATGCTAGAATAGGCTAAGGATCTAGGAGTGATGCCTTATGTGCCTGTTATTTGTTCCAGCTTATTGAATATTGCATGATTAGAATTGAGTAGACAGCAGTAGGGTAGCCTGTTTAGGTTATGCCTGATAGTATGAGCTTAGCATCCTGTGTTAAGTGTCGTTTCTTGTTCTAAGAACAGTTTTGGCTTGAGTCTGTTTTTCCTTATCCGAATGCTGCTTGCTTCGTGCTTGGTGGGATTCTGAGTAATGGGAGCGAGCCACTAGGTAAACACGTCACACCACATGTAATCAGGGTTGAATAATCCCAAAGTGTTGGAACTGGCCCTATTGCGCAGCTCTTGTTTGAGTCCAACCGTTGTAGGGACGGATCTTTTACTTGAAGGATTATCTAATCCTCATTACATGTGATGGTGTTTAGGTGGTGGCTAACTGGCATTATGAGGAGACCTACGGCAGCTGAGGACCAGTTGTATTGAACTTGAGTTCCCCCTAGGGCAAGCCTAGGGTGAGAATATTGGAGAGTAGCAGTAGTAGAGGGGAGTTGGTGGAGTCGAGGAATTCCTCGGAGAAGGTACGGATAGATGTGGAAGGTAGTATGGGCCCGTACTACTGGAAGCAGAGGATCCGTACCCGAGCCGAGGAAGGCCAAGACGAGACCAAGGAACCTGAAAGTAGTTGAGATCCCTCAGAAAGTAGCAGTACCGCTAATGATTATCATTGATGTTTTGCAGAATGGTGGTACTTCGATCGAGACCGACAGATGGCGGGTCAGGAGAGGGGTCAGGTTCGGGATCTGGCACCGAGCCGATTGAGGAGAGGCTACGTGAGTTTATCACGTCGGAGATCACCAGGGGCATCCTTGAGTCGACCCCCATCATCTTTGGGTCGATCAAGGAAGGGATCATGGAGATGATGGAGGATCGCCTACGGGCATTCAGGAGCGACTTGGCCTCTAGCCAGTCAGGATCTCGCACACTGTCCTTCAAGGACTTCAGGAGCAGTGGTGCGCCGGATTTCCATGGGGTGAAGGACCCCATTGTCGCCAGGCGGTGGATTGCGGATATCGAGTCCGCCCAGTTGATCAGCTTCTGCCCCGAGGGGTCGAAGGTGAGGTACGCAGCAGGGTGTCTACGGGACCGGGCCCGAGATTGGTGGGAGTCAGTGGGTGACTCGATGGGAGCCTCGGCTGTCGAGGCAATGACCTGGTCGGACTTTGTGACTAGGTTCAGGGCAGAGTTTGCGCCAGCGGTCGAGCTTCAGCAGCTGGCCAGGGAGTTCTTAGACATGAGGCAGACGACAGAGACCGTGGCGGAGATCACCGCCAAGTTTAGGGAGAGGGCTTTATTGGTGCCCCAGTATGCAGGAGACGAGGATATGAGGAGGACTCGTTACCACGATATGCTACGAGCTGACATTCGGGAGCATGTTAGCTTTTCGGCTTGCCCTACCCTGGACTCCATGATTGCCAGGGCTAGAGAGAGAGAGATAGATTTAGAGCACATCCGGAAACGGAAACTTGAGGATGGTCAGGCATCAGGGGCTTCGGGGAAGAAGCCCAAGGGATCAGATGGGAGACCGAAAGGCCAGTCGGGACCGAGCCGCTGCAGAAAGTGCGGCAGGCCGCACGAGGGGGCATGCAGGATGGGATCGTCAGGCTGCTACAAGTGCGGCAAGTTTGGGCATATCAGCAGGGATTGCACTGCTCCTGCGACCGTTATTCAGACATCGGAGTTGCTGTGTTTCCACTGCAACCAGAAGGGCCACAAGAAGGCCAATTGCCCCATGTTGACAGCTTCAGCGCCAGTGAAGGCGCCAGCTCCAGCGACCCTGCGGATCACGGATGGCCGTCAGGGCAAGGCAGAGGCTCCAGTGGTGAGGAGTCGGGCATTTCAGTTGACTGCCGAGGAGGCACGCGCCGCGCCCGATGTGGTGACGGGTATGATTTCTTCCTTCTATCTTTTATTTTTCGTTGATATGATATTGATATGTGCTCTGTGTGTATGCATGTGTATTAGGATCGTTCCATGTGAACGGCATCCCGGTTCAGGTATTGTTCGACTCGGGTGCATCCCGATCGTTCGTTTCTCTTGCTCTTAGCAAGAGATTTCATGAGACTTCAGGCGAGTTAGATTGCCCGTTAGAGGTAGAGATTGCCGATGATCGATCGGTGCGAGCATCGATGGTGTTTCGAGATTGTGTCCTGCGACTGTTTGAGGAGTGTTACCTGGTAGACTTGGTTCCCATTCCATTGCGTGGGAACAAGGTGATTATTGGTATGGATTGGCTGAGCCCTAATGGGGCAGTGATAGATTGCGCACAGCAGCTAGTGCGAGTCAAGACCCCAAGCGGGGGAGAGTTAGTGATTCATGGAGAGCGGCCGCAGTGTGGACCCACTGTGTGTTCAGCAGCGAGGGCTAGGCGCTACCTCCAGCAGGGATGCGCGGGTTATGTCGCGTACGTGATGGACACCCGGGAGGCGGGTAAGGCGACCGTGAGCGAGGTCCCGGTGGTTCGAGATTTTGCTGATGTTTTTCCAGAGGAACTACCTGGGATACCTCCGGAGCGACAGGTGGAGTTCAGGATTGACCTCGTTCCCGGTGCGGCTCCGATAGCCAAGGCACCGTATCGGTTGGCTCCTCCCGAGATGCAGGAGCTGTCCACGCAGCTGCAGGAGCTGCTGGACAAGGGATTTATTCGGCCGAGCAGTTCGCCCTGGGGAGCCCCAATTCTGTTTGTGAAGAAGAAGGATGGGTCGCATCGGATGTGTATAGATTATCGGGAGCTGAACAAGGTAACGGTGAAGAACCGTTACCCGCTTCCGAGGATTGATGACCTCTTTGACCAGCTTCAGGGCGCATCTTGGTTCTCCAAGATTGATTTGCGTTCGGGTTATCATCAGATGAGGGTCAGGGAGGAGGATATGCAGAAGACCGCGTTTCGGACGCGCTATGGCCATTACGAGTTTGTGGTGATGCCGTTTGGGCTCACCAATGCTCCTGCCGCGTTCATGGACCTCATGAACCGTGTATGCAGACCGATGCTGGATCGGTCTGTGATAGTCTTTATCGATGATATCTTGGTTTATTCCAAGACCCGGGAGGATCATGAGGAGCATTTGAGAGAGGTGTTAGAGACCCTGAGGAGGGAGAGCTTGTATGCCAAGTTCTCCAAGTGTGAGTTTTGGTTGCGCGAGGTGCAATTTCTGGGGCACCTCGTCAACCAGAACGGGATTCTGGTCGATCCGGCCAAGGTCGAGGCCGTGATGAGATGGGAGGTTCCGAAGTCCCCATCTGAGATTCGGAGCTTCCTAGGATTGGCAGGCTACTATCGGAGATTTATCCAGGATTTCTCCAAGATAGCCGTGCCCTTGACGCGGCTGACGAAGAAAGCCGTGGTCTTTCGGTGGGGACCCGAGCAGCAGGCTGCATTTGAGACGCTGAGACAGAGATTGTGTGAGGCGCCGATCTTAGCCCTGCCAGAGGGCGTAGAGGATTTCGTGGTTTATTGCGATGCGTCCATTTCTGGGTTGGGCGCGGTGTTGATGCAGAGGGGGCATGTCATTGCTTACGCTTCGAGGCAGCTCAAGCCTCACGAGGTGAACTACCCGACGCACGATTTGGAGTTGGGGGCGGTGGTATTTGCCCTCAAGATTTGGCGACATTACCTCTATGGGGTTCGGTGTACCATCTACACGGACCACAAGAGCTTGAGGTACCTCATGGACCAGCCGAATCTGAACATGAGGCAGCGTCGGTGGTTGGATGTGGTGAAGGATTATGATTGCGAGATCCTTTACCACCCGGGAAAGGCCAATGTGGTGGCCGATGCGCTTAGCCGCAAGGCGGCGCCGATCAGGGACGCCTGCTTGAGGATGACTGTGGTGACTCCCCTGTTGGAGCAGATTCGGGAAGCTCAACAGGAGGCTATCAAGGAGGAGCATCGGAAGAGCGAGCGCGTAGTAGGTCAGGTTTCCTCCTTCGATTATGATAGCCGAGGGTTATTGACATTACACCGTAGGGTGTGGGTGCCGTATCTCGGGGGCGTGCGCCAGATTTTGATGGAGGAGGCGCACAAGTCCCGATTCTCCATTCATCCCGGGGCGACGAAGATGTATAGGGATCTTCGTCTAGACTATTGGTGGCCCTGCATGAAGCGGGATGTGGCATGGTACGTCGAGCGGTGCTTGACCTGCAGGAAGGTCAAGGCCGAACATCAGAGGCCGCATGGCAAGATGCAGCCATTGGACATTCCACTGTGGAAGTGGGAAGATATCACGATGGATTTTATCACAAAGCTTCCCAGGACCGCACGTGGAGTGGATTCGATTTGGGTCATCGTGGATAGATTGACCAAGAGTGCTCACTTCATTCCGATTCCGGAGAGCATATCGGCCGAGAAATTGGCCGACATCTATATCAGGGAGATTGTGGCACGGCATGGGGTGCCAGTATCGGTGATCTCAGACAGGGATGTGCGTTTTACTTCCAGGTTTTGGAAGAGATTCCATGACGAGTTGGGCACTCGTCTGCATTTCAGCACCGCCTTTCACCCGCAGACAGATGGACAGAGTGAGCGGACCATCCAGACTTTGGAGGACATGTTGCGGGCGTGTGTTCTGGATTTCGGTGGTAGCTGGGATACCTATCTTCCTTTGGCTGAGTTCTCCTACAACAACAGCTATCACGCGAGTATCGACCGCCCTCCCTTCGAGATGTTGTACGGACGGAGGTGTAGGACCCCGATATGCTGGGGTGAGGTTGGCCAGAGAGTTATGGGAAGCACCGAAGTGGTGCTCAAGACGACTGAGAGGATACAGCAGGTTCGGAGCAGGCTTCAGACTGCTCAGAGTCGACAGAAAAGTTACGCCGACAAGCGTCGATCCGATTTAGAGTTCCAGGTCGGGGATATGGTCCTCCTGAAGGTGTCGCCATGGAAAGGCGTCATCCGATTCAGGAAGCGGGGCAAGTTGGGCCCGCGATTCATCGGACCATTCAGGGTCTTAGCCCGAGTGGGCAAGGTAGCATATAGGCTGGATCTGCCAGCCGAGCTTAGTCAGATCCACAGCACTTTCCATGTTTCGCAGTTGCGGAAGTGCCTAGTGGACGATTCTGCAGTAGTACCTTTGGAGGATATTCAGGTTGATGACAGCCTGAACTACATCGAGCGCCCAGTCGCAATCCTCGACAGGAAGTCGAAGGATTTAAGGAACAAGAGGGTGGAGCTAGTGAAGGTGCAATGGCAGCACCGCAAGGGTTCAGAGTGGACTTGGGAGCCGGTAGACGAGATGATGGAGCACTACCCCGAGCTGTTTCAGGATCAGGCAGCAGACTTCGAGGACGAAGTCTAAAATAAGTGGGGGAGATTTGTAGCACCTGGTTTCCGGTATGTGAATTTTATTTGAGTATTGACCTAATTTAGCCTTAGACTCGGCGAGTCATAGGGTCCGACTCGCCGAGTAGGGACGGGACTCAGGACGCGTTTTAAGTAGGCGACTCGACGAGTCCATATCCTGGACTCGGCGAGTCACCGCTGCGGGATGAAACCCTAAGTTTCAAAGGTTTGCACCCTATTTAAACCCTCATTCCGCCCCAACTCGTCCCCATTCACCCCAGAACTCCCCCTACATCGTTTTCCCCTTGTTTTCTTGAGAATTTGAGGTGCTCTTAGTGTACTCTTGAAGGTTTTGAAGTGTAAGAGGAGTAGATCAAGAAGAGGAGAAGGAGATCGGCCATCCTTGTGTCATTTCAACATTTCCTTTGAGGTATAACCCGTTTTCCCCTTGATTCTATGCTTAAAACTTCTTTTGGGTCCTTCTTGGTCAATTCCCCAAGTTTGCATGTTCATTATATGTTGTAATAAGGCGTTTGGCCTTTGGATCTATGTAAGATTGAGCTCCAGGAGCTCAGATCTGTTAGCTTTTTGGCCTCATAAGACTTGTTAGCCCTAGATCTACCATTTTGAGACATTTTGAGCCTTATAATCCATATTGGTGAATATCCACACGTAAAGTTGGAAACTTTACGTGTGATTCGTGTCCTAGAAGTCCAGATCTATGAATGGCATGGTCTGGAACCGAGCAAATCGGTATATTTAAGGAGTGCATGGCGACGACTCGGCGAGTCGCATAGGTGACTCGGCGAGTCTGGTCGCGAGTCACCGAATTGGTCCCTTCTTCATGTGTCGAGTTGAGCATTGAGTCACAGGGGGTGACTCGGTGAGTTGGGAGCTGAACTCACCCATGATAGGACTCGGCGAGTCAATGCCCTGACTCGGCGAGTCCAAGGCAATCTTCATAGTTCAAGAACAGACTCGGCGAGTTGTTCATACAACTCGGCGAGTCTTAGCATAAGGTGTTCTTCGGATGAAGATGGACTCGACGAGTTGTTCATACAACTCGGCGAGTAGGATGAAGGACTTGAATATTGGTTAAGAAGGTGAACCCGTCGAGTAGTCGCCTAACTCGACGGGTAGGATCGGGATTCAGGGCAGTCGTTTGGTCAGGGACTCGGCGAGTTGGAAAGCCAACTCGGCGAGTCGGGTCAACTGAAAGTTGACTCTGACTTTGACTTAGGGCATGGTCATGGGTAAATGGTCATTTTACCCAAAGGTCAGTGAACAATGTTTGATTGGGTTTATTGTGGAAATTGCAGCCGGAGGATTTCCGGAGCAGCAGCGGCAGCAGTAGGCAGTCAGTTTCCGATCAGTTCAGCAGCTACTTTGAGGTGAGTTACCTTCCAGTAGCGGTGGGTCTAAGGCCACAATGCCGACCCACCAGTAGGGGATGTATGGTAGATGATTGTCTTTGTGATATCATCTAAGTTTGCTATTACCTGATATGTTATATGCTAGCATGATATGTTGTATGTGATAGTAGTATAGTTCGGTCGTTAGGACCGAAGGGTAGTCAGACACCCCAGTTGCGTCTGACAGTATGTAATGATATGTTTGCATGCTGGCTCGTTATGTTATATGTGATCATAGTAGTAGGGGTGAAATAGTCCCCGAGAATCGGTTGTCAGGACCGATGGGTAAGACGGCACCCCAGAATGGCCGTATGGGTAGGTCAGCACCCCAGAATGGCTTGACACGGGTAGGTCGGCACCCCAGAATGGCCGCACCGGGTAGTCAGGCACCCCAGAATAGCCTGGCAGTATATATATGTTATGTGTTCGTATGGTATGCGGTACGTTGGGGGAACTCACTAAGCTTTGTGCTTACGTTTACAGTTTTGTTTTCAGGTACCTCTGCATCGAAGGGGAAGGAGCCGGCGCGGTAGCGGCACGTCATACACACACTCTTCGGTTTTCGCATTTAGGAGATTTACCGGGACTGTACTCTGATATTTTGATGGGATGTATGGTGTGGCTTTTTTTAGAACATGGTTGCAATGTGTTATGGTGTGAACAAACAACGTTTCTTTTATTTAGACAATGTTTTTAGTATTAATGTTTTCTAAAGTAATATTTAAAAAAATGAAATGAAATTTTCGGACGTAAAAATTTGGGTCGTTACAAGTTGGTATCAGAGCCCTGGTTTGAGGGATTCGGACACACCCTCGGGAGTGTCTGAACTCAAATCGAGGGATTAAAAGATTTTCTAAAGGAAAAATGTTTTCTAAAATTGAGGAAAGAGTTTCGAGGAAGAGTAAAGTGTGTGACGTACGCGACCGGCCGAGCTCAAGTAAGTATTCCCCATAGTACCCATACAAGTTTATGTTATGTTTATCAGCTTTATGAATAGTGCATGCTAGAATAGGCTAAGGATCTAGGAGTGATGCCTTATGTGCCTGTTATTTGTTCCAGCTTATTGAATATTGCATGATTAGAATTGAGTAGACAGCAGTAGGGTAGCCTGTTTAGGTTATGCCTGATAGTATGAGCTTAGCATCCTGTGTTAAGTGTCGTTTCTTGTTCTAAGAACAGTTTTGGCTTGAGTCTGTTTTTCCTTATCCGAATGCTGCTTGCTTCGTGCTTGGTGGGATTCTGAGTAATGGGAGCGAGCCACTAGGTAAACACGTCACACCACATGTAATCAGGGTTGAATAATCCCAAAGTGTTGGAACTGGCCCTATTGCGCAGCTCTTGTTTGAGTCCAACCGTTGTAGGGACGGATCTTTTACTTGAAGGATTATCTAATCCTCATTACATGTGATGGTGTTTAGGTGGTGGCTAACTGGCATTATGAGGAGACCTACGGCAGCTGAGGACCAGTTGTATTGAACTTGAGTTCCCCCTAGGGCAAGCCTAGGGTGAGAATATTGGAGAGTAGCAGTAGTAGAGGGGAGTTGGTGGAGTCGAGGAATTCCTCGGAGAAGGTACGGATAGATGTGGAAGGTAGTATGGGCCCGTACTACTGGAAGCAGAGGATCCGTACCCGAGCCGAGGAAGGCCAAGACGAGACCAAGGAACCTGAAAGTAGTTGAGATCCCTCAGAAAGTAGCAGTACCGCTAATGATTATCATTGATGTTTTGCAGAATGGTGGTACTTCGATCGAGACCGACAGATGGCGGGTCAGGAGAGGGGTCAGGTTCGGGATCTGGCACCGAGCCGATTGAGGAGAGGCTACGTGAGTTTATCACGTCGGAGATCACCAGGGGCATCCTTGAGTCGACCCCCATCATCTTTGGGTCGATCAAGGAAGGGATCATGGAGATGATGGAGGATCGCCTACGGGCATTCAGGAGCGACTTGGCCTCTAGCCAGTCAGGATCTCGCACACTGTCCTTCAAGGACTTCAGGAGCAGTGGTGCGCCGGATTTCCATGGGGTGAAGGACCCCATTGTCGCCAGGCGGTGGATTGCGGATATCGAGTCCGCCCAGTTGATCAGCTTCTGCCCCGAGGGGTCGAAGGTGAGGTACGCAGCAGGGTGTCTACGGGACCGGGCCCGAGATTGGTGGGAGTCAGTGGGTGACTCGATGGGAGCCTCGGCTGTCGAGGCAATGACCTGGTCGGACTTTGTGACTAGGTTCAGGGCAGAGTTTGCGCCAGCGGTCGAGCTTCAGCAGCTGGCCAGGGAGTTCTTAGACATGAGGCAGACGACAGAGACCGTGGCGGAGATCACCGCCAAGTTTAGGGAGAGGGCTTTATTGGTGCCCCAGTATGCAGGAGACGAGGATATGAGGAGGACTCGTTACCACGATATGCTACGAGCTGACATTCGGGAGCATGTTAGCTTTTCGGCTTGCCCTACCCTGGACTCCATGATTGCCAGGGCTAGAGAGAGAGAGATAGATTTAGAGCACATCCGGAAACGGAAACTTGAGGATGGTCAGGCATCAGGGGCTTCGGGGAAGAAGCCCAAGGGATCAGATGGGAGACCGAAAGGCCAGTCGGGACCGAGCCGCTGCAGAAAGTGCGGCAGGCCGCACGAGGGGGCATGCAGGATGGGATCGTCAGGCTGCTACAAGTGCGGCAAGTTTGGGCATATCAGCAGGGATTGCACTGCTCCTGCGACCGTTATTCAGACATCGGAGTTGCTGTGTTTCCACTGCAACCAGAAGGGCCACAAGAAGGCCAATTGCCCCATGTTGACAGCTTCAGCGCCAGTGAAGGCGCCAGCTCCAGCGACCCTGCGGATCACGGATGGCCGTCAGGGCAAGGCAGAGGCTCCAGTGGTGAGGAGTCGGGCATTTCAGTTGACTGCCGAGGAGGCACGCGCCGCGCCCGATGTGGTGACGGGTATGATTTCTTCCTTCTATCTTTTATTTTTCGTTGATATGATATTGATATGTGCTCTGTGTGTATGCATGTGTATTAGGATCGTTCCATGTGAACGGCATCCCGGTTCAGGTATTGTTCGACTCGGGTGCATCCCGATCGTTCGTTTCTCTTGCTCTTAGCAAGAGATTTCATGAGACTTCAGGCGAGTTAGATTGCCCGTTAGAGGTAGAGATTGCCGATGATCGATCGGTGCGAGCATCGATGGTGTTTCGAGATTGTGTCCTGCGACTGTTTGAGGAGTGTTACCTGGTAGACTTGGTTCCCATTCCATTGCGTGGGAACAAGGTGATTATTGGTATGGATTGGCTGAGCCCTAATGGGGCAGTGATAGATTGCGCACAGCAGCTAGTGCGAGTCAAGACCCCAAGCGGGGGAGAGTTAGTGATTCATGGAGAGCGGCCGCAGTGTGGACCCACTGTGTGTTCAGCAGCGAGGGCTAGGCGCTACCTCCAGCAGGGATGCGCGGGTTATGTCGCGTACGTGATGGACACCCGGGAGGCGGGTAAGGCGACCGTGAGCGAGGTCCCGGTGGTTCGAGATTTTGCTGATGTTTTTCCAGAGGAACTACCTGGGATACCTCCGGAGCGACAGGTGGAGTTCAGGATTGACCTCGTTCCCGGTGCGGCTCCGATAGCCAAGGCACCGTATCGGTTGGCTCCTCCCGAGATGCAGGAGCTGTCCACGCAGCTGCAGGAGCTGCTGGACAAGGGATTTATTCGGCCGAGCAGTTCGCCCTGGGGAGCCCCAATTCTGTTTGTGAAGAAGAAGGATGGGTCGCATCGGATGTGTATAGATTATCGGGAGCTGAACAAGGTAACGGTGAAGAACCGTTACCCGCTTCCGAGGATTGATGACCTCTTTGACCAGCTTCAGGGCGCATCTTGGTTCTCCAAGATTGATTTGCGTTCGGGTTATCATCAGATGAGGGTCAGGGAGGAGGATATGCAGAAGACCGCGTTTCGGACGCGCTATGGCCATTACGAGTTTGTGGTGATGCCGTTTGGGCTCACCAATGCTCCTGCCGCGTTCATGGACCTCATGAACCGTGTATGCAGACCGATGCTGGATCGGTCTGTGATAGTCTTTATCGATGATATCTTGGTTTATTCCAAGACCCGGGAGGATCATGAGGAGCATTTGAGAGAGGTGTTAGAGACCCTGAGGAGGGAGAGCTTGTATGCCAAGTTCTCCAAGTGTGAGTTTTGGTTGCGCGAGGTGCAATTTCTGGGGCACCTCGTCAACCAGAACGGGATTCTGGTCGATCCGGCCAAGGTCGAGGCCGTGATGAGATGGGAGGTTCCGAAGTCCCCATCTGAGATTCGGAGCTTCCTAGGATTGGCAGGCTACTATCGGAGATTTATCCAGGATTTCTCCAAGATAGCCGTGCCCTTGACGCGGCTGACGAAGAAAGCCGTGGTCTTTCGGTGGGGACCCGAGCAGCAGGCTGCATTTGAGACGCTGAGACAGAGATTGTGTGAGGCGCCGATCTTAGCCCTGCCAGAGGGCGTAGAGGATTTCGTGGTTTATTGCGATGCGTCCATTTCTGGGTTGGGCGCGGTGTTGATGCAGAGGGGGCATGTCATTGCTTACGCTTCGAGGCAGCTCAAGCCTCACGAGGTGAACTACCCGACGCACGATTTGGAGTTGGGGGCGGTGGTATTTGCCCTCAAGATTTGGCGACATTACCTCTATGGGGTTCGGTGTACCATCTACACGGACCACAAGAGCTTGAGGTACCTTATGGACCAGCCGAATCTGAACATGAGGCAGCGTCGGTGGTTGGATGTGGTGAAGGATTATGATTGCGAGATCCTTTACCACCCGGGAAAGGCCAATGTGGTGGCCGATGCGCTTAGCCGCAAGGCGGCGCCGATCAGGGACGCCTGCTTGAGGATGACTGTGGTGACTCCCCTGTTGGAGCAGATTCGGGAAGCTCAACAGGAGGCTATCAAGGAGGAGCATCGGAAGAGCGAGCGCGTAGTAGGTCAGGTTTCCTCCTTCGATTATGATAGCCGAGGGTTATTGACATTACACCGTAGGGTGTGGGTGCCGTATCTCGGGGGCGTGCGCCAGATTTTGATGGAGGAGGCGCACAAGTCCCGATTCTCCATTCATCCCGGGGCGACGAAGATGTATAGGGATCTTCGTCTAGACTATTGGTGGCCCTGCATGAAGCGGGATGTGGCATGGTACGTCGAGCGGTGCTTGACCTGCAGGAAGGTCAAGGCCGAACATCAGAGGCCGCATGGCAAGATGCAGCCATTGGACATTCCACTGTGGAAGTGGGAAGATATCACGATGGATTTTATCACAAAGCTTCCCAGGACCGCACGTGGAGTGGATTCGATTTGGGTCATCGTGGATAGATTGACCAAGAGTGCTCACTTCATTCCGATTCCGGAGAGCATATCGGCCGAGAAATTGGCCGACATCTATATCAGGGAGATTGTGGCACGGCATGGGGTGCCAGTATCGGTGATCTCAGACAGGGATGTGCGTTTTACTTCCAGGTTTTGGAAGAGATTCCATGACGAGTTGGGCACTCGTCTGCATTTCAGCACCGCCTTTCACCCGCAGACAGATGGACAGAGTGAGCGGACCATCCAGACTTTGGAGGACATGTTGCGGGCGTGTGTTCTGGATTTCGGTGGTAGCTGGGATACCTATCTTCCTTTGGCTGAGTTCTCCTACAACAACAGCTATCACGCGAGTATCGACCGCCCTCCCTTCGAGATGTTGTACGGACGGAGGTGTAGGACCCCGATATGCTGGGGTGAGGTTGGCCAGAGAGTTATGGGAAGCACCGAAGTGGTGCTCAAGACGACTGAGAGGATACAGCAGGTTCGGAGCAGGCTTCAGACTGCTCAGAGTCGACAGAAAAGTTACGCCGACAAGCGTCGATCCGATTTAGAGTTCCAGGTCGGGGATATGGTCCTCCTGAAGGTGTCGCCATGGAAAGGCGTCATCCGATTCAGGAAGCGGGGCAAGTTGGGCCCGCGATTCATCGGACCATTCAGGGTCTTAGCCCGAGTGGGCAAGGTAGCATATAGGCTGGATCTGCCAGCCGAGCTTAGTCAGATCCACAGCACTTTCCATGTTTCGCAGTTGCGGAAGTGCCTAGTGGACGATTCTGCAGTAGTACCTTTGGAGGATATTCAGGTTGATGACAGCCTGAACTACATCGAGCGCCCAGTCGCAATCCTCGACAGGAAGTCGAAGGATTTAAGGAACAAGAGGGTGGAGCTAGTGAAGGTGCAATGGCAGCACCGCAAGGGTTCAGAGTGGACTTGGGAGCCGGTAGACGAGATGATGGAGCACTACCCCGAGCTGTTTCAGGATCAGGCAGCAGACTTCGAGGACGAAGTCTAAAATAAGTGGGGGAGATTTGTAGCACCTGGTTTCCGGTATGTGAATTTTATTTGAGTATTGACCTAATTTAGCCTTAGACTCGGCGAGTCATAGGGTCCGACTCGCCGAGTAGGGACGGGACTCAGGACGCGTTTTAAGTAGGCGACTCGACGAGTCCATATCCTGGACTCGGCGAGTCACCGCTGCGGGATGAAACCCTAAGTTTCAAAGGTTTGCACCCTATTTAAACCCTCATTCCGCCCCAACTCGTCCCCATTCACCCCAGAACTCCCCCTACATCGTTTTCCCCTTGTTTTCTTGAGAATTTGAGGTGCTCTTAGTGTACTCTTGAAGGTTTTGAAGTGTAAGAGGAGTAGATCAAGAAGAGGAGAAGGAGATCGGCCATCCTTGTGTCATTTCAACATTTCCTTTGAGGTATAACCCGTTTTCCCCTTGATTCTATGCTTAAAACTTCTTTTGGGTCCTTCTTGGTCAATTCCCCAAGTTTGCATGTTCATTATATGTTGTAATAAGGCGTTTGGCCTTTGGATCTATGTAAGATTGAGCTCCAGGAGCTCAGATCTGTTAGCTTTTTGGCCTCATAAGACTTGTTAGCCCTAGATCTACCATTTTGAGACATTTTGAGCCTTATAATCCATATTGGTGAATATCCACACGTAAAGTTGGAAACTTTACGTGTGATTCGTGTCCTAGAAGTCCAGATCTATGAATGGCATGGTCTGGAACCGAGCAAATCGGTATATTTAAGGAGTGCATGGCGACGACTCGGCGAGTCGCATAGGTGACTCGGCGAGTCTGGTCGCGAGTCACCGAATTGGTCCCTTCTTCATGTGTCGAGTTGAGCATTGAGTCACAGGGGGTGACTCGGTGAGTTGGGAGCTGAACTCACCCATGATAGGACTCGGCGAGTCAATGCCCTGACTCGGCGAGTCCAAGGCAATCTTCATAGTTCAAGAACAGACTCGGCGAGTTGTTCATACAACTCGGCGAGTCTTAGCATAAGGTGTTCTTCGGATGAAGATGGACTCGACGAGTTGTTCATACAACTCGGCGAGTAGGATGAAGGACTTGAATATTGGTTAAGAAGGTGAACCCGTCGAGTAGTCGCCTAACTCGACGGGTAGGATCGGGATTCAGGGCAGTCGTTTGGTCAGGGACTCGGCGAGTTGGAAAGCCAACTCGGCGAGTCGGGTCAACTGAAAGTTGACTCTGACTTTGACTTAGGGCATGGTCATGGGTAAATGGTCATTTTACCCAAAGGTCAGTGAACAATGTTTGATTGGGTTTATTGTGGAAATTGCAGCCGGAGGATTTCCGGAGCAGCAGCGGCAGCAGTAGGCAGTCAGTTTCCGATCAGTTCAGCAGCTACTTTGAGGTGAGTTACCTTCCAGTAGCGGTGGGTCTAAGGCCACAATGCCGACCCACCAGTAGGGGATGTATGGTAGATGATTGTCTTTGTGATATCATCTAAGTTTGCTATTACCTGATATGTTATATGCTAGCATGATATGTTGTATGTGATAGTAGTATAGTTCGGTCGTTAGGACCGAAGGGTAGTCAGACACCCCAGTTGCGTCTGACAGTATGTAATGATATGTTTGCATGCTGGCTCGTTATGTTATATGTGATCATAGTAGTAGGGGTGAAATAGTCCCCGAGAATCGGTTGTCAGGACCGATGGGTAAGACGGCACCCCAGAATGGCCGTATGGGTAGGTCAGCACCCCAGAATGGCTTGACACGGGTAGGTCGGCACCCCAGAATGGCCGCACCGGGTAGTCAGGCACCCCAGAATAGCCTGGCAGTATATATATGTTATGTGTTCGTATGGTATGCGGTACGTTGGGGGAACTCACTAAGCTTTGTGCTTACGTTTACAGTTTTGTTTTCAGGTACCTCTGCATCGAAGGGGAAGGAGCCGGCGCGGTAGCGGCACGTCATACACACACTCTTCGGTTTTCGCATTTAGGAGATTTACCGGGACTGTACTCTGATATTTTGATGGGATGTATGGTGTGGCTTTTTTTAGAACATGGTTGCAATGTGTTATGGTGTGAACAAACAACGTTTCTTTTATTTAGACAATGTTTTTAGTATTAATGTTTTCTAAAGTAATATTTAAAAAAATGAAATGAAATTTTCGGACGTAAAAATTTGGGTCGTTACAGTAGCCCTACACCTCCATGGGGTATCGACATTTAGAGGTTGAGCAGGAAACATGGACAACGACCCCCGTTTTTCATGGCACGTGAGTTCTATGACTTGAGGGAGGGAGGACTGGCTGATCGAGCACTTCCGGTCGTGGTGAGGCGATTGAGGGATATTGGCAATCTGAATCAGAGCACCGCCGATCAGATGCACCAGATACAGACTAGGGTTGAGCGGGCGGAGCAGGAAACGCGAGAGATTATCCGAGAGTTCCACATGAGGCAGGTAAGATGGTAGAATCGACTTCGAGATGCGGAGCGATCGGTGGCTCGCCTTCGGAGAGCATCTACTTCTTCTGGACCACCCCCTAACACATCCCACCATGACTAAGACTAGCCGTATCTATCGTTAGTATTATGCTTATGTGATTTATGCTATGTACTATCGACTCTATGTTTAAGTGGTTACACTACTCATAGGGTCGTCATGCTACTAGATTTTTATATATTTCCATGTACTGTATGCCTTCTGGCAAATTTTCCTATATCAACACTATTAGTATTAATGAAAATGCTTTATGTTTTATCATGAAATTGTTATCTGCTATGTGTTTTACTTCCTTGTATTATATCAATGTGTGAAATTACTAAAGTACATGCTATACCCCTATTCTATTGGATCAAAAACTCGCAAAAACCATAGGCACTCAACATCTTTCTATTCCATGATAGAAAGATGCCTCAAAGATCTAACCGTGGAAACAACGCAACACCAACCCCGTCGGAAAAAAAACTCGGTTGCATTCCAGGCAGCAGTGTCCGCTACGTTCATTGCAGCACTTGCGCAAATTCACAATGGAAACAACGGAGAAGGCAACGGGTAGGGAGCTAGAAGCACAAATCAAGGTACAAACCACGGAGCCGCACGACCATGCACCTACAAGGATTTCACCAACGCCAAACCTCGGAACTTTAATGGGACAGGAGGCGTCATAGCTCTGCAGAAATGGATTGAGAGAGTAGAGCCTGTTTTTGAAATCTGCAGGTGTCCGGATGAGTGTAAGGTCAAGTTTGTAGTCTGCACATTCATGGACGAAGCTCTCTCCTGGTGGAATGGCCACATAGAGGCCATGACACTCCTGGTGGTGAACGCGATGCCCTGGGAAGAGCTGAAGGAGATGATGCTAGCAGAATACTGTCCTACAGGTGAGATTCAGAATATGGAGCAAGAGTTCTGGAACCTCACGGTCCAAAACTCCAATATCGACACATACATATCCAGGTTTAGTGAACTATCTCTTCTGTGTCCCGGAATGATTATCTCATAAGAGAAAAAGATTGAAAGGTTTATCTGGGGACTGACTGAACCTATTCAAGGGAATGACATTGCAGCAAACCCTAAGACGTTTGATAGTCCTTAGAGACTGGCCAAGAAACTATAAGATCATGGCAATAAGAAGGGTGTCAAGATAGTGGAAGTGGAGGTTAAGAAGGAAGAACAGAACAAGAAAGGGAAAAACAACAAGCAAAAGGGAAGCAAAACTCGGAATCGTCTAAGAAGCAACAATCAGTGTCTGTCCATGCTGCAACACAAGCTACTACCACACCACATGCTCCAGCCTCATCCATACGAAATGCTTCCAAGCAGTACTTGGGGAATCTCCCCAAGTGTAACAAATGCAACTTCCACCATCACGGGGAGTTCCGAGTGATGAGTTGCACAAGATACAATCGAAAAGGCCATACAACAAAGTATTGTAGGACTCAGCTTCAACAGAACTAGATGACAAAAAACAACAACAATAACAACAACAACAACAACAACAACAACAGTAACAACAACAACGCCAATTCTGGAGCTAGCTATACCTGTTACGGATGTGGGAAAACTGGGCATATCAAGTGAAACTACCCCAACGCAAACAGTCAGGGTATAGGAACAGCAGGGAGAGTACTAACAATGGGTCAAGGTGAAGCATTTCAGGACCCAGACGTTGTCACCGGTATGTTCCTACTTAACTACTCATATGCATGCATCTTATTTGATAGTGGAGCGGAGCGAAGTTTTGCAAGTAATAAGTTCAATCTTGCTAAAACAACAACCCCAAAAGCTTAAAGAAACCTTCATAGTGGAAATGGCTAATGGGAAGACTGAATCAACTAAGGATATCTATGTGGGGTGTACACTAATTTAAACAATCACACCTTCCAAATAAACTTAATTCCTGTAAATATTAGGAGTTTGGATGTGATCATCGGCATGGATTGGTTAAGCCCCCATCATGCCGATATTATGTGTCACGAGAAGGCCATTCGCCTTCATCTTCCTAACCACGAAACCCTAATAATCTACGGAGATAAACCCGGCGCAAACCTTCGCCTTACCTCGAGTATCAAGGCGCAAAAATGTCTACAAAAGAAGAGCTACGCATTCCTTGCTCATGTGGTAGATAAAACCAAAGAGGAAGCGAGCATTCACAACATCCCAGTGGTGTGTGATTTCCCGGATGTGTTTCCAGAAGATCTTCTGGGAATACCCCCAGAATGAAAAATTGAATTCCGAATCGACCTAGTGCCTAGAGCCACTCCAATCGCCAAATCACCTTATAGGTTGGCTCCTGTAGAAATGCAAGAATTATCAAGACAACTGAGCAAAATCCTAAATAAAGCATTTCTCAGACCCAGCTTTTCACCATGGGGAGCTCCGGTTGTTTTCGTTAAAAAGAAAGACGGATCCTTCAGGATGTGCATTGACTATAAGGAATTAAATAAGCTCACCATCAAAAACCGGTATCCACTTCCACGAATCGATGATATATTTGACCAACTCCAAGGAGCTAGTTACTTTTCTAAGATAGATCTGAGATCCGATTATCATCAACTCAAAGTCCGAGAAGAGGACATTCCTAAGACTGCTTTTCGAAGTCGTTACGATCATTACGAATTCGTCGTGATGCCCTTCGGTCTAATGAATGCCTCCGCTGCATTTATGGACCTCATGAATCGACTCTGTCGCCCATTCCTTGATAAATTCGTAATCGTTTTCATCGATGATATTCTCGTATACTCTCGAAGTGAAGAAGATCATAGCCAACTCCTCTGACAGATTTTAGAAACCCTACAGGCTGAAAGCTGTATGCGAAACTCCCCAAGTGCAAATCCTGGCTCCGTAGTGTAAACTTTCTAGCCCATGTAGTCAATCAAGAAGGAATACACATGGACGCCTCCAAAATCAAAGCAATCAAAAGTTGGGCAACTCTGGCAACGCCAACGAAAATTCTTCAATTCTTAGGCCTCGCAGGCTACTACCGAAGATTCATTCAGAACTTCTCCAAGATAGCCAAACCCCTCAACGCATTGACTCGGAAAGGCGTACCTTTAAACTGGACCGAGACACAAGAAATTGCCTTCCAATCCTTGAAGCAAGCCCTCTGCAATGCTATAGTGTTATCTTTACCGGAGGGAACCGAAGACTTCATAGTTTACTGTGATGCTTCGAATCAGGGTTTAGGTTGTATCCTTATGCAATGTGGGAACATAATTTCCTATGCATCTGGACAATTGAAAACTCATGAAGTAAATTACACCACACATGATCTCAAACTGGGGGCGATGGTCTTCTCCTTAGAATTTTGGAGGCACTACCTATATGGTACCAAGTGCACCATCTTTACAGACCACAAGAGCCTCCAACACATTCTAAATCAAAAGGAACTAAACATGAGGCAACGGATATGGGTTGAACTATTAAATGATTATAAGTGTCAAATCAAATGTCATCCATGCAATGCTAACTTAGTAGCTGACGCCCTGAGCCGAAAGGAGTATTCAAGTCATCATGTGAAGACCTTGTCAATCACCATCCAATCTCATCTAGCCTCACAGATCAAGGAAGCCCAATTGGACGCATTGAGGCCAGAGAATGTCGCCAGCGAATCGCTATGAGGAATGGAGAAGGAGCTCGAAGTCAAAGACGACGGAACCTACTACTTCATGAATAGAATTTGGATTCCCAAAATTAGGGGATTTAGAAAGATAGTCCTGCATGAAGCCACAAGATGTGATATTCTATTCATCCGGGGTTAGACAAAATGTATTTGGATATCAAGCAGAATTATTGGTGGCTTAATATGAAGGCAAAGATAGCCACTTTCGTGGGAAAGTGTCTTACTTGCGCCAAGGTGAAAGTGGAATACCAAAAGCCCTCAGGACTGCTACAACAACTAGTAATACAAGAGTGGAAACGGGAGAGGATTACTATGGAATTCGTGACCAAATTACCAAAAACAACAGACAGACTAGATGTGATCTGGATAATTGTCGATAGATTAACAAAATTCCCTTCCTGCCAATAAAAGAGTCATACAAGATGGAAAAGTTGACCCGAATCTACCTCAAGGAGGTTGTGAGACTCCATGGAGTGCCAGTATCTATTATCTCGGATCGAGATAGCAGATTTACTTCAAGATTCTGGCAATCACTTCAGAAGGCAATGGGAACACAGCTAGATATGAGCACCGCCTACCACCCATAGACGGATGGTCAGAGTGAGCGCACCATCCAGACCCTCGAGGATATGGTCTGAGATTGCATGATTGACTTCGGCAAATCATGGGATGCCCATTTTCCTATGATCGAATTCTCTTATTACAACAGTTACCATACGAGCATCAAGGTTGCTCCCTTCGAGGCTCTCTATGGTCGTAAATGTAGATCGCCCCTATGCTGGGCCGAGGTGGATTACACTCAACTAGCAAAAGGGAAACCACCAATCATTGCTCTTACAAGACCCGAAATCATTCGTGAAACAACTGAGAAGATAGTCCAAATCAAAGCTCGACTTTAGGCATCGCGAGATCGACAAAAGAGCTATGCTGACAAACAACGAAAGCCACTAGAATTTCAAGTCGGGAATCGTGTGCTATTAAAGGTCTCTACATGGAAGGGAATGATTCAATTTGGGAAAAGAGGAAAATTGAACCCGCGGTACATTGGACCATTCGAGATTCTTGCTCGGATTGGTCCAGTGGCTTACAAGCTATAGCTACCCACCGAGTTTAGCAACGTACACCCAGTGTTCCACATCTCGAATCTGAAAAAGTTCCTATCAGATGAAACCCTTGTCGCCCCTTTGGAAGAGATTGAGATAAACGAGAATCTCTTGTTCGTTGAAGAACCAATCGAGATTATGGATAGGGAGGTGAAGCATACAAAGCAAAGTCGCATCCTGACCGTGAAGGTTCGATGGAGTGCAAAACGCGGACCGGAATTCACGTGGGAACGTGAAGACCAGATGAAGCATAAGTATCCTCACTTATTCCTTCCTTTACAAACCTAGTTTCAAAGAATTTCGGGATGAAATTCCCTCAAACGGGGGGGGGGGGGGATGATGTTACAACTAGCATTTTAGCTAGGAAATCCTATTCTTGTGTAACCATTCAACTATTTTAAATTTTATACTCTAAGTAGATCTCCCTCAATGCTCATATAGATTCATCAATAATGTTCATCAAAGAGTCTGAAAACCCTAAGAATCCCAGTTTAAGTCCATATTGGACTAGAATTTTCTTAATGGTCCTAATGGACCAATAAGCACCCAATTCAACCTCATTGGACTTAGAAGCCCTAATTGGAACCAAATTATACCCAATTCTTAAATCTAAAACATTTTGGACCATTTGGGTATAGAATGATTCATTCTAACCCTAATGGGCCTTATTGGGCCATAACTAATCCAATTAACCATTAGTAAGCCATAAGCCCATTCTTTTATTCTAATTGGGCCGTGAATGCTTCCAAGAGCCCAATAGGCCAAAAAAAATTATGTTTAGGATCCAAATATCCTAACAAAAGTTAATGGGCCCAAGCTACACCATCTTTTCTTCTTGGCCAAAAATCTCGGCCCATGTATAAAAAAAAAGAGATTAAGGGGGGGTTGACTTTCGGAGGTGCCACCTCCATTTTATACATCATATATCCATGCAAGGACCACCATGTATCCATGCTAGTCATTTTACTATATCCTTTCCCCTGTCCTCTTCTAGTCTCGGCAGAAGGCAACATACACACACACACACTGCACCAAATTCTCTCAAAACACTCTCAAGAGTCATCCTACTCCTTCCATTAAAATATCGAAATTTGCTTGTGATTCAAGAAGGTTTTCACAAGACAATCATCACATCTTGGTAAGTCTTTATACATCCAAGTTCATAACTCCATTCTCATGATTGGATCACTCTTTTAAGCAAGTTTTAGGTGATTTTGCTTCCTAGAACTTCTGAAGTTCGAAATCCACTCAAGAAAGCTTGCTAGGACCAAACTCTTCTTCATTTGTTCTTCAAAACCAAAACATCAAAGCAAAGGTGAGTTCATGCCCCCTTGTTTTCGGTTTTCATACGGTTTTTGGGGGACAATACAAGTAAAATGTGTAGATCTATGTGTTATATGCATGTTTTTTGCGACTTCTTAGTTTGTTTGGTAATAATAGGTTAGATCTTAGCAAATCTCGAAACTTAAACAAAGATCTATGAATTATAACATGATATACCATACAATAACAAGCCAAAAGTGAATACATGTGTAAGACGCAAAAGAATTCAACAAAGACTTTGTGAAAGGTCAAAACTATCAAGAAAACAAAAGATAAGGGTAAAAAGTGAAAATTATGTTTTTAAAGGGGCCAAATAGGTCCTACATGTATAAAAAGGTATTTTTATGCTAAACAAACTTTTAAAAGGGTAAAAAATGCAAATTTTAGCTTAATGGGCCAAAAATTTTGGGCCTCACGGTTATGGGCCCAATTTGGGAAAAAATGAGTTTTGGGGTTTAAAAGTGTCATTTTGCCAATGTTTGAGTGATAAATGTAAATAAACCAAATTTAGAGGTGAAAATATCATTTATTTGCAAATAGGACCAAAAATGTAAAGTTTTCCAAAAATGGGGCCAAAAGTGTAAACTTTTACAAATATGGGGCTGAAAATGAATTTTTCTGCAAAACAGGGTTCTAAATTTAAAAATATAACATTTTGGGTTAAAACCGTAAATTTATAGACATTTTGGACAAAATTGCAAACTTTTATAAATTATGGACTAAAGTGTCATTTTTACAAAACTTTGGGCTTAATTTAAAATTTTGAGAATTGTTTGCCAAAAAACGTCATTTTTACAAAAAAAAAATTCTATCACCAATCTATCGAACTTCAAGTCAGAGGAAACAATGGAATAAAACTGATGAGTTTAAAACTCTTAGATCGATTAGATCTTTCACAAGTACGATTATGGAAATCAAACAATTCAAAAACAATATGAGAATGAACACAGAACAGAATCAAATATATGCTTTTGATTCAAAACAGAGTCACGCCTCAGCAGAGCTTGATGAAGAACTTCCGCTGTAGAGGCGAACTAGGGTTTAGAAAACTATGAAGCAAATAAACATTGAAAGTGATGACTACTAAGTCTGCATGCATGCAGCTTATATACTAAACCCTATTACAAAAATATGCACGGTTGGACAGGCCCAATAGCGACATTCAAACTAGGCTAAGGACCGAGCCCATGATGCAATCTAATATACCCAACAATCTCCCCCTTTGCATCAAATGAGAAGAGAGATTATTTCCTGTGAGTAGGCTTCACCGTCTATATTACTTTAAATAAACGAGGAATTATGGCGAGAAGAGTCTGTCTAAACTGTATGTACCACCTCAGCATGTCAGTGAATAACTTCTTATAAGCAGCACTGTTGTGATCACACCTCTGAATAATCTCCAAGATATGCTCAAGGCAAGACGTTGAGAAGAGGTGTTTGTCAACAAGAGCGAACAAACATTTTTGACCTTCGCCCCTGAGGAACATAACTATGTGATACTTTGAATCGATTTTCCCCTTGATCATGGTATTGACATTGCCAGCTCTGCCCATAGTCTTGATCGTTGTTCGCTTGTGTATGGAAGAGGCAATCTCCTGGTCCATCTTCGCTACCTCATGTATGTAGCAAACAAGCATACGCTTGACAAGATCGATTATTGGCTGATACTCCAGAGGATTCGACAAAAGAATGTTATTGAGGAGTATCCAGTCATGGGGATTAAGGTTTGGTAGATCAGCGAGGGTAAAATGGTAGACTGAGCCTTCGGTTCCTCGAGTCACCCTGAATTTGACATTAATAAATTTCCCTGCTGAATAGGGCTTCATTACCTTGACTGTGGTTATTTTCTTTGAGTTCCAAGTCAGGTATTGCGGTTGAGTAAACTCCAAGTAAAACTCTAAAAGATCCCTATCTACCTTCGGGTCTGGGGATGGAATAGCAGCAGTTGAGTTGAAGCAGTGGAAGATAAATGCCTTTTGAGTGATTGACATATCGAACTGTGCATCCTTGGAATTGTCAAGGCCAAAGGACATTATTGGCTTAAGCCAGAGAATGCTTGGCTCATCAATTGCACATCTTTGAAGCGAGTCTATTGTCCACACAGGAAACATGGACTTTTTCTTCTCTAGGAGCTCCGTCTATAACTTGTTTCAGATTATCAACTTTGTTGTCTTTTGCAGTTGATTCAGAGTCAATCTCCTTTTGAGGCTCATTAAACAGAAGCATGAGTTGGTCGAAAAGATTCGAGATAGAGATAGTAACCTGACCATTCTTTGGAAATATGTCTTGCGATGCATTTTCTGTTGATTTCATTTTCTTAGCATAACTATCGTCAAAGGTAACATAGTATGTTTCTTCAATTTTCTTTGAGCGTTTATTGAGAACTCTATACGCCTTGGAGTTCAGGGAGTAGCCTAAGAAAATTCATTCATCAGCCTTAACATCGAACTTGTTTCGATTCTCTTTGGAGTTGAAAATGAAACACCTTGAACCGAACACATGAAAGAATTTCACGTTTGGTTTTCGATTGTTCAGGATCTCGTAAGGGGTAATTGAGAACCGCTTATTCAAGTATGATTTATTTTGAGTATATCATGCAGCTGCAATTGCATCAACCCAGAAATACAAAGGTAAGGATGCGAAGCATAGCAAAGTTCGAGCAGCTTCACACAAGGATCCGTTTCTCCTTTCAATAATGCCATTTTGTTGTGGAGTATAAGGGGCTAAGAAATTGTGAGTCGTCCCCTTTTCAACAAGAAAACCTTCAAAATCTTTGTTCTTGAATTCTAGGCCATTGTCGCTCCTTATACTACGAACTACCTTTCTTAGTTACGTTTCTATCTGTTTAATAAAGAGCTTGAGCTTTGGAGTGGCTTCAGACTTTTGCTTGAGAAAGAAAATCCATGTAAATCTTGAGAAATCGTCCACAATAACCAGAATGTATTTGTTTCCCCCAATGCTTTCGATGGACGATGGTCCACATAGATCGATATGCAATAACTCCAATGGTTCTATCACCTTAATGTTGATAATAGAAGGATGACTCTGCCAACTCTGATTTCCCATTTCACATGCTGCACAGAGATGTTCTTTATCAAATTTTAGAACTGGAAGACCTCGAACGTGATCACCCAAGACCAACTTGTTGATATTCTTGAAGTTCAGATAAGATAATCTTCTATGCTATAACCAACTTTCATCAGAGTGAGCCTTTGTGAGTAAGCACACAGCTGGTTTACCTCTAATTGGGTTGCAGTTCAAAGGATACATTTCCCCCCTTTCGCTTTGATTTCAATAGAATGTTGTTTGATCTCTTCTCGAAAATTTATGAGCCTTCATCGTCGAATGATACTTTTAATCCAGTACCAACTACCAGCTGTGATACGCTGATGAGATTGTGTTGGAGTCCTTCAACATAAGCTACTTTCCTTTTAGAGAACTCGCCATTAGTGATCATTCCTTAGCCTTTGATAGTTCCAAAAGAATTGTTGTCGTACTTTACGATGCCACCGTCTTTGAGAGAACGTAACTCTCTCAGTTCCTCCTTCCTTCCTGTCATGTGACGCGAGCAACCACTATCAATGTACCATTCTTCGTCAAACTGCTCATCACGTATAACCTGCAAAATATTAAGCAGATTTAGGAACCCAAAGTTTCTTGGGTCCTTGTGAGCCTTTTACAGGACAGGGAATAGTAAGAGAAATATCAACCATGTACGTGCGTTTAATTAAAGTTGTTTCATCTCTTCTTTAAATGGTGAAAACTTTTTTTTTTTGATTTAGTAGGACTGGAGTTTTTGGTGTTGACATTGGTGCTCTTTTGATTCGCTTTTGGAAGATTGTTATCTTCAGGGTAGAGTTTTTCTTTTCCCTTAGAAGTAATTGAGGGACAGGAATTTGAATGGGAAGAGTTGAATTTAGATGTGACTTTAAAATCCCGGTTTTTCTGATTGGACTTGTATGGATGTGGACCGAAACAACTATTTCGGTTGCCATGGGATGAAGGACCGAAACTCTCCTTTCGGTTGTTATTAGACGAGGGACCGAAACCGTTCTTTCGGTTGTTAATGGGTGAAGGACCGAAACTCTCCTTTGGGTTGTTTTCAGTCGAGGGACCGAAACCACCCTTTTGGCTCCTATTGGTCGAAGGACCGAAACCATCTTTTTGGCTCCTATTGGTCGAAGGACCGAAACCATCTTTTCGACTCCTATTGGTCGAAGGACCGAAACCTCCTATTGGTCGAAGGAACGAAACCATCTTTTCGGCTCGTATTGGTCGAATAACTGAAACCGTCTTTTCAGCTCCTTTCAGTAGAGGGACCGAAACCATTCTTCCGGTTGGTATTGTGGTGAGGACCGAAACTGCTCTTTTGGTTTATTCCCGATGAGGGACCGAAACTTCCTTTTCGGTTCCTTGAGTCTTCTTGTGATTTGTGCTTCCTTTCTATCCTTACAAAATCAGGATTTTGGGAATTCCAAAACTGTTTTCTTTTTGAAAGATTCTTCTTATATCTCAGATTTCTTTGATGCTTTCGATCAGCCACCTGTTTTGGATTTCTGTGAATGTTGGCCTTTATTTTCAAAGTATGGGCACATCATTCACTTTTTGCCGAAGAAGTATCACTAGTGGTTTGCATTGGTTCGTCCAAAGAGGGTTTAGTTTCACTTGTGCTCGACACATCATACTTTGTAGGCTCATTTAGTGGTTCGGGTATGTATCTACCTTTTACTCTCCATGAAGTTTTCTAAGAAAGACCCTTCGTCTCATCTGCGTTGTCTATTGGGACCGACCAAAAGAATTCGTCACATCCTCCAGTATTGTCGTCTTCTACCATAGCTGTTAACTCTGCAGGTTGTTGTGGAGTGACTCCCGGTACTGTGTAGACTTGGTTTGGGGTAGTTTGAACCTTTTGGTATACAACAACTTTAGCTTTGAGAACTTTGGTTTTGTCGGTAGACGAACGAGCAAACTCAACGGAGTTTTCAGAAATTAGGTTCTTGTGTGACTTCGGTTCGTTTTTGGCTAATTCAGAACAGTCTACCAAAATCCTCTACAGAGATCTCACTCATATCATCATCCTCATTAAGTTCAGATGTATTTTCAACATCAATTTTATTTTCTGAACTTAAATTGGCATTCAAAGAGTCAAATTTTTGTATAGTTTCGGCTCTCAATTTCAATCTATCATTTTTGTCTAATAGATTTTGGAGCATGTCCTTGTGGTCCTTGACTTTATGTAGGATTTGATTTTGTCCAGACCTATTTTATACGTTGGAGACACTTCATCAAAAGATACAACACTTTCACAGTTGTAGGCTTCAGCATTGATTTCATCCTCCTTTAATTCAAGGCAGGGTAAAATCATACGATGTATCTTCTTCCCTATTTCACAATCTAGATGCAACTGAGTGATGTTAAAATAGAGTCTCTTAGCAATTAAACAAAACACATTTCGCTGTTTAAGAAGTTTAAGATTGTCTCTTTGCAAATAAATAGAATCATCTTTAGATCTAATTAACTCCTTTTCCTTTTGCTCGATCCACATCCTTCGTTCCTCACTCTTTGAAGAAATCCTGCTGATTTGATCAGTTAGGTTAGAATTTGTGACACGGGTTTGGGTGAGACTGCTACTTATGCTTGAGAATTTTTGACTTTAAGTTATTTAATTCCTTTTCATAATTATTAACAGGTATTTTTTAGAGAAGCAAGAATATTTTGTACCTTTTTTATCAACTCATCACATTCGTTGATCTGAGCACTGACAGGCTTGGCAGCAAAACATCTGTCCTCTCACTCCCTTTCCTCTTCAACTCCCCCATCAATTGTGTATCCTCTCATTTAGGACACACCTTTGGTCACTACAAAGCATCTTCCCGTTGCATGTTCTGCTTTTTCCAGCATAGCCTTTCCATCAGTGGGCTTCCTGACTTCATCATCCTCAGAATCTGTGGACCAAACTTCCACACCACCAAATTCATCACTTTTGTTTGTATCCTGGACAATTAAAGCATTCATGGTAGAGTTATTAGCAACGGACTTTCTTTTCTTTATTTCCTCCAATCTTCTCAGGAGGCTCGCTTCCTCATCTTCTTCGTTTGTCTTTTCTTCTTTCTTTCTTAACATACAGTCTTTAGCAAAATGACTTTTGCCTCCACAGTAATGGCAGTCAAATCCTGAGTCTCATCCAACTTTTGCTTCCTTCTTTGACTCTTCATACTTTGACCCCATCTTCGGTTCCTCCTTGATCCTTTCGGCGCTGTAACTACCCTGCCAGTTTCGGTTCTTGTTGGCTGGGAATTTCTTCTTAATGAATTTTCTGAGATTGGACACCATCATGGCCTATTCTTCACCAGTTAGATCATAATTTGCAAGATCTAATTCCTCTTCTTCTTCAACCGAACTTTTTCCTTTAGAGACAAGAGCTAAAGAGCCCAGACTAGAAACCACATTTGTTTACTTAGATAGAGCATTCTCATGGGATTTTAAAATGCCCACTAGTTTTGCCAGAGAATAAGACTTGAACTGTTCATGAGCTTTGATTGTTGACACGACAGCCATCCATTCAGGTCTGAGGCCACTCATGAAAGTAACCTTTTGTTCGATAACTTTCCTTTCAATCCCATGCTTTATCATCTTACTTAAAAGATGATTGAAGCGATCAAAAGTTTGAACAAGTTTTTCTTCAGGCTTCTGCTTAATGTCACCAAATTCAGACAGCAAGAGAGTTTGGATAGAATGTTCCAAGTCTTCATCTGTGGAATATAATTCTTTCAATCTATCCCAGATCTCTTTAGCTGTAGCACAAGAACTCACTAAACGAAACGTATCCGACTGCAGCACAAACCTTATCATCCTCAGGGCCTTGATGTTGCACTGAAACTTCTCCTTTTCATCCTGAGGAATATCTTTGACATCATTGACAAGCTGAGTGTATTCTTTCTTTGTTTTAACAATCTTAGATGTGCTTGAGTGAGCGAATGGGCCTGCAGTAATAGCTTCCCAGATTAAGTATCCATTATTCTCCGATCCAATCACGTAGTCTTCAAAGTGATGCGTCCAAACTTCATAGTCTTGTGTATACAAGATTGGTATTCTTGTTGTAGACCCTATGCTATTGGAGATATTGATCGGATTGGTTTGTGAATCATCCATGGATATTGTAAAGACTTTTGATCGATAACCTGTAAAAGATCAGACTTGTAATATATTGTTAGGGTTAGATCAACAATTAATGAGATACGTCAATATAGAGTGACGACTCAATAAATATCAATCAATGCGAAATTAAAAACCCTAAGAACTTCTTCGACAGAAGATATGTGTATGAATTACACAGTCTCCTGCTTTGATACCAATTGATGAGTTTAAAACTCTTAGATCGATTAGATATTTCACAAGTACGATTATGGAAATCAAACAATTCAAAAACAATATGAGAATGAACACAGAATAGAATCAAATATATGCTTATGATTCAAAACAGAGTCACGCCTCAGTGGAGCTCGATGAAGAACTTCTGCTGTAGAGGCGAGCTAGGGTTTACAAAACTATGAAGCAAATAAACAATGAAAGCGATGACTACTAAGTCTGCATGCATGCATCTTATATACTAAACCCTAGTACAAAAATATGCACGATTGGACAGGCCCAATACCGGCATTCAAACTGGGCTAAGGACCGAGCCCATGACGCAATCTAATAGACCCAACAAAAAGAAAACAAACGAAATATGTTGATAACCACTTATTAGGCTTAATATTCATGATACTTTCCTGTTGGGCCCTAAGGGCCCAACAAAGTGTATATTGAGCCCAATGTGTTTCATGACATATTTATTTGGTCTTAAGACCCACTTGCATGTTAATTTGGGTCTAATTTATGGACTACATGTTTATTGGGCCTTTGTGGCCCGTTTTCATGCCTATTGGGCCTAAATTACCCTTCTTATTATGTTATTGGACCTTTGTGGCCCATTTACATGTTGATCGGGCTTGGAATGAAAATTCACATACTTTGTAAATCGTAAATATACCTCTACATAGTTTATGAATTTGTATGCTTACATTTGGAATGGAAAAATCTATAATTTACGCATAAACATTAAACATGGGGAAAATCTTATCAAATGGGAAAGGTTGAGAATCTAGTGAGACATATCGGTTGGCACCATTGAGTGTACAATCGTAGCCTGTAGTTATAATCAGAGTTTCCTGGATGGAAAGCAGGAGTTTGTGTATAGATCTATATGGGGTGACCCCCCACACATTAGCTGTTCGCTACAGCTAGACTAGTCCAGTCTAGGGCGACAACATCCTTAGCAAGACCGACATTTGGAAAAATACCAAGACGGGCAACCTAGTCATTATCATTCATGGTTATAACGGATCATATAGGGATTCAATACCAAAATATTAACCTTTTGAAAATAAACTCTTTAATTGTGTCAATGCAAAACGACTTACTTAACAATACAAGAAACTAGACATTATTACAAAACAGAAAATATAGGATTTTCTGGGGAAATTACTCATATACATTTATCATTTATTCAAAATACAATGAATCTAAACTACACTCATATAAGTTATAACTATGAAATTCACGCATCCATTTATATTTGATTTTCACATCATTTTTAGACATTTTACAGAAAATATCAGATTTTCTGGGTTTTTATGAAAGATACAAAGACTTTTATTTTGAGTATATCATGCAGCTGCAATTGCATCAACCCAGAAATACAAAGGTAAGGATGCGAAGCATAGCAAAGTTCGAGCAGCTTCACACAAGGATCGGTTTCTCCTTTCAATAATGCCATTTTGTTGTGGAGTATAAGGGGCTAAGAAATTGTGAGTCGTCCCCTTTTCAACAAGAAAACCTTCAAAATCTTTGTTCTTGAATTCTAGGCCATTGTCGCTCCTTATACTACGAACTACCTTTCTTAGTTACGTTTCTATTTGTTTAATAAAGAGCTTGAGCTTTGGAGTGGCTTCAGACTTTTGCTTGAGAAAGAAAATCCATGTAAATCTTGAGAAACCGTCCACAATAACCAGAATGTATTTGTTTCCCCCAATGCTTTCGATGGACGATGGTCCACATAGATCGATATGCAATAACTCCAATGGTTCTACCACCTTAATGTTGATAATAGAAGGATGACTCTGCCAACTCTGATTTCCCATTTCACATGCTGCACAGAGATGTTCTTTATCAAATTTTAGAACTGGAAGACCTCGAACGTGATCACCCAAGACCAACTTGTTGATATTCTTGAAGTTTAGATAAGATAATCTTCTATGCTATAACCAACTTTCATCAGAGTGAGCCTTTGTGAGTAAGCACACAACTGGTTTACCTCTAATTGGGTTGCAGTTCAAAGGATACATTTCCCCCCTTTCGCTTTGATTTCAATAGAATGTTGTTTGATCTCTTCTCGAAAATTTATGAGCCTTCATCGTCGAATGATACTTTTAATCTAGTACCAACCACCAGCTGTGATACGCTGATGAGATTGTGTTGGAGTCCTTCAACATAAGCTACTTTCCTTTTAGAGAACTCGCCATTAGTGATCATTCCTTAGCCTTTGATAGTTCCAAAAGAATTGTTGTCGTACTTTACGATGCCACCATCTTTGAGAGAACGTAACTCTCTCAGTTCCTCCTTCCTTCCTGTCATGTGACGCGAGCAACCACTATCAATGTACCATTCTTCGTCAAACTGCTCATCACGTATAACCTGCAAAATATTAAGTAGATATAGGAACCCAAAGTTTCTTGGGTCCTTGTGAGCCTTTTACAGGACAGGGAATAGTAAGAGAAATATCAACCATGTACGTGCGTTTAATTAAAGTTGTTTCATCTTTTCTTTAAATGGTGAAAACTTTTTTTTTTTGATTTAGTAGGACTGGAGTTTTTGGTGTTGACATTGGTGCTCTTTTGATTCGCTTTTGGAAGATTGTTATCTTCAGGGTAGAGTTTTTCTTTTCCCTTAGAAGTAATTGAGGGATAGGAATTTGAATGGGAAGAGTTGAATTTAGATGTGACTTTAAAATCCCGGTTTTTCTGATTGGACTTGTATGGATGTGGACCGAAACAACTATTTCGGTTGCCATGGGATGAAGGACCGAAACTCTCTTTTCGGTTGTTATTAGACGAGGGACCGAAACCGTTCTTTCGGTTGTTAATGGGTGAAGGACCGAAACTCTCCTTTCGGTTGTTTTCAGTCGAGGGACCGAAACCACCCTTTTGGCTCCTATTGGTCGAAGGACCGAAACCATCTTTTTGGCTCCTATTGGTCGAAGGACCGAAACCATCTTTTCGACTCCTATTGGTCGAAGGACCGAAACCTCCTATTGGTCGAAGGAACGAAACCATCTTTTCGGCTCGTATTGGTCGAATAACTGAAACCGTCTTTTCAGCTCCTTTCAGTAGAGGGACCGAAACCATTCTTCCGGTTGGTATTGTGGTGAGGACCGAAACTGCTCTTTTGGTTTATTCCCGATGAGGGACCGAAACTTCCTTTTCGGTTCCTTGAGTCTTCTTGTGATTTGTGCTTCCTTTCTATCCTTACAAAATCAGGATTTTGGGAATTCCAAAACTGTTTTCTTTTTGAAAGATTCTTCTTATATCTCAGATTTCTTTGATGCTTTCGATCAGCCACCTGTTTTGGATTTCTGTGAATGTTGGCCTTTCTTTTCAAAGTATGGGCACATCATTCACTTTTTGCCGAAGAAGTATCACTAGTGGTTTGCATTGGTTCGTCCAAAGAGGGTTTAGTTTCACTTGTGCTCGACACATCATACTTTGTAGGCTCATTTAGTGGTTCGGGTATGTATCTACCTTTTACTCTCCATGAAGTTTTCTAAGAAAGACCCTTCGTCTCATCTGCGTTGTCTATTGGGACCGACCAAAAGAATTCGTCACATCCTCCAGTATTGTCGTCTTCTACCATAGCTGTTAACTCTGCAGGTTGTTGTGGAGTGACTCCCGGTACTGGGTAGACTTGGTTTGGGGTAGTTTGAACCTTTTGGTATACAACAACTTTAGCTTTGAGAACTTTGGTTTTGTCGGTAGACGAACGAGCAAACTCAACGGAGTTTTCAGAAATTAGGTTCTTGTGTGACTTCGGTTCGTTTTTGGCTAATTCAGAACAGTCTACCAAAATCCTCTACAGAGATCTCACTCATATCATCATCCTCATTAAGTTCAGATGTATTTTCAACATCAATTTTATTTTCTGAACTTAAATTGGCATTCAAAGAGTCAAATTTTTGTATAGTTTCGGCTCTCAATTTCAATCTATCATTTTTGTCTAATAGATTTTGGAGCATGTCCTTGTGGTCCTTGACTTTATGTAGGATTTGATTTTTTCCAGACCTATTTTATACGTTGGAGACACTTCATCAGAAGATACAACACTTTCACAGTTGTAGGCTTCAGCATTGATTTCATCCTCCTTTAATCCAAGGCAGGGTAAAATCATACGATGTATCTTCTTCCCTATTTCACAATCTAGATGCAACTGAGTGATGTTAAAATAGAGTCTCTTAGCAATTAAACAAAACACATTTTGCTGTTTAAGAAGTTTAAGATTGTCTCTTTGCAAATAAATAGAATCATCTTTAGATCTAATTAACTCCTTTTCCTTTTGCTCGATCCACATCCTTCGTTCCTCACTCTTTGAAGAAATCCTGCTGATTTGATCAGTTAGGTTAGAATTTGTGACACGGGTTTGGGTGAGACTGCTACTTATGCTTGAGAATTTTTGACTTTAAGTTATTTAATTCCTTTTCATAATTATTAACAGGTATTTTTTAGAGAAGCAAGAATATTTTGTACCTTTTTGATCAACTCATCACATTCGTTGATCTGAGCACTGACAGGCTTGGCAGCAAAACATCTGTCCTCTCACTCCCTTTCCTCTTCAACTCCCCCATCAATTGTGTATCCTCTCATTTGGGACACACCTTTGGTCACTACAAAGCATCTTCCCGTTCCATGTTCTGCTTTTTCCAGCATAGCCTTTCCATCAGTGGGCTTCCTGACTTCATCATCCTCAGAATCTGTGGACCAAACTTCCACACCACCAAATTCATCACTTTTGTTTGTATCCTGGACAATTAAAGCATTCATGGTAGAGTTATTAGCAACGGACTTTCTTTTCTTTATTTCCTCCAATCTTCTCAGGAGGCTCGCTTCCTCATCTTCTTCGTTTGTCTTTTCTTCTTTCTTTCTTAACATACAGTCTTTAGCAAAATGACTTTTGCCTCCACAGTAATGGCAGTCAAATCCTGAGTCTCATCCAACTTTTGCTTCCTTCTTTGACTCTTCATACTTTGACCCCATCTTCGGTTCCTCCTTGATCCTTTCGGCGCTGTAACTACCCTGCCAGTTTCGGTTCTTGTTGGCTGGGAATTTCTTCTTAATGAATTTTCTGAGATTGGACACCATCATGGCCTATTCTTCACCAGTTAGATCATAATTTGCAAGATCTAATTCCTCTTCTTCTTCAACCGAACTTTTTCCTTTAGAGACAAGAGCTAAAGAGCCCAGACTAGAAACCACATTTGTTTACTTAGATAGAGCATTCTCATGGGATTTTAAAATACCCACTAGTTTTGCCAGAGAATAAGACTTGAACTGTTCATGAGCTTTGACTGTTGACACGACAGCCATCCATTCAGGTCTGAGGCCATTCATGAAAGTAACCTTTTGTTCGATAACTTTCCTTTCAATCCCATGCTTTATCATCTTACTTAAAAGATGATTGAAGCGATCAAAAGTTTGAACAAGTTTTTCTTCAGGCTTCTGCTTAATGTCACCAAATTCAGACAGCAAGAGAGTTTGGATAGAATGTTCCAAGTCTTCATCTGTGGAATATAATTCTTTCAATCTATCCCAGATCTCTTTAGCTGTAGCACAAGAACTCACTAAACGAAACGTATCCGACTGCAGCACAAACCTTATCATCCTCAGGGCCTTGATGTTGCACTGAAACTTCTCCTTTTCATCCTGAGGAATATCTTTGACATCATTGACAAGCTGAGTGTATTCTTTCTTTGTTTTAACAATCTTAGATGTGCTTGAGTGAGCGAATGGGCCTGCAGTAATAGCTTCCCATATTAAGTATCCATTATCCTCCGATCCAATCACGTAGTCTTCAAAGTGATGCGTCCAAACTTCATAGTCTTGTGTATACAAGATTGGTATTCTTGTTGTAGACCCTATGCTATTGGTGATATTGATCGGATTGGTTTGTGAATCATCCATGGATATTGTAAAGACTTTTGATCGATAACCTGTAAAAGATCAGACTTGTAATATATTGTTAGGGTTAGATCAACAATTAATGAGATACGTCAATATAGAGTGACGACTCAATAAATATCAATCAATGCGAAATTAAAAACCCTAAGAACTTCTTCGACAGAAGATATGTGTATGAATTACACAGTCTCCTGCTTTGATACCAATTGATGAGTTTAAAACTCTTAGATCGATTAGATATTTCACAAGTACGATTATGGAAATCAAACAATTCAAAAACAATATGAGAATGAACACAGAATAGAATCAAATATATGCTTATGATTCAAAACAGAGTCACGCCTCAGTGGAGCTCGATGAAGAACTTCTGCTGTAGAGGCGAGCTAGGGTTTACAAAACTATGAAGCAAATAAACAATGAAAGCGATGACTACTAAGTCTGCATGCATGCATCTTATATACTAAACCCTAGTACAAAAATATGCACGATTGGACAGGCCCAATACCGGCATTCAAACTGGGCTAAGGACCGAGCCCATGACGCAATCTAATAGACCCAACAAAAAGAAAACAAACGAAATATGTCGATAACCACTTATTAGGCTTAATATTCATGATACTTTCCCGTTGGGCCCTAAGGGCCCAACAAAGTGTATATTGAGCCCAATGTGTTTCATGACATATTTATTTGGTCTTAAGACCCACTTGCATGTTAATTTGGGTCTAATTTATGGACTACATGTTTATTGGGCCTTTGTGGCCCGTTTTCATGCCTATTGGGCCTAAATTACCCTTCTTATTATGTTATTGGACCTTTGTGGCCCATTTACATGTTGATCGGGCTTGGAATGAAAATTCACATACTTTGTAAATTGTAAATATACCTCTACATAGTTTATGAATTTGTATGCTTACATTTGGAATGGAAAAATCTATAATTTACGCATAAACATTAAACATGGGGAAAATCTTATCAAATGGGAAAGGTTGAGAATCTAGTGAGACATATCGGTTGGCACCATTGAGTGTACAATCGTAGCCTGTAGTTATAATCAGAGTTTCCTGGATGGAAAGCAGGAGTTTGTGTATAGATCTATACGGGGTGACCCCCCACACATTAGCTGTTCGCTACAGCTAGACTAGTCCAGTCTAGGGCGACAACATCCTTAGCAAGACCGACATTTGGAAAAATACCAAGACGGGCAACCTAGTCATTATCATTCATGGTTATAACGGATCATATAGGGATTCAATACCAAAATATTAACCTTTTGAAAATAAACTCTTTAATTGTGTCAATGCAAAACGACTTACTTAACGATACAAGAAACTAGACATTATTACAAAACAGAAAATATAGGATTTTCTGGGGAAATTATTCATATACATTTATCATTTATTCAAAATACAATGAATCTAAACTACACTCATATAAGTTATAACTATGAAATTCACGCATGCATTTATATTTGATTTTCACATCATTTTTAGACATTTTACAGAAAATATCAGATTTTCTGGGTTTTTATGAAAGATACAAAGACTTTTACTCAAACATAGTTATGAATTCACTAACATTATATATGTTAAACTTTTTTAAAATAACTTGTATTCTCAGGTTGTCGTTAATCCGAAATATTTGCAAGTGTGTATGGTTTCATTTATGTAATAGTCCTAATCGTATATGTATTTTAACAATGTACTTGATGTGAACAATGCTAGTTGAATTATGTAATGTTGGTGATGATCGTGTTATGATTCATGTATATTCGTTGTGATGATTATTCAATTGTTAGTCACACGAGCCCCCGGACGTTTCCGCCGTCTGGTTCGGGGGTGTGAAAAAGACATTTGGAAAATCATAAAGATTTTCGTGCATGAGTGTGCCAAAGATATGGAAATAAAGCAAATTGTAATAGTGGGATTAAAGTGATGTCAATAAAGACATGAAACTGTGGATCCCGGGCACGAATCTCTTCCTTCTAAGTCATGAGAGACGAAGAAGTGTATGTGTGGTTTCTCGTTGAAGTATGATCATTTGTTTGTTAAGAAACAATGAAAGGCATCTTTTAAAGTTAAGATAGAAAAGTTGGTTTCATCTCCAATCCAAACTGCGAAACTTAACATAAGTACGAAAGTTGGATGAAGTACTTGTGTGACCGTTGTAGCCATAACCACAAGTAGGTTTGATATTATTTCAGTGACTTGGTGATTGTAGAAATCTCAAAAAAAAAACTGGATCTTATGGGTAGAAAAGTCTTGGTTTTAGAACAATTCATGAAGATTACACAAAAGGAAAAAAAGATTTCGTGGTACAATCCACAAAGGTGGAGTTATGACATTACCATGGTGAAAATCTAGAACTTTCAATGGTTCACCGTCAATTCATTTGTGTGTGTTGAATGTTGGGTTTCACTGAGTTCGTGGTGAACGAAGCTGGGATCATTAACTTAGATGTTTTGCAACCATAAACCTAAGTGGTATAGCTGAGAGTCTCAAGGGTTACATGTATGAGTATGAAGGAAAATGGAGAAAAGAGAAGGTGGATTAAGAGAAGTAGATGTACCTCTGTTATGTGAATGTGACCCAACAAATAACTCTTAAATCAATAAGAGAAGTGTAAGGTAGCTCGTGACTAATGTGAAGTTAACAACCTAGTTTGGAAGAAACGAACGGTAGATTCGATTCATTAAGGCTTCTGTAACAACGTAAATTTCAAAACAATTTTTCATTTTTAAATCATATTTTCAATCATCAAAAACAATATCAAACAAACTGTATCCAATGTCATCATAACAAACAAATCCCAGAATCTCAAAACATAATCTCTATGAGTGTGAACGGATCATGTCGGCGCCTTCCTGCGATCCTCGCTAGAACCTGAAACACATAACACAACAACTATAAGCATAATTGCTTAGTGAGTTCCCAAAAATACAACATACAACACATACACCTTTCCAGGACATAACTCTGTAGGATCTTCCGATCAAAGTGTCTCAGGTGACGTCCGTCCTGAATCCTGGTAGACCTTCCGGTCCTACCCGTATCGACCTTCCAGTCCGTAACCTCTTGACCTTCCGGTCCATATCATCTTGACCTTCCGGTCCTTATCATACATAACACATACATATCACATAACAACATACAACTCATACATCTCATAGCATATAAGACCTTCTGGTCACACATAGGTACCCTTCCAGTTATAGTATAGTGAGAAGACTCACCTCAATGAAGTCGGATAGCTCTCGTACTCAACGTCCCGACCTAGCCTCCTCCTATCATTCAAATAACATCCCCGATCAATCCTCTCTCATAGTCTCATCTCTAAAGATTAGGTAGAGGGCCATTCTACTCCTCCCTGAACTCTCTTGAAACAGTCTTGACCAGAACCCTAAGGTCATCGAAAGTCAACGGTCAAACTTTGACCTGACTCGTCGAGTCCGCATGGGTGACTTGGCGAGTCCATACGGGTCCTCTAAATCTTTCTAGTCTCTCTTGGATCATCAAGTCATCCTTCCACTCGACGGGTTCCTCCAAACACAAAGCGCAGGGCAACCCCGACTCGACTCGTCGAGTCCACTTATGAACTCGGCGAGTTGCGTCCATGATCAAACTCAAATGACCTTCTGAGGTCAGATCTGCTTCTCTAATCTATAGATCTGACCTTCCCAAGCATAATAATCACGTAAAAGTCGAATCTTGGTGCACATGCAACACACCCAAAGCTTCTTTTAGTGAAATACCCTCTAAAAAGGCCTCCTAGGCTCATAACTCAAAAGGTATGGCATAAAGCAGAGTGGTAATGACTCTCTGGACCTCTTAAGGTCCAGATCAATGAACCATCTCGCCTTGGGACCTCACATACTCCAGATTCAACTAAAACAGGCATAAAGAAAACCCTAGTTTTCAGTAGAATCATTATAAACACGAGAATGGCACAGATTGTTACCTCCAACAGCTTCCTCTGATCAAATAGAAGTGGATCCAAGCTCCTCAACCCGCCTAGCTTGTTCTACCTGCTTCCTTCTTGCTAAAACACACAAGAAATGGTGAATTAGCATTCCTCTTTCACCGCAAACGATCTCTCTACTCTCTAGGGTTTCTCAAGGGTGAAGTGGCCGCAAATGGAGGCCATAAAGGCCTATAAATAGGGCACAGACTCTGAGAATTAGGGTTTCAATCTACAACGTAGACTCGTTGAGTCCACCCTTTCCGACTCGTCGAGTCCGTTCATTAATCCAGTCAGCAATCGCGGTCCTACTCGAAGATTCTATGCCTCAACTCGTCGAGTCCCTCTCTTTTACTCAAAAATATATGATTAAACATAATACATAGAAATCCGGATGTTACGGCTTCACATTAAGTCTATTGGGGCTTCGGACAACATGCAACAACATGCTTCTAGGGACAGTTAGCTAGTACAAAGATATGGATATTATACATGCCTCATCATTCGTTTTTGCAACGTAACGTGCAATGGTACTCAAACAAAAATATTAAGTAAGAAAAGAAATTATTTTTTTATTTTGATAATTTCTGAAAAACAAAGAAACAAAACATAAATAAAATATTTATTATATTTTAGATTTGAAAGAGGAAAACATAAACAAAGAAAATATTTTTGTATTTGTGAAAGCTTTAATGAAAAATAAAACGAAACGAGCGTAATATACAAAATATACAAAAAGATCAGACCTCGAGCGTTCGCTTTAAAAAAATTTGAGGCGCGAAATGGGGCGAACGTTTGTCTCAATTCGTGTCCCGAAAAAATTAGAAACGGAATAAAGAGAGCGTTCGTTATATTTTGCTTGGCGAAAAATAAAAACGAAAGTGAACAGGTAACCCAAAAGCGAACGGGAAACTTGAAAAGCGAAAGTGGTTTTGGAATTGATTCAACTTCCATCATTATTATGCCTTGGAGTACGGATCTAACGAAAGTGAAATAAATCTCAACGTTGTCGTCTTCTACATGATCCTTGATGAAATGATATCTTAGTGCTATGTGTTTCGTTTTTGAGGGTTGCACTGGGTTGTGACAGATGCGAATTGTGCTTTCAGAATCAAAATAGAGTGGGATTCGCTTCTTGTTCAGGCCATAGTCTCACAATTGACTTGCAATCCATATGACCTAAGAAGTACAAGATGCAGCATCAATGTAATCAGCTTCGGCTGTCGAAAGCGAGATGCATGTTTGCTTTCTGGACTGCCAGCTGACAAGTTTGAGATGAAGAAATTGGCATCCTCCATTCGTGCTTTTTCAGTCCAACCCACATCCTCCAAGATCAGCATATGAAAATGCTTGTATGAAGAAACCAAATTTCGCAGGATACCATATACCAAGTGAAGAGGTTCGCTTCAGATATCTAAAGATATTCTTAACTGCCACCATATGAGGTTCGCGTGGATTAGCTTGAAACTTGGCACAATTACAAATGGAAAACATAATATATGGTCTACTAGTTGTTAGATACATTAAGGATCCTATCATTTGGCGATAAAGTGTCATATCAGTAGTTGGTTTTTCTAGAGATGGACTTAGTTTCATTTCGAATGCCTTTGGAATCTTCACTTTGAGTCTCCCATCATGCCGAACTTAGTCAGTAAGGTCTTTGTGTATGCTTCCTAATTTATAAAAATGGCTTCTGGTCCCTGTCGTATATTTAATCAAAGGAAAAAGCTAATTGGACCCATAGAGCTCATCTCAAATTTAGTTTCTATTAAATTTCTGAATTTAGTTGTTAAGCTAGGATTCGTAGAGCAAAAGCTGATGTCATCAACATAAATTTGGATGGTCATTAAGCGGTCACCCTCTTTCTTGCGAAAGAAGGTTGGTTCAACCGAACCTTATTTAAATTTGGACATTTTAAGAAAACGGGTGAGAGTTTCATATCAGCCTCTTGGAGCTTGCTTCAGACCATAGACTGACTTGTCCAATATATAGTAGTAATAAGGATACTTATCATTCACAAAACCCGGTGGTTGTTGCACGTATACGGTCTATTCTAATTCTCTATTTAAGAAAGCACACTTGACATCCATTTGAAATACTTCAAAGTTCTTGTGCATCGTATATGCAAGAAGATGCGAACAGATTCCAACCTTGCAACAGGTGTGAAGGTTTCTTCATAGTCGATACCATCTTCTTGACAATATCCTTTAACCACGAATCTCGCTTTGTTCCTTATAACATTGCCTTCTTTGTCCATTTTGTTGCGAAACACCCATTTTAAACCAAAAACCGATGCATATGGTGGAGTAGGAATTAACATCCAAACCTTATTTCTCTGGAAATCGTTAAATTCATCTTCCCTCGCTTGCACCCAATCAGAGTGATCAACAGCTGTATTGACGGTTTTGGGTTCAACTTTGTAAACGAAAGAACTAAACATGCAGAATTCTACTTTAGCGAATAATGCAATTCATTTCGCTTTTATTTGAGATCTCGTAAGAACACCTGACAAAGATTCACCAATGACTTTAGTTTTGGTGATCCTTGGTCCATTTGGCTAGTGGAGGATAATTTGGATCATAAGACGGATCCAGTTCAGCATCCACATCTTCGAATTCTGATTGAATGTCCGTATCATCATCCACATCTATATTCTCCTCCTCGAATGATGAGTGAGTCTCAAAGATTGGATTTGTGTCTTCCTTCTGGACTGGACTTTCATGTGCTACTGTTGAAGGCGGAACCTCCGCCTGGAGAGGTGAGCTAGATGATGAAGAACCCTCCCCCAAGAATGTATCACTTTTTTTCTCTTTAGGACTTGCATTGGAGTTAGCAATCTCCTCCTGGAAAGTCGTGCTCGTGTTTTGAGATTGATTCACAGCTGATGGCTGACTTTGTTTGTCTTTTGCATCATCATCAATTATCTTCTCCACTTGGTCGACCTTATTGTCAGTTGCCTTCGCTTCAGATTTAATGGCTTTCTCAAGTTTGTCAAAGAGAAGCATGAATTCTTCATATAGATTGGCCGATGGAATGGTCACTTGGTTCGTTTGAGGAAATATCTCTTGAGTTTGACTATCATTCGCTTGGGTCTTCTTTAAGTAGTTATCATCGAATGTGACATAATAAGTTTCCTCAATCTTTTTGGATTTCTTATTTAGAACCCTATATACTTTCGATATTAGCGAATATGCCATAAAAATGCCTTCATCAGCCTTCGTATCAAAGTTATTCCATTGTTCCTTTGAATTGAAAATGAAACACTGGGAACCGAAAAGATGGAAGAACTTGACGTTAGGTTTTCGTTTATTGATAATTTCGTAGGGAGTGACAGAAAATCTAATATTAAGAAGTGTTCTGTTTTGAGTGAAGCAGGCGGTGGCAATAGCATCAACCCATAAGTAAAGAGGCAATGATGCGAACGAAAGCATTGTCCTAGCTACTTCACACAACGAACGGTTTTGTCTTTCAACAACCCCGTTTTGCTGTGGTGTATAGGGAGCAGAAAAATTGTGAGATACTCCCATATCAGTGAGAAATGCAGCGAATGCTTGGTTCTTAAATTCCAGACCATTATCGCTTCGAACATTGCGAACCACCTTTCACAGTTGTAACTCAACCTGCTTGATAAAATCTTTGAGCCTAGGAGTTGCTTCAGACTTCTGCTGAAGAATGAACACCCAAGTGAAACGAGAAAAATCATCTACAATTACGATAATATATTTGTTAATACCAATACTTTCGATTGCAGATGGGCCACAAAGATTAATGTGGAGTAGTTCGAGTGGCTCAAACAACCTTCATATTCAGTATAGTTGGATAACTTTTCCTGCTTTGCTTTCCTATTGCACAGGCGGCACAGAGATGATCCTTATCTATTCCAAGAGAGGAAGACCTCGCACATGATCATCAAGAACTAGCTTGTTGATGTATTTCAAGTTGAGGTCCGAAAGTCTCCTATGCCATAGCCAACTATCATCTCTTGCAGCCTTAGTGAGCAGACATATAGAAGGTTTCCCTCGTATCATATTGATGACCAATGGATACATTTCGCCTTTACGTTTTGATTTAAGAAGTATTGATTTCTTATTCTTTTTAATAATTTCAGATCCTTCATCATCAAGGGAGACCTTTAGTCCTATACCCACTACCAACTGCAAAACACATATTAATTTGTGTTGCAGTCCCTCAACATATGCCACTTTGCGAATTGAGAATTCGTCATTCGTTATCATGCCATATCCTTTAATTTCCCTAAGTGCATTGTTACCAAACTTCACGGGACCACTATTCTTCAGTTCTATGTATTCTCTCAGGTCCTCCTTTCTACCCGTCATGTGAAATAATCTGCAAAAATTAAGAAGATTTAGGAACCCAAATGTGTTTGGGTCCTCGTGAGCCTTTTATAGGAACTGGATAAGCAATAGAGAGATCAATCATATAAGTTTGTTTTATTAACGTTGTTTGATCTTTCTTCTTTATTGTGAAAACCTTGATATAATTATCTTTCTAATTTGATTCTTTCAAGTTGTTTGTTTTGGTTTTTGTTTATTTCTTATTTGATTTTTAACAAACTTTCGTTGTTTCTCCTTAGATCTAGAAGTAGTGTGTGACTCTGAAACAATCTTTGCCTTTCCTTTATTGTGTGGTGAGGAAGTGGAAGAGTGAGAATTCTTGGTTTAGAATCGAAGGTGTTCTTGGGAGCTGCGTTATGATTTAAAGGATAGGTGGGTTTGTAGATAGTGGATCTGAGACGACTTGTATGTCTTTGATCCTAAGGGCTGTGAGACTTACGAGATGAGACACCTTTTGGATCCGCGTTTGAAGAGACTTTTTGGCTCTGGGAATTTGATCCAACGTTCGTCTAAGGATTAAAATGCTTTTCATGGTGAACAAAGTTAGGGTTCCTTGACTTCCAAAATTGTATTCGTTCCAGCGGATTTTTGTTGTACTTGGCATTTCCTTGACCTTTTTGTGCTGCAAATTGTTAAGCAGATTTGTGAACATTCGCTTTTGCCCTTGTCTTTCGCACTAGAGTGTTTTCTTGAACTGAAGAGTTATCAGTGAGATTATCCTTGGTTCCACTGGAACTTCCCTTTTCGTAGGTAGTATTAACCTTATTTAAAGGTCCAGCTACATACCTTCCTTTATCTCTCCAAGAGGTCTTCTCAGAGAGGCCTAATGTTTTTTCTGCATTGTCGATCGGGGTGGACCAGAAGTGCTCATGGCACACATCAGCATTATCAACTTCGACTGAGGACATTAGTTCGACAGTTTGAAATTTAGATATGCCATTAACTATAAAGACTTGGTTAGGCGACATTTGGACTGTTGGAAAGACAGTCGAAACTTCCATTAGAACCTTTGGATTATTTTGATAAAGATGTGCGAATTCATATGAATTTTTTGAAATCATAGCTTTCGGTTTTTCAGGTTCATTTTTAAGGAATTATGAGCAGTCAACCTCATCTTCTACAAATATTTCACTCATCTCATTGTCCTCATCGAATTCAGAAATATTATCAACATTTAACTTATTGTCTGAACTCAATTTCGAAATCAATGAATCAAATTTTTGTATTGTTTTAGTTTTGATCTTTAGCCTGTCATTTTCATCGAGTAACTGTCTCAGCATGTCCTTGTGGTCTTTGGACTGAATGTATGAGTCAATTTTGTCAAGTCTAATTTTATAAGCCTCTAAGGTTTCGTCTGATGAGAGGATAGATTCACATTGATAACAATCAACATCAATTTCATCTTCCTTTAATTCCAAAAATGGCAAGATCATTTTATGAATTTTCTTACCAATTTCACAATGCAAATGCAATTGAGTGATATTAAAATAAAGCCTCTTAGCAATCAAACAAAAAAATGTTACTTTGTTTTAAAAGCTTTAAATTGTCTCGTTGTAAATAAATAGACTCATCCCTAGACCTAGATAGCTTAGACTCTATCTTCTCTATCCACATCCTTCGTTCCCCAATCTTGGACGACACCCTGCTGATTTAATCGGTTATATTAGCGTTTGACAGGCGAGTTTGTTTCAAAATTTCACTTACATTCGAAAAGGTGAATTTTAAATCTTTTAATTCAGTTTCATAATTAGATATAGGAATATTAAGAGATTCAAGAAGGGAATGTACCTTATTAATCAGATGATCACATTCGTTGATTTGTGCAAGAATTGGCTTCGCAGTGAAGCACCTGTCATCCTTGCTTCCATTCGTCTCTCCTTATCCTCCATCTGTTGCATACCCTCGCATTTTGGCAGATCATTTGTCATCATAAAACACTTTCCACCTATATGCGAATCCCCTTCATTCACTACAAAACTCTTTCCATGAGTGGGTGTTCTAACCTCTTCATCCTCTGAATCAGTGGACCATACCTCCACTCCACCAAATTCATCGTCATTATTATTACCCAGCAGAATCAAAGTCGGCATCGATTTATCAGCTTTCTTTTTCTGCTTTATTTCCTCAAGCTTGCGCAGATAGTAGGCCTCATCTTCATCTCCCTCTTTCTTCTCATTCAATCGCCTCAGCATGCACTCTTTAGCCAAATGAGTCTTGCCATGAGAATTGTTGCAATCATATCCTGAATCACCTATAAGTTGTTTCTCTCTCTTTTCTTCTTCCTTCTGGAAGCTATTCACTTTGTCCTCCTTCGCTTTTTCTGAATTGTAGCTTCCCTGCCAATTTCAGTTTTTGTTGGAGGGAAACTTCTTCTTCGCGAATCTCCTAGGATTTGACACCATCAAAGCGAACTCTTCACTTGTGAGCTCACAGTCAGAAAGATTAGTCTCATCTTCATGCTCAGTGACTTGCTTCCCCTTTGCAACTAGAGCCAACATAACCATGCTAGACACAACTTTTGTTTATTTAGTCACTTCGCTTTCATGTGACTTTAGAATACCTGCCAGCTTTTCTAACGTGTAATTTTGAAACTTCTCATGAGCTTTCACCGTTGATACCACCGCTATCCATTCAGACCTTAACCCATTCATGAACGTTACCTTCTTCTCGATGATTTCACATCTAATGACATGTTTCATTATCCTGCTCAAAAGATTATTGTAGCGGTTGAACAATTGACTAAGATTTTCATCAGTCTTTTGTGTGAATGCACCAAACTCGGACAACAGGAGCATTTGAGTAGAATGTTCCAGATCTGCAACTATTGAATATAACGCTTTAAGCCTGTCCCATATAGCTTTGGCAATAACACATGAACTGACAAGGCGAAAGGTATCATCCTGCAATGTGAATCTAATGATTCTCATTGCTTTGATGTTGCTTTGCAGCTTTCCTTTCTCATCTTGAGGAAATTCTTTGACATCAAGAATAAGTTGATTGAGTTCAGCGTAAGTTTTAATCACCTTTCTTGTTCCAGAGTGAATGAAAGCTCCAACAGTAATAGCTTGCCTGATCAAGTAACCATTATCTTCTAAACCTAGAACATATTCTTAAAAATGGAGTGCCCAAACTTCGTAATAATTGGAAAAAATTATGGGAATCCTGGTTGTTGACCCAATACTGCTGATGGAATTGATTTGAGAATCGTCGTGCGACATTTTAACAAGATATTTGTAAACTGTTTAAGAATCAAACGTGTAAATTATGGAACCTAAAAGTGAACCGCTAGCAATCCTTGATACACATTCCGAAGTGTGTTTGGTTCCGAAGAGATAGGTGCTCCGGAAACTATCCGGAGCTGAAGAAAAGAAGAGAAGAAGAAAGGAGAAAAGGAACACATTCCAGATTGACTCTCACGTCCGGAATGCTTGCTGATCCGGAAGAATGTTGTTTTGTCTTTAGTCATTTATTGTATTTGTATTGATGTAACGTTTCATAGGACTTATCTTTTTGTACTCTTAGACAATCAGAATGTAAGCAACATTCAATACAAGTAAACTATGCATCTTTCTCTCATTTTTGGCATTTACTTTTATTACATTTAAAACATTCTTCTTGTTCATTTATTGACTTTACCTTGATCATTATCTACTTGTTCTCAATTGATGTCTTGATCATTTGTTGAATTGATTATCTAAGACTTGACTTGTCTTTCCAACCTCGGCATGAACATATATTATCAAGAAGACATTGATCTCAAGCATTCACTCAAGTTTTGAGTTTTCAAAAATTGTCCCTGCGCAAAGATCTTGTTCTCATAATTGTTATCAAAGCTTGAGTGGTTGTCCTTTGAATTCATAAGATCAGATTATAGCTGGTTGGAACTTACCTTGGTATTTCAACCATTTCTGTGTTAAGGATAAATGTTCTTCTATATACCACTTAATCTTGAAGATATCTTGACTTCAATGGTTGCTTCAAATCCTCAACAAATGATTTCAATGCAAATCGCAAATAGTGTGGGTGGCCCTACACGTTCCCCATTGCTAGTTGTGGAAGAATATGATCACTGGAAAGTTAGAATGGAAAGATTTCTTTTGGCCAAAGACAAAGGTGAAGAGATCTGGAGATCCGTGAAAGAAGGTCCTCATGTTCCTGTTAGAACCGTTGTAAGAGATGTTGTTGCTCAGCTTATAGGTCAAGATGAAGCTCGTCCAGCCCCTCTAACTGCAGATGATGTTTAAAAGCTACATGCTGATCAAGTTGCCTTCTCGGAAATGGTGTTTGGTGTCCCTCCATCACTCTTTGAGCACATCAAGCTATGCAAATCAGCCAAAGAAATTTGGGACACTCTTTAGGATGTGATTGAAGGTTTTGAAAATATGAAGGACAAATGCCTCACCTTGGTTGTCAATGACTTTGACACATTCACTACTACTCTACGTGAATCCGTAGCCTCAGCCTCCAACCGATATCGAATCGTTGTCAACAACATGACTGCTCATGGGATTGTTCGAACTCCTCTCGAGTACAATCTCAAGTTCATTAATAGTCTTGGTAAAGGATGGGGAAATGTAAAGTCTTGTCTTCAAAGAAATGGTTCCATAAAAAAATTAAAACTCTATCAACTTTTTGATGAGCTTCAAGGACATGAATCAAACGTTGCTCAAACCAAAAGAGAACTATCCGGATGACCACTTTCTCTAGTTAGTTCTTTTGAATTAACCATTCCGAACCCACCTGCTCCGGAACCTTAGAAAACCACTGTTCCTTTGAGTAAGTCATCCTTAACTTCCTTATCCACACACATCTATCCCGACGATGACTCCGAAAATTTGGATTCTGAACTTCGTTTCCAACAAGAGTTTGCCTTACTTTCAATGAAATACAAACGTCCTTTTAATCCCTCTTACAAACAATACCAAAACAGACTCAACGCTCCTCGCCAAAACCATCCTTAACCATATTCTACTCCCGAACCAAAACATACCTCTGAAAACCCTCCTGCATACAAGCCTACTCTCATAAAACTAAACTCAGCCCCGAAATCTTCTCAAAATTCCAACACAGAAAAAGCAAAGATCTTGTGTCATAAATATGGTCATGCAAACCATTTTGCCAAAGATTGTCTAGCTGATGCTCCACAAAAACCAAAAGTAAAAGATTCAGCTTATTATGTCCAAAAAGCACAAGAAATGGCAGAAAGTGAAAAGGCATTTGTCACTACAGTTTTAAGAGATATCGAAGGATACTGGTTATCCAGAGATGATGAAGATTTGGTGTCTGGACGAAATATATGTTTGATGGCAAGACAAATGGTTGAATGTGATGAAGGTTATTGGTCTTCTGGGTTTGAAGATGAAGATGATGTTGCTAAACCTCACTACTGCTACATTGCCACTAAAGATCCACCAGGTCGAAGCATTGTTCAGCAGGTAAAGTCCATGATCTCTGATAATAATTTTGATTTGAGTTTATGTGAACCTTATCTGACTCAGATCCAAACAGATATGAACATTATCTATAAAGCATATGAGTCTGCCATAGAAGCCAGTGAGAAGAAAGACTGTGAACTAAGTCGTCTTAGATTAGTTTTTGAGGATAAGAAATTGAAAATCGGGTCTCTAAAGCATGAACTTGTAATGTCAAAAGATGAATGTATCATTTTGAAAGATAAATGTGAAATCACTTATTCTGAACGAAATATTTTGATTTCTGATAACAAACATCTCAATGCCAAAATAGATGCTTTGCATAACTCTATAGACATGCTTGAAGCTGACATTCGGATGACTCACAACTTTCGTCATCCATGGTCTAAAGCTCCTGGTCTCGGAAGCGAGTTTCCGAAACCAATTATTAGTCCCCTGAAGGAATTGCAAAATTTTTCATTCATGAGAGAGGTTCCGAACATTAAAAATTCGGACACTTCTATTCATGTCAAATGTCCTGATTCCACGCCTCTTCCGCCTCTAATAAACCTGGGCCTGAATCGGACCACGGAATATCATTATTGTCTTCCAAATTGTGTATACTATGTTCCTAAAAGCAGTCACATAAACAACTGTATGATTGAGGAAATTATTCCAGAAAGAACTAAAGTCAATGTCTCGAAATTTGTTTGGGCATATTTAGATGATAAAATTGAAGTTTCAAGCAATGTGTCCTCTGATTCATGTGAATCGGACTCAGTAGTTCATTTACAAACCAAATTGGTTCCCATTACTGCTAAGTTTGCAAATCCATCCAAAGGACAAACTTCTGGATCCTCTCCTCATCTTAAGAAAAAACCAATGTTGAATAGAAAAGATATTGTAGATCCCAAGGTTGAAGCTAGAAATGCTTTCAAAAAGGAAGTTAAGACTAGACAAGATTCTAGGTTCCTTGCTAACTCTAAACCAAATTCATTCCGAAATCCTCGTGTCTTCACTCATAGTCATAACTCTTTTGTTCCTACTATGATCCTGAAAAGACCTTCCGAACCTTTTGTTCGTTCGGAATCTAAGGATGTCCTTAGCCCAATCCCACGTCAAGCTCATGTCATTGTCAATGTCAAGTCCATCCGAAATACTTCGCCGGCACCTAAAAATGTTTCATCTGTCTTTATTGCAAAATCTGATGGCGCAATTTTTAAACCAAGAATTTCAAAGAACAATTTGTCATCAAACAAATCCACAAGTTCAAAAACTATTGTTTCAAAATCTTCAAACAAAAATCTCGTGTGGAAAATCAAAACATCTGTTAACAAAACAAATGTCTTTGAAATAACAAAAAGTACCAATCCTTCAGATACCAAAGTTCTGAAGAAGTCAGTTCCTAACCCACAAGTAGTTGAATATGACTACTCGATAGATGAAAAGACATTAGCATTTTGTCTTTTTCCAAAGAACTCAAGAAAACTCACCAAGAAACACGTAGTTGTTCCAAAGTCCAAAGTCCATGCCTATGTCCCACAGTCTAAGGCTCCATTGTTCACTAATTTTGCAAGCACTTTGTGCTTCGGAGCAAGAAACAATATGGTATATTGATAGTGCTTACTCCTTGCACATGATGGGGCAGAAGGATTTTCTGCATGATTTAAAGCTTTCTCCAAATGTTGGCTATGTGACGTATGGCAACAACTGTAATTCTCAAATTCGTGGTTATGGAACTCTCACCAATGGAAACTTCTCTATTTCACATGTTGCTTATGTAGCTAACTTGATACATAATTTAATAAGTGTTGCTCAGCTCACTGACTCAAGTCGACATGTGGAATTTTGCAAAAAATATACCTATGTGATGACTGAAGACCGAAAAGAATGTTTGATAAAGTCTCTTCGCAACAAAAACATGTACCCACTTGACATCAATATGATTATTGGCAAACCGCAACTCTGCCATCTCTCCAAAGCTATTCCTAATGTCAGCTAGTTATGGCACCGAAGGCTCGCACATCTCAAATTTCGGTACATGAATGATCTTGTATCTGGTGAAATGGTAAGAGGTTTACCTCTTCTCAAGTTCAAAAATTATCATTTATGTGCTGCATGTGAGTGTGGTAAGCAATCAAAGAAGGGTCACCCTGTCATCATCGAAAAATCCATTTCGGATCCATTGGAACTTCTACACATAGATCTTTGTGGACCATCCACTGTAGAAAGTCTGCATCATAAGAAATACAATCTTGTGATTGTTGATGACTTTACAAGGTTCACCTAGGTCTTCTTCATAAGGCAAAATTCCAAAAGAGCCTCTGAGCTCATCAATTTTATCAAGGAATAGAATTTCTTATCAAACTCCCGGACAGAAGAATCCGAAGTGATAATGGTTCGGAATTTGTTAACTCCACCATTGAGAAGTTTCTTTCAGAAAAAGGAATCAATCACAACCTCGCAGCTCCTTACACTCCACAACAAAATGGTGTAGTTGAAAGACGTAATAGAACACTTGTTGAAGCTGCTCGATCAATTCTAAACTATGCAAATGTACCACTCTATCTTTGGGCTGAAGCTATATCCATAACTTATTTCACTCAAAATCAAAGCATCATCAATTGACGTCTCAACATGACACCATACGAATCAATGAATGGTCGAAATCCAACAATCTCGTTCCTACATGCCTTCGGATGCAGATGCTTCATCAAAAACAACTGTGATCATCTTACAATGTTCCAACCCAAAGTTGATGAAGCTATCTTTCTTGGATACTCTTCCAAATCCAAGGCATACAGAGTTCTCAACCGAAGATCTCGTGTTCTGGAAGAAAGCTTTTATGTTACCTTTGATGACAACTTTGTTCGGAATTTTGACCCCTCTCACATCACAACTAACATCATGGAGTCTAATGCTCCTCCGCCGGGATGTTCGAACACTCAAACCATTCTCGAGGTTGACTTTGAAACCCTATTTGGTCCTTCCGAAACCGCTCTTGGTTCTGAATCTCGATCAAAACCATCTCTGATTGAAATTCCTTCTTTGGAAACCCAAGTTTCTCACAACCTCTCCGGTCCACTTCCGAGCCTGTCTCCATTTGATTCTGAACCGTTTCAACCTTCTCAGGTTGAGGGGGAGAATAATGCCAATCCCTCTCTTGAATCAAATGTGGATGGATTCCAAGATGCTGTTGTTGAATTCGTTGACTCCAATCCAATCAATATTGATGAAAACAAAATTTTCTTTGAGTTCCCTTCTGATGATGATGTTAATCTCTCTGGTTCAGAAATTCAGGGGGAGCATCATCCTCAAGTTCAAATCATTCAGGGGGAGCAACTCAATCCTATTCTTGATATTGGATCGACCGTAGCTCAAGAACTTCCTAAATTGCACGTTTGGACCAAGGATCATCCTCCAAACCAAGTGATTGGAAATCTCAATGCTGGTGTACAAACTCGCTATGCTTCAAGCATCCAAAATGAATGTCATTTCTCATCCCTCATTTCTATGATCGAACCCAAATCCATTAAGGAAGCATTGGAGCATGCTGACTGAATTACAGCCATGCAAGAAGAACTGGCTAAATTTGACCGAAATGAAGTATGGACTCTTGTTCCTCCTCCCCCAAACCACCCTATTGTCGGCACCAGATGGATATTTCGTAACAAGCTTGATGATGTTGGATTCATAATCTGAAATAAAGCAAGATTGGTAGCCAAAGGATTTACCCAGATTGAAGGAGTAGATTATGATGAAACCTTTGCTCTAGTTGCACGACTTGAAGCTATCAGAATTTTCCTTGCCTATGCTGCTCCCAAAAGATTCAAAGTTTACCAAATGGATGTCAAAAGCACTTTCCTCAATGGTGAACTTGACACTAAAGTATATCTTCAACAACCTCCCGGTTTTATCAATCTCTCATTTCTGAACTATTGCTACAAGCTCCGAAAGGTTGTCTATGGCCTCAAGCAAGCTCCTCGCACATGGCACGAGACCCTCACCGACTTTCTCAAGCGCTTTGGCTTTCAGAGAGGAATTCTAGATCTGACTCTATTTAGAAGATCAAATGGAAGACATCTCATGCTGGTTCAAATTTATGTGGAGGACATTACTTTTGGGTTTACGGACTCATCCATGGTTGAAGACTTTGCTAACTTAATGATCAAACATTTCCAGATGAGCATGAACAAAGCATTAAGCTTCTTTCTAGGCCTTCAAGTGAAACCAACTAACAAATGCATTCTCATTCACCAAGAGAAGTACATTTCTGAGCTTCTCAATAAATACTCTATGGACACTTGTGCCTCAGCCAAGGTACCTATGGGCTTCTGTCACAAAATCTTTGCCGGCCCTTCGGGTGTTTCTGTAGATGAAAAGAAGTATGGTGGAACGATTGGATCCTTACTTTATCTCACTGCAAGTCGACCGGACATTATGTTCTCAACAGGCTTATGTGCCAGATTTCAAGTCAATCTGAAAATGTCTCATCTTTTGGCTGTGAAACAAATATTCAGGTACCTTAAAGGTACAAAGAATCTCGGAATCTGGTATCCAGCAAATGAAAGTTTCCTTCTGCAAGCCTAATCGGATTCAAACTATGGTGGTCTTCAACTCGATAGGAAAAGTACAACAGGAGGATGTCAATTCCTAGGTGGTCGCTTAGTCAGCTGGTCATCCAAGAAACAGAACTGCATTGCTCTCTCCACAGCTGAAGCCGAATATATTATTGCTGCTAACTATACATCTCAAGTTCATTGGATGAAATTTCAACTCTTAGATTATGGTTACCGATTTCAACGCATCCCTATCTACTGTGACTCTCAAAGTGTCATTGCAATCTCTCATAATCCAATTCAACACTCAATGGCGAAGCACATTGACATCTGGTACCATTTTATTAAAGATCACGTTCTAAATGGTGATATCGAACTTATTTTTGTTCCATCTGACGATGAAATTGCTGATGTCTTTACTAAGGCATTAGACGAAACCAAATTTAATGGTTTTCTGAACAAAATGGGTATGATGATTCCTGATCCACAATTCTTTCAGGAAACATGTTCTCTTTGATAGAAGTATTTAGATTAAAAATATGTTCCAAACTCACTTATCTCTTTGTGCTTTGGAACTATTTTCCCTCTAACTACACATGATCTTTTTACTTGTCTTTATTAATAACTATCCCTTGAGTTCTTAAGATGTACAGTTCATTCACTTCATCGCGACTATCAAGATCGACCATCATCCGGATCACCATTTCAGAACTCACTCAATAAAGGAATTTCGGAAGATCCACTCCGGAACGAATTTCAAAACTTGCTTCGGAATTTCAAAACTTGCTCTGAAATTTCAAAACATGCTCTAGAATTTAAAAACTTGCTCCGTAATTTCAAAACTTGCTCCGAAATTTCAAAACATGCTCCGGAATTTAAAAACTTGCTCCGGAATTTCAAAACTTGCTCCGGAATTTCAAATGTGCTCCGGAATTTCAAAACTTGCTCCAGAATTTCAATACTTGCTCCTGAAGTTCAAAAATTGCTTCAGAATTTCAAAACTTGCTCCGGAACCACAAACTTGCTCCAGAATACTTCTCACTCCGGAACTACCTCAAAAGAATACATTCAGAACTTGCAATTGTGCCCATTGGATCATAGCCATCCCTAATTCACTCATCCGGAATACCAAAGGGTTTTATGATGAACCGTCAGCTACGGCTACTTTTAGAAATCCTTATCCTTTTTATCTTGATCCCCGAGCCATGACAATACTATTCCTAAAAGTAAACATCGAATCGCTGGTTGCTATTCCCATTCTCCACTTCGAACCACTCAACCTTTTACCTTCCTGTCACCTCAACCCCCAAAAAGGCATAAACTCATTTAATACGATCCGTTTACCCTCGGAACCTCATCGTTACTTTTTCAACCTGACATATCTTCCCTTACCTATATATACCTTTTCAAATCCCCTCTTTACCTCTTTACGCTCTCTCAACTGCAAATCTCCCAAAAACCCTCACTGTTCTTCGTGTTCATCAAGCATTCATCACTCTTCAACAATGGAGTCTTCACAAAACCCAACTCAAACTGCATCCACTCCCAGGAAATCGGTCGCAAGGAAGAATTCATCAAAAGGATATAAAGATTCATCCTTTTATGCAGATCAAGAACCTTTCCTAAGAGATACGACCCAACTATTCTCCCTAAACCCGTTGGACTATGATGAATCGATTAGGGTAATGATCGAGTACATTGCTAATCACCCCATCTCCATCCCACTTACCAAAATCCCTGATCCACCACTACCACTTCATCATCTCCATCGTGCATTAACAAGTATCAAATATGAAGATGGAGTTCTGGAAACCACCGTCATTGGAGATCGCACCATTCCTATCTACAAATCGACCTTTCTCAAGGCGATTGGTGTCAAACCTAATACCAAAGGTTTCAAAACCGTTGAACCGACGACTGAAGAGTTCCAGACATTTCTAAGATACATTGGCTACACACAAGACTACAGGGCTAAAGACTTCAAGAAAAGTGTTGTTTTTGGGCTCTGGACTTCTCTTATGCATCTCATCATCTGTGGGTTATCCGGCAAGCACGGAGGAACTGACACCTTGAGCAAGGAATGGCTCAATGTTGTCTTCAGCATCTATTCTGGACGTGATAACGCCGTCAAGCTTCCTGAAGTGTTAAGGCAAGACTTTTGCAAGTTTGCCATCAAGAGAAAACCAAACGAAATTTCGAGCCCTAGATTTTGGGCCCTGACGATCAAACAAATCTTCAAGGAACTCAATGTCCCCATTCTGATGAGCACCATTCCTCCAGAGGTATGTATCTCTTTCAAACTCGTTAAGGCTTACAGAATTCCGGACCAATCTTCCTTTGGTCCGGTCAGACGACTTCCGGACCACATGTTGGCCATCGTCCCTTGAGACTCTGCTCACTTGAAAGAACATTTAGAGACTTCAGTTGTGTTCGACCTAACACAACCTGCCCCGGTCTCTGTTGAACCCACTTCGGAAGAGGCCAACCCTGACATGTCTGGACCCAAAGTCAAAAAATCAGCCAAGAGAATGGCATCTCCCAAAAATCCCAAAACCAAAAAGAAAACCAAAGTCAGTGCCTCCTCTCAACAGGAGGGCACTCATAACATTCTGGCTGATTCTGGCCATCCGCACACCCCTCCTGCCCACTCATCTGAGGTACCCCTCGATGTTTCAATATCACAAGCACACACTCACGGGGAGTCTCCACATAATCCACCCTCATCCTCCCAAAAGGGTCATGCCGGTGTTGAACAAAGTTCTTTGCCGCCCCCTGGACCACACTCACGTGTCACGTCTGATATTCCCATCATCTCTTCTACACGCACACACTCCAGAACCGTTGTTCTGTACCCCAAGCATCCGGAAGGAGGAGTAGTCCCTCCAACTTTCGATGCCTCAACTGGTCTGATACCCGGAAGGAGTAAAGGACGACCAGGGGTAAATGATCCTGATTAGGAAGACTATGTAAACAGGGTAGCATCACGGTCTCCGGACCTCTCTAGAGCTCAAGTGGAATCCACACTCATTTCCATGAGGAATAGGGCCATTCAGAGCAGCTTGCCATATACTCCTCCCACCGACGCAGAAGCAGATGATGAGCTTACTTCCAAGAAACCTCGTGTTCCCACTCATCAAAGTGTATTCCACATTGTTCTGGAAGAAGAAATCTCATAAGAAGTTATGTTGGACGAAGACGCCACAACGGTTCCGGATGCTCATCTCATGACCTCCATTCTGATGGGTTTTATGCATAAGAACAATCCTATGTGCTCATACAAACCCTAATGCTTGGATCTAGGTTTATCTATTGAACATGCCATAAATCCAAGACTTGCAAACCCTAATCTAGCATACAAAATTCGAAATTAACATTATAAGAACATATCTAAGTGATTACCTCTTTCAATTGGCTTGAAATCCTTTGGATCTTCTTGTTCTTGAGCTTAGAGTCACAAGTGTAACTCCTCTAATGGCTTACAAACACCACAAGCAAGAAGGCAGCTTTGAGAGAGGAGGGAGGATGCTTAATTTCGGCCTAGGCTTTCTCTTGGGAAGGAAGTGGACGAAAATTGAAGGCTAGGGGTCTTATTTATACTATAAGACGCTAGGGTTTCAGTCTAAACCCTAATGGACAGCTTAGTCACCAAGCAGCCCAAGGAACCTTCTGGAATAAGGCCTTGGATGAAAATATGATGATCCTTCATCATAATTTCGTTCCCCTTTAGTCCATTAGGTTTCCCAGTCCAAGACTCAACTATCACACATTTGACAGTTCATGCCCCTTTATTTAATTCATCTCTTTTAGTCACCAAATTAATTCCTAATTAATTTATGACTAATACTAACTAAATAAATATGATTTCTCCTTTAATATATTATTCTTATAATATATTAATAAATCATATTATCCTGTCTCTCTCATCAATTTACCTTGTTAAGTTGCTTTGGTGAAGGCAACCCAAAAGGACCATGCACAACCGGGTCAAGTACATACCAAATATAGTTACGGGCTTAGACACTAATCCAACAGTCTCCCAATTGGATAAGTGTAGTAACTATATCTCACACATGACTTCAGAATCCGGCTTAGCAATCGTAGCTCTTATACGCTGCTGTTAACTCTGATCAAAATCTTGTCCTTTAGATAAGGGATCATTTAATCCTCTGTTCTAGATATCATGCTGACAATCAAATGGAACATAGTCATACTTATTGTTTAGCAGATTGTTCTTCGATCTCTGATTTGTTTGAAATAGAACTTAGTTGAAAACATCAACTTTTGTCCTGACTCGGCCCGACACATAAGTCAAACCAAATCATCAAGTGGCCATACATCGCTTTTATCCTCTCAGAATAAAAGGAACAGATAAACTTGGACTTAGATCCTTTTATTATTCCCTAGCTAAATCATACACAACAATGTGTTTTATAACATCAAGTTACTGACGTGTTTACGCATTGTTAATGCACAACTAACCAATAAACAATAACTATATCTCTAGGTTTAAAGATTATATGATATTATCGTCTTGCGATCACTCGTGATGAATTCCTGATGAGATTAAAATAACAATTAATCTATGAAGATCGATTAGATCTTGAACAAGTATATGAATATGAAATAGCAAAAACGCAATAATAAGAACAAAACAGCTTGAATCAAACGTGTCGAATGATTAAATAAAATCCTTAGAAGAGCTCGATCAAGAAAATCAACTGTAAAGGATTAGAAGATTACAAGAACGACTAAAAAATTTAATATAATACTCTTGATGAATCGCTATATAGATAATCTCTGCAATCTTAACCTAATATGCATGCAAGCATTAACTTAAATACTATACATAAAAGGCTCTCGGTTGGACAGGCCCAAACCGGAGAATATAAGGCTAATACAAACGAGCCCAAAAGACGCAACTTTAAATAAAACTTCAGCCCTACAATCTCCCCCTTTGCGTCAATTTGGAGCGAGACCTTCACTTCTTACTTGGGCCGGCAGCTGAAGCTGGTACCTTCTTCTTCACGGTGCTAAACAGACACTTGGTTATGGAGAGGATGGTCTGTCTAAACCGGATGTACCAATTGATCATATCATTGAAGTACTTGATGTCATCAGCCGAATTGTCCTTACACCGCTTGATGATTGACAAGACGTGTTCCAAGCAAGCTGTGGTGTAAAGGTGCTTGTCAGCTAAAGCGAAGAGAAACTTCTGTCCTTCAGCTCTGTTGAACATCACTGAGTTTCGCCTCGGATCTATCTTACCCATTTGCATTGTGTTTAGATCACTGGCCGATCCCACTGGTGCTACTTTCGGTTTCTTTTTGAAAACAGTGGCGACCTCCTGATCCATTTGGGCAACCTCCATGATGTAGCAGGCCAACATCCTTTTGACATGGTCTATAATGGGACCATATTCAGATTCATTTGTCAGCAGGATATTGTACAAGACTATCCAGTCATGAGGATTCAGATTCGGTAGATCCGCCAGGGTGATGATGTGAGCAGTTCTTGCAGATCCACGAATAAGCTTGAACTTTACATTCGTGAATCTCCCCACAGCAAAAGGCTTCAACACCCGAACATTAACAATCTTCTGGGCGCTCCATGTAAGGAATTGAGGGCGAGTGGCCTCCAGGTAGAAGTCAATGAGCTCCCTATCAAGCTCATCGTTCAGATGCGGGACTTCAAAAATGTTAGAGAAGGCGTGGAAGATGAACGCCTTTCGAGTAAGCGGCATATCAAACTGCGAATCGACCGAGTTGTTGCAGTCGAATGATATCACCGGCTCGAGCCATAGTATGCTTGGAGTCTCTATGGCCTCTTTTATCAAACGATCCCTGGTCCAGGCAGGGAAGAGCAACTTTCGGCTCTCAAGGAGATCATGGGCTTCTTTTTGCTTTCGTTCGGCTTCTTCAGCTTCACGCGCCACACGACTGGCATCGTCTTCTGCATTGCGACTGTTTTTCCTTTTTAACAGGTCGGCAATGGTCTCCCTGTCTTCATCTTCATCTTCATCTCCATCTCCTCCCTCAGCTATATTTTTGCCCTTGTTCTTCACACCCGAACCCGAGGCATGACCAGTTGGGGATGGTTCGGTTGTGTGAGTCGCTTTGGAGGAAGGAGGTGGTTTCGATCCTTGCTTCTCATCTCCCCCTTGTTTCGGAATGGACACGAAACTCGGTAGGCCTTCAATTTTGCTTAAAAGGTCCATGGCCGGGGAGAGCTTTTCAGCGAGGGTACGCCTCACCGAATGGTTCAGGATGGGATCATGTGCTTCCAGGATGTTTGATAATGCTGCGTGGATATCCGAAACACACGATTTGATTACCTCCCGTTCGGATCGAAGAGCTTCCAGTTGTTCTTGAGAGTTGGAAAGCTGCGTGCTCTTGACCTTAAGGGCGGTAGTCTTACTTGCCAAGACGTCCATCAGTGAATTTTCTGCTGCAAGATCCTCTTGTAGCTTTGCCAGGCGGGCATCGATGGAGGCACGGAGTGCCGAGTTGTCGTCGCTAAGATGTTGTCTGAGAGTAGCGAACGAAGACAGCTCCGTCGAGACAAACTTGGCCAATTGTTGAACAACTGGTTCCAGAGTTGTCTTTGTGGCTTCGGCGCTCTCCTGCAAGGACTTAAGCTGGACAGATGCGTCGGTGAATAGTTTATCGACTTTTTCGGTCGCAGCCTCACAGGCTCGGGTGGAGGCGTCTATAGCAGCAGTTGCTGAGGCGACAGAATCATGTTGAGCCCTAGAGAAGGCGTCAACGATCTTCTGAAGAGCAGCTTCAGACAAAGATGACTGCTGGTTTGAAGAGGAGGCGAGAAGTTGATCAATCTTCTCGTTAAGCTCGCGAAGATGCTTCTTTGTCACTGGAGCATCATCCTCCTCATCACTCTGAACTTGAAACGGACTATAGTAGACCGAATCGAAGTTCATGTGATCACCACCATCGGAGGCGTCTTCTGGAGATTGGGGTGGTGGAGAAGCTGGGGGTGTTATTGGTTTGGTTGGTTCGGGTTGAGTGGATGGGGGGTTAGTTTTGGGTGGTGGTGGTGTATGGGTTTCGGTTTGTGGAGGTTCGGTTACAGGTGGGGTTTCGGTGACAGGTGGTGTTTCGGTTGATGTGGTGAATATGGGTGGAGGCATGGGGATAGAGGTTGGGGGAATAGTGGGGTTTATGGTGGGAATGGAAATAGGTATTGTGGGTGGAGGTGAAGGAACTGGGGATTGATGAAGTTCCAACTCCGGGGTTGGGGACCGAGGGGGTGTGTTGCCTCGTTGAGGAGATTCGTCTCCTTGTGATCCATCAGAGTCCGAACTCCCACCTTCGGATTCGCTTGAAGAGGAGGAAATAACGAGCTTTCGCTTCGGTTGGGTCTTCCTCCTTTTTGGCTGTGGGGATGAAGCAGCCTTCGGTTGTTTTCGCTTTTTGGGAGAAGGTCCCTTTGGTGCTTTAGACACTTGCTTCCCCTTCTCTGCCTTTTTGCCCCTGGCCACCGGTTTATCGGCATCATGAATCGATCGCAGCATGTCCGGTGTCAGTTCCCTTGGACCAGTTGGCCTAAACTCCTTGATCGTCCTGATCAGCCTGCTATCGGCTGGCACATTGGCATACATCGACTCCGGGATAGAGCCAATGAATGAAAATTTGGAAGCATCGGAAACGATGATCTTCTTGGTATGAAACGTACCAATAGATGACATCGATGCGCCGTCGGCAGTTGGAACATTGTACTTGTCCATGGCCCATCTTGTGATCAAGATCCAGAACCGGCCAGTGACACCTCAGAGTGTCGGGAAGAAGAAGATAGGCTCTGAATCAGCTGTTGCCATAGGACAAACCCATAGTCTAGGTTTATCCCATTGTACACCCCATACATTATTGAAAGGAAGAGACGACTTGCACCGTCAGATCCTGAGCTTCTCTCTGACAGACCCTTAAAAAGGACTGTAAATAAGCCATTCCACATTGGCGGTAAGCAAGACTTTTTGAACTTGTGGACGGAGGAGAGAACTTCTGTATATCCCATGTTGTAAAACATACTAAACAGCATCCCAACCGGAATCGTCTCCGGGTGAACTCGCGATGGGTCAGCAGCAAACCCTAACATAGTGCAGAAACGGGGGCGAGAAATTGAAGTCTTGTGTTCACCCACTTCAAAGAATACCCGGTCGACGGTCTTGTCGTAGTAAGCCGTCGCATAGACCTGAGATAAGGCCACCATTGGCACTGTTTCAATCCGTGACAGTGCAGGAGCAAGCTGGGAGTACTTGAGTCATTCTATGACCGGCGACATGTAGGAATCATACGCCAGTGGGTTCAGATCAATGACAAGGCATTGTTGGGTTCGGATGGGAAGAATCTGGGAAGTTGCATGAACAGATGAAGATTCAGCCATTGTTGCAGGTTTGGAGAAGAAGAAGAACGGGAGAGTGTTTGGGAGTATTTTTGCTTTGGAAATTATGGAGGCAGTAAAGAGGTAAAAGGTGGTGTTGATGGGTTTTTATAGTGGGTGATAGGAGAGAGAAAAATCGTTTCAAATCTCTTATGGAAATACGAAACGGGTTTTTGGAGTGACTGATTGGTGACAGTTGGGGCGTGCGATGATCATGTAGGAGAGAGAGTGTCAGTTTCCTAGGATTACGCCGCCCAATAAGCGCCGGTTCAGAGAGAGGAACCGTTTCCATTTCCACACGCGCCTTTAATGCAAGGTTGATGACGCTTCAATATCGCACACGCGTCCATAAGTGTCAGAAAAAGCGCGGTCGTTTCAAATTCACGCGCCCTCCTTTTTACCGTCGTTTGAATTTCTATCCATTTAACTCCTGCTGAGTCAGCAACTTTTTGTCTTTTCCCTTTGTAAACGGCTGTTTTCAATTAATGACCCACGTGGCTAATTTTTTTTTTTTGACCACAACTTCATTTGTAACCATCCAGTAATAATCCAGCCTATAAAATAATTAGTAACGGATTTTTTTGAAAATCTAGGATTTTCGTGCAAAGAGTGTAAAAGATAAAGAAATAAAGCAACTCTTTTTAGGATAATCTGTGATGTCAATAATGACACGAAACTGATGATCCCGGGCACGAATCTCTTCCTTCAAGGTCAAGAGAGACCTCAAAGTGTTAGTGTCGAATCCCGTTGAATTACAATCAAACATTTATTAAGAAATGTTGAAAGGCTTCTTTTAATTAGGCTAATTAAGGGTGGTTTCGCTTTGATTCAACAATTCAATTCTTGATATAAGAACGAATGTGAACAAAGTACTTGTGAGACCAGTGTAGTCTGTTGAACAAGTAGGTTGGAGTTGATTTTGTAGTGGCTTGGATTAATATGAAATCTCAGATAAAAATTTAAAACTAGATCCCTTGGGAAGAAATGTTATGGTGTGTAACAATTTCATTGGAATCATGCAAAAAGAAAAAAAATTGAGATTCCATGAAGGTACATTCGTCAATTCATTGGTGAAAACTTGATCAAGTTAATTGGTCACCGTCAATTCGTTGGTGTTGAATTTTGGGTTTCACTCAGCTCGTAGTGGCACGAAACTAAGATCATAAACACAGATGTTGTGTAACCATAAACCTCAGTGGTAGTTTCTGAGAGTTTCAAGGGTTACAGTGATGAAACGAATGTAATGGAGAAGTGTAGTGGGGATGGTGAAAGAAAACATAGTACCTCTGCTGCGAAAATAAGGACCAAGCAGGAGACTCTGAACTCATGTGAGAAGAGAGTGAGGTAGCTCACGATTAGAATAAATGAGTTAGCCTTATTGGGAAGACAAGGTTTGTGTTTACCAGGTCATGAAGGCTATTATTCAAAATCTTATGAGGCTTGGGACACATACAGCAACATGCTTCTAGGGACACTTAAGTATGCCATGAAATATATCCCCATAAACGAACGAGCATACAAAGAAAAATAAATAAAATATTTTTGGAGTTTTTGAAATTTATAATAAAAGATAATAAAAATAAATAATAAAAAATAAGAGTAAAAATAAAAATAAGACCTAAAAAAAATTATAAAAGAGTAAAAAAAATACGATTTAAAAAGAAACATGGAAAAAGATTGAAAAACCGAACCCGAACGTTCGGTTGGTATTGGTTCTAGAAAATTTTGAAAAACCGAACCCGAACCTTCGGTTGGTTTCGGTTCCACAAAATTTTGAAAAACCGAACCCGAACCTTCGGTTGGTTTCGGTTCCACAAAATTTTGAAAAACCGAACCCGAACCTTCGGTTGGTTTCGGTTCCACAAAATTTTGAAAAACCGAACCCGAACCTTCGGTAGGTTTCGGTTTTGGAAAATTTTGAGAAACGAAGGAATTTAGATATACAAGACATAAATACTTTTAACATAAGGACAAACAAAATTTTACATGAAATATACAACTTAGAAAAACTACCTTTGAAGTAATGAGCAAGCCAGATGATTGAACCGAACCCGAACGTTCGGTTGGATTCGCTTCTTACGTTTGAATTTGAGAGGTAGTGTGAGGTACTGACTCTGATTCCATCATACCTAGCCCTTGCAATATTTTATTGAACGATGCTTCTGGAAGAGCTTTGGTAAAGACGTCAGCCAGTTGATCAGTGGTTCTTACGAAGTGAACTTCGACATTTCCATTTTCCACATGATCTTTGATGAAGTGATACCTCAGTGCTATGTGTTTGGTTTTAGAGTGTTGCACTGGGTTATGACAGATCCTAATTGCACTTTCAGAGTCACAATATAGAGGGATCTTCTTCATACTGAGTCCATAGTCTCGAAGTTGACTCTGGATCCAAATCACTTGGGATGTGCAGGATGCAGCGGCAATGTATTCCGCTTCGGCAGTAGACAGCGACACAGACGATTGTTTCTTGGATTGCCAGCTGACCAACTTCCCATCAAGAAATTGACAGCCACCAGTTGTGCTTTTACGGTCGAGTCCACATCCTCCAAGGTCAGCATCAGAATAGGCTTGAACGAAGAAGCCTGAATTGGATGGATACCAAAGACCTAAGGAGGTGGTTCGCTTGAGATAACGTAGGATATTCTTTACTGCCAGCATGTGAGGTTCGCGTGGGTTAGCCTGAAATCGAGCACAATAACACACAGAAAACATGATATCAGGCCTGCTAGCAGTTAAATACATCAGTGAGCCTATCATTTGACGATAGAGCGTGATATCGACAGCCGGTTTATCTAGTGAAGGTGTAAGCTTGGTGCCGAATGCCATTGGGACTTTTACTTTTGAGTCTCCCATCATTCCAAACTTCGCTAGGAGAGTCTTCGTGTAAGCTTCCTGATTGATAAAGATGCCTTCGGGTCCCTGTCTTATGTTTAAACCAAGGAAAAAGTTAATAGGACCCATTGAGCTCATTTCAAACTTAGTCTCCATCAGCTTTCTGAATTCAGCTGTTAAGCTGGGATTCGTGGAGCCAAAGATGATGTCATCGACATAAATTTGAACTATCATAAGGTGGTTACCTTCCTTTTTGCGAAAGAAGGTTGGGTTAACCGAACCTTGTTTGAACTTAGACATCTTTAAAAATTTTGTAAGCGTTTCATACCAGGCTCTCGGAGCTTGTTTGAGGCCGTACACAGCTTTATCCAGAATATAGCAATGATTTGGATACTTTTCGTTCACGAACCCAGGAGGTTGCTCCACATACACAGTTTCTTCGAGTTCTCCATTGAGAAATGCACACTTGATGTCCATTTGGAAAACTTCAAAGTTTTTGTGAGCAGCATAGGCCAGAAATATTCGAACAGATTCTAGCCTAGCTACTGGAGCGAACGTCTCTTCATAATCAATCCCTTCCTCCTGACAGTATCCTTTGACCACCAGACGAGCCTTGTTCCTTATGACATTACCTTCCTTATCCATTTTGTTTCTAAAAACCCATTTAAGACCAACAACCGAAGCATCTGGAGGAGTTGGAATGAGGCGCCAGACTTTGTTCCTTTCAAACTCATTCAGTTCGTCTTGCATTGCTTGAACCCAATCAGAGTGATCGAGGGCAGTGTTCACTGTCTTCGGTTCAACTTTTGATACGAAAGAGTTAAACATACAAAACTCAACCTTTGAAAATAAGGATGTCTGTTTTGCCTTCAGCTGAGATCGGGTCAGAACCTTTTCAGGTACATCACCAACTACTTGAGAGATAGGATGATCTCTGGTCCATTTGATAAGAGGAGGGTAACTCGGATCGAAGGTTGGATCTAGTTCAGCGTTGATCATCTCTTCTGGCTCAGATTGACTAGCGTAATCAAGCGTCATATCATCATGCTCCCCCTCAATTGATGAGTCTAGAGAAACATGAGGTTCAGGGGTTTCTTGTGGTGCCGGACTTTCAGGCATTGAAACACCTTCGTTTTGAGGGGCATCTTCGGTTGGAGAGGCACCTTCGGTTGGTGAAGGACCTTCGGTTGAAGTAGTAGAGCTTGGCTCCCCCTGGACTAGTGAGCTTGGCTCCCCCTCGACTGAAGCATTGTTGGATGGAGATTCATCAGTGGGCGATTCTCCTTCATGCATTCTTCTTGCAGCATCTTCGACAATCTGCTTCATATGATCAACTTTATTGTCAGCTGCATTTGCTTCTGAGAGAGAAGCTTTTTCCGGTTCGTCAAAGAGTTCCATAAATTTCTCGTATAAATTGGCGATTGAGACTGTGACTTGGCCAGTTTGAGGAAAGATTTCCCCGGTAGTGTCTTCTATGGCCTGTAGCTTCTTGACATAGCTATCGTCGAAGGTCACATAGTATGTCTCTTCAATCCTTCTTGAACGTTTGTTTAGGACCCTGTACGCCTTGGATGTGAGTGAGTAACCCAGAAAGATTCCCTCGTCGGCTTTGACATCAAACTTGTTGCGGTGTTCTTTAGAGTTGAAGATGAAACACCTTGAGCCAAAGACATGGAAAAATTTCACATTGGGCTTTCTATTTTTTATAATCTCATATGGTGTGAGCGTGAATCGTTTGTTGAGATAGGACCTGTTCTGTGTATAACAAGCAGCAGAAATAGCGTCAGCCCAAAAATAAAGAGGTAAGGATGCGAAACTTAGCATAGTTCGGGCAGCTTCACACAAGGATCGGTTGCGTCTTTCGACTATTCCGTTCTGTTGTGGTGTGTAGGGAGCTGAAAAATTATGACTAATTCCCTTTTCTGCAAGAAACGCTTCAAACTCCCCGTTTTTGAATTCAAGACCATTGTCGCTCCTGATGTTTCGAACGACCTTCTTGAGCTGGACTTCAATTTGCTTGATAAACACTTTCAGCTTCTGAGTCGCTTCAGATTTGAGCTTTAGAAAGAACACCCATGTAAATCGTGAAAAGTCATCAACGATAATAAGAATATACTTGCTACCACCGATGCTTTCGATAGATGAAGGACCACACAAATCGATATGAAGCAATTCGAGTGGTTCAACAACTTTTGTGTTGATTACGGATGGGTGACTTTGACGACTCTGCTTTCCCATTTCGCATGCAGCACACAAATGCTCTCTGTCAAACTTGAGCAATGGAAGTCCCCTAACATGACCTCCAGTGACAAGTCGATTGATATCTTTGAAATTGAGATGTGAGAGTCTTCGGTGCCATAACCAGCTTTCATCGGATTGAGCCTTTGATAATAGACATATGGCTGGGTTTCCTTTGATGGGTTTCATGTTCAGAGGAAACATTTCACTCTTTCGCTCTGACTTCAGAATCACTTTCTTTGTCTTTTTCTCTATGATTTCAAAACCTTCATCATCGAACGAGACTTTAAGACCTGTACCTCCAACAAGCTGAGATACACTGATGAGGTTGTGTTGGAGTCCTTCCACATAAGCCACCTTCCTTATTGTAAAGTCACCATTCGTTATCATCCCGTATCCCTTTATGGTGCCGAAAGAGTTATTTCCAAACTTAACGTTGCCACCATTTGCAAGAGATCTGTATTCCCTAAGCTCCTCTTTCCTCCCTGTCATGTGACGCGAGCAGCCACTGTCGATGTACCATTCTTCGTCAAACTGCTCGTCACTTATAACCTGCAAAAATTAAGCAGATTTAGGAACCCAAAGTTTCTTGGGTCCATGTGAGCTTTTCATGGGAACGGGAATAGTAAGAGAGACATCAACTAGATATGTTCGTTTTATTAGAGTTGTTTCATCTTTCTTTTTAATGGTAAAGACTTTTATTTTGTTAGAATTGGACGTGTTCGTTTTGGACTCTGGTTTGGATTCATCGACCTTCTGCTTTCCCGTCTGTTCAGCTGAGGAATGAGATTTTTGAGAACCAACGGAATTAGCTTTAGATCAAGATGGAGACGAGTGGGTGGAAGTAAAAGAACGAGAAGAATTAGGAAGAGAGGATTTGGATGGAGATGTCTTCCTGGCTGATGACTCTAGGTGACCCTTTTGCTTTTGATCGTTGGAGGGGTTGACCTTCGAGTCTTGTTCTCTTTTGATTTCTGAGCCGAACCTCTGTGTTCGGTTGGAGTTGTTCTTGGAACCGAACCTTTGGTTTCGGTTGAAATACTTTTCAGAACCGAACCTTTGCTTTTGGTTGGTATTTTCTTGCGAACCGAACCTTGGCTTTCGGTTGTTGGAACTTTCAGGCTTTCTTACAGGATTGTTTTCATACTTCAGATTCTTGTCCTGGTGTGAATAGTATGCATTCTGGGAGTGCCAGAATTGTTTCCTTTCAGAAAGGTTTTTCCAGTATCTTTGGTTCCTTTCTATCTTCTTATCCCTCATCTGCTTGGATTGATGATGAACGTTCGCTTTCGTTTTTGTTGTCACCTTGGCTGGTTTCTTTTGAACTTCAGGAGTTTTACTTTGAGCCGAAGGAGCAGAGGGAATATTCGAAGAAGATTCAGTTTGTACTGAGGGAGTAGAAGGAATGTCCGAAGAGATTTTACTTTGAGTAGAGGGAGTAGAAGGAATGTCTTCTTTTGCTAATCTCCCATCTTCCTGAGAAATATCTTTCGTACCACTGGTGCTTGGCTCACTGAAATTATCAGGCTTATTCAAGGGTTCAGGTATGTATCTCCCTTTTCTCATCCAGGAGGTTCTTTCAGATAGCCCAACAGTTTCATTTCCATTATCTATTGGAGCTTCCCAGAAGTACTCATCACAGCCATCTGCATTATCTTCGTTTACAATATCTGTGAGCTCAGCTGTTTGATGTTCGGTTACTCCTGTCACTTTGTATACTTGATTCGGAGTGGTCCTGATCTTTTGATACACAACGGCTTTTTCTACCAATTTCGGGGACTTATGTTTGGACAATCTAGCGAACTCCATAGAATTTTCAGAAATTAGGTTTTTGTGGTTTTCAGTTTCGCTTTTAACAAATTCTGAGCAGTCAACCGTATCCTCTACAGAAATTTCACTCATGTTATCGTCTTCGTTAAGCTCAGATGCATTTTCAACATCGATTTTATTTTCTGAGCTTACGTTGGCGTTTAGAGAGTCAAATTTTTGCATAGTTTTGGTTCTCAGTTTAAGTCTGTCATTTTCGTCCAAAAGATTTTTGAGCATGTCCTTGTGGTCTTTGGATTTGATGAAGGACTCGATTTTGTCCAGTCCATACATGTAGGTCGGATTGACATCATCAGACGATATCACACTCTCACAATTGTAGGCTTCGGCATCGATTTCATCCTCCTTAAATTCTAGGAAGGGCAAAATCATGCGATGGATCTTTTGGCCTATCTCACAATCCAAGTGAAGTTGAGTAATATTGGAATATAAACGTTTAGCTATTAAACAAAAAACATTTCGTTGTTTTAACAATTTTAAATTGTCTCTCTGCAAATAAATGTTTTCGTCTTTAACTTTAACTAATTCCGACTCTTTTAACTCAATCCACATTCGCCGCTCCTCACTCTTCGACGCCGCCCTGCTTAATTGATCAGTCAGGTTAGAATTGGTGACTCGAGTTTGAGTTAGGCTACTATCTAAATGAGAAATTCTTGTATTAATATTTTTTAGTTCTTTCTCGTATGAGGATGGTGGTACTTTAGATGAAATAAAAACAGATTGTACCTTCTTTATCAGTTCATCGAGCTCATTGAACTGCTGGCTGAGTGGTTTGGCCGTAAAGCACATATCCTCCTGTACCTTTGGTTCGTCGCTTCCTCCATCGGTGTTGTATCCCCTCATTTGTGATATGTCAGTCACCATGAAGCATTTTCCTCCACTTCTTTCCTCCTTAGCCACATACGCCTTTCCATAGGTAGGCTTCCTCACTTCTTCGTCTTCTGAGTCAGTAGACCAAACTTCGGTGCTACCGAACTCATCGTCATTAACCGAACCCTGCACAATAAGAGCATTAATAGAAGGGTTAGCGGTAGACTTCTTCTTTCTCAACTCATCCAATCTCTTCTGCAGCACAACTTCCTCATCCTTTCCATCGTCCTTTTCAGCCATCTTCTTAAGAACACAGTCCTTAGCATAGTGGTTCTTGCCCCCACAGTAGAAACAGCTTACTCCGGAATCGCCATCTGTCTTCGGTTCCTTCTTGGGCTCCTCAGCCTTCGGTTCATTGTTTACCTTTTCAGAGCTGTAACTCCCCTGCCAGTTTCAGTTTTTGTTGCTGGGGAATCTCTTCTTTATGAACCTCTTAGGATTGGATACCATCATGGCATAATCCTCAGTTGTGAGGTCATACTCTTCCAAGTTGAGCTCTTCATCCTCCATCACAGCTTTACTTTTAGATAGGAGGGCCAACGAACCAAGACTAGAAACAACGTTCTTCTCTTGAACCACAATCTTCTCTTGGGACTTTAGAATACACACCAGTTTCGCCAAAGAGTATGATTTAAACTGCTCATGGGCTTTGACTGTGGAAACAACTGCTCTCCATTCAGATCGCAGTCCGTTCAAGAAAGTAACCTTTTGTTCGATGAGCTTCCTTTCAATGTCGTGTTTGATCATCTTGTTGAGAAGATGATTGAAGCGATCAAACTTCTGGGTCACCGTTTCTTCGACCCCTTGCTTGAGTTCTCCAAATTCAGATAGAAGCAAGGTTTGGATAGAATGTTCAAGATCTTCGTCTGTGGAATATAGTTCGCGAAGTCTATCCCACACTTCCTTCACCGTAGTGCATGAGCTGACCAGTCTGAATGTGTCGGACTGAAGGGCGAATCTGATCAACCTTAGCGCCTTAATATTGCACTGGAACTTGTCTTTTTCATCTTGCGCAATATTCGTCACGTCCTTAAGCAGATCATTGTACTCTTTTTGCGTCTTAATGATTCTGGACGTCGCAGAATGAGAAAACGGTCCATTGATGATGGCTTCCCATATGAGATAACCATTTTCCTCCGATCCAATCACGTAATCTTCAAAATGATGCGCCCATACTTCATAGTCATGGGTGTATAAGATTGGAATCTTTGTCGTTGAACCGATGCTGTTGGAAATATTAATAGGGTTTGATTGCGTCGCGTCCATTATGATCGTAAAAACCTGTTCAAAGATCAGACTTGTAATAAAGCAGATTAGGGCAAAACAATAAATATTAAGATACGTCAATTAAGATGACGGCTCAATAAATATCAATGATTACGGAAAACCCTAATGGAAATCTTTTTCACAGAAAAGATGTGTATCGATTACACAACCTCCTGCTCTGATACCAATTGATGAGATTAAAATAACAATTAATCTATGAAGATCGATTAGATCTTGAACAAGTATATGAATATGAAATAGCAAAAACGCAATAATAAGAACAAAACAGCTTGAATCAAACGTGTCGAATGATTAAATAAAATCCTTAGAAGAGCTCGATCAAGAACATCAACTGTAAAGGATTAGAAGATTACAAGAACGACTAAAAAATTTAATATAATACTCTTGATGAATCGCTATATAGATAATCTCTGCAATCTTAACCTAATATGCATGCAAGCATTAACTTAAATACTATACATAAAAGGCTCTTGGTTGGACAGGCCCAAACCGGAGAATATAAGGCTAATACAAACGAGCCCAAAATACGCAACTTTAAATAAAACTTCAGCCCTACAATTCCATGAAGTGATACAAGCAAGCGCGGGTTTATTCCAATGCTCAAATCACAATTCATAAGCACTCATGAACTTTGTAGCAACCTTTACCATGTCTAAAACCTTTTAGACAATCTACAAACAAATTCATAATAGTCTTCTTTCATATCTACTTCCGAAATATGAGCGATTGTGGACTGTTTGAATAATCCTATTATTCAGGAAGTCAAAACATGCAAAATTGAAACAACAGATAAATAATCAACACAAGATAGTATCTTTACTTATAAATAACACACCTTTGTTTATTCGTCAAATGTCAAGTACAAATTTATCCATTACATGTTTCCTATCTAATCTAAACTATTATCGTCCTTCAGCCCAATACTCCTAGCATACTGCAGGTGCTTAACCCTGCTCAGTCCCTTTGTAAGGGGATCTGCTGGGTTATCTTCTGACGATACCCTCTTCACTATGAGGAGTCCCTCTTCTACCCGATCTCTAATGAAATGGTATTTTCTGTCCATATGTTTGGATATACCGTGATCCCTAGGTTCCTTGGTTAAGGCAACCGCTCCTTCATTATCACAGAAAACCTCCATGGGCTCCTTCATGGATGGCACAACTCCAAGATCTCCAATGAAGTTCTTCTACCATATTTCCTCTTTCGACGATTCACTTGCTACAATGTACTATGATTCACACGTTGAATCAGCCACAGTCTGTTGCTTTGAACTTTTCCAAGTCACTGCTCCTCCATTAAGGGTAAAGACCCAGCCTGCCTGCGAACGGTAATTATCCAGATCCGTATGGAAACTAGTGTCATGGTACCCTCGTACCCTCAAGTCATCACTCCCACCGAGGACTAGAAACCATTCCTTGGTCCTCCGAAAGTGCTTAAGAATATTCTTGACAACAGTCCAATGCGCTCTACCAGGGTTCCCTTGATATCTGTTGACTATGCTCAAAGCGAAGGCCACATCAGGGCGACTACAAGTCATAGCGTACATGATAGAGCCAACTGCGGAAGCGTAAGGTACTCAGCTCATATCAGCTATTTCTTCCTCTGTAATCGGGCATTGAGTCTTACTCAACTTGGTATTGCTTTGGATTGGTAACTCCCCTTTCTTGGTATTTTCCATACGAAAACGCTTTAGTACCTTATCTAAGTATGTATCCTAACTGATTCCTATCAGTCTTTTACTTCTATTTCTTACTATCCTTATTCCCAAAATATATGCAACATCTCCGAGGTCCTTCCTAGAGAAACACTTCCCAAGCCAGGACTTGACATCCTGCAAGGTTGGGATGTCGTTTCCCATGAGCAGTATGTCATCGACATACAAAACGAGGAAGCTTACTATACTCCCATTGGCCTTGACATACACACATGACTCATATTCGCTTCGTAGAAAACCAAACTCTTTGACCTTCTCGTCAAAACAAAGATTCCATCTGCGAGACACTTGCTTTAATCCATAAATGGATTTCTCAAGCTTACACACTCTATTTGGATGCTTCGCATCGACAAAACCCTCTGGCTGATTCATGTAAACATCCTCAGCCAACTTTCCATTGAGAAAAGCGGTCTTCACATCCATCTGCCATATTTCATAATCATGAAACGCATCTATTGCGAGCATGTCACACCCCAAAACCGGAACGGCGGAAACGTTCGGGGGTGGAGGACGTACTGTCAATTATCACGAGATATGTATATGGTAATCAAGTAATGAACAACCATTTCATTTAGAAAGAAAGTGTTTACAATGTGTGTGTTCACAAAACATAGAAGTCATAAACAAATAACAAAACAAGACTTGAAGCTGCAATGCTCCATCTTCTAAATTCCGAGCACGAGCACCTGTCTAATAGTCTCCTGAGAATACAAGTTATTTGAAAGAGTTGATCAGTACTTAAGCTAGTGAGTTCATACGTTTTTAGTGATGTGAGTATGCTATAAAAATGTGGTTGAAAATGTATAAGCACAAGTGATGTAAACTGTAAGTTCTGTTTTGAAATGATCGCCTGTTCCTCTAGAAAATCCTGTATTTCCTATTTTAATGGAAGTTAAGTAAATGACACTACAAACCTTTCTATGCGTACTAAGTGGGTACAAGTTATATATACTTGGAGTAAATAAACAATCGATTGTGCGAATCTACCCTAAACTCACAACCCAACGGGAACAGCAAGTAAGGTGGATAGCACACATTCCATTGGTTGTTAGATCGTTGTCATATATAACCTTGGTGTATTCACTTGTTACCCATGGAGTTATTTGTAATGGTTCCTTTATATCTAATGGAGAGTTCTGGTAAGAAAACCAACTTTTCTTATAATTAAATATTGACTATGGTGATTACTTTTATAATAGCTTTGTTTATACTGCTATATATAATCTGATATCGGGTAGATAGTTAATTGGGGGAATCTGTCCTAAGCCCACATCCAACGGGAACAGGACGTCGGGGGAAAACACACATTTAGCTATCTATCGGATATTAGTTCTATATATAAACATGGTGTATAAGCTAAGGTATTATTAAGTGAACTCACTTAAAGTCTCTAAAACTATACTGGCTTAATAAAATGGATTAAACCCTTTTCTTGGAAATCTCTAGTTTTGTCTACCAAAAATAATGTCTTTGATAAGTAAGTTTTGTACTAGAAAAATTGTGCTTCGACTCTGTGTCCTATAACCTGATCCATACTTGGTACCCTTATGATGACTTAATGTATAATAAGCCTATATATATATATATATATATATATATATATATATATATATATATATATATATATATATATATATATATATTCGGGTAGATAATAGATTGGGGGAACTCAGTTGAAGACCACATCAAACGAGAACAGCAAATGAAGCGAAGGCACACATCCTATTAGCTGTCGGAATCTATTGGCATATATGTATTCTATAGTGTATACATTAAGGAATCATAAAGCTAGCACTATGATCCTAACCTTTAATCGTAGCCTTCTACCAAGGCATCTTCTGATCTGAGTTAAACCCGACTGTTCCTTTGTCAAATGTAAAGTATATTCTCCCTGGTTTATAACTATCTTGACTAGAAAATAGATCAACTTTCAAGTGTTATCGACACTTTACGAAAGTAATGGGGGAAGTAAGTACACATATGTCGTTTATAATGACATGCGGATGCACTATTAACCTAAAAACATATTTGTTTTATTACGGTCATAATGTGAAAGCTAGAATCCCTTACTAAACGCTCTCGATGTAAAGAGATTGAGGGAACCAAATGCGACCCCAGCAAATCCATGCAAGCCGTGTAATTCACATTAAAGTTATATGATCATGTATACCCAATATAACTATCAATAATGCGTTAATGATTCATTGGTATAATTAGATCGTGTCTGTGTGTTGTCATGCTATAGCAACCTAATTTGTTTGTTCTGTTCTGTTCTGGTATTGTTTGATTCTCTTCGCTATTTTTCCTGTTCTGGTATTGACTCTTTGTGTGCTTCATTGTACTAGAAGTAATGAATAGCATTATCCTAAACTATACCTATTATAGTTTACTAATGCTCTACTTGGACTGTTACTGAAATGAATTATTTCTCTACTACGTTATGCTTTTAATCTACAAACGGAGTTTTGTATAACAATCAAGTAACACAACTTTAAACGAGTTATTGAAATGTTTTGACAACTTATAATTAACATAAGTAACATTTTGAAAGATGTTTAACAATAAACATTTACATAATTAACATTGTGTTCAACCTGTATTCCCACCCTTAAAACAGTTAAAATAGTTGAAAGATTCATTATGGGGTATGAACTCACCTGATGTGGGTGATTCAAACGGGTATGCGTGTAAGGATGAGAAGTTCCACGAATGAAGTCCCGAGACACAATAAGTCCTAAATGACATATAAGGACACATATTGACATGAATATAGTGTTTACAACAACTATATGAAAGGAAACACCTTCCGGGACTAGGAAACACCTTGACCAAGTGTCAGAATCACATGTGATTCAACATAGGAAGGTATAAAGGCACCCACATGAGTTTACTACCATGAGTTCACGGCCCAATGGAGTTTACGGCAATAAACTCATGGCTACTCATGTGTGAATGCATGTTTGAAGGCTAGGGAATGATTTAGGAACATTAGCTCTAACCTAGGATGAGAAAGACCACCTTCTTTGGCGTTTTTGAGGAGTTCATGGCCCAAATGAGTTTACTACCGTAAACTCATGGCCATTTATGCTTATGAGGGTCCTAAAGGTCATAAGGAAGCATCCTAATTTCAAGCCTAAGCCTTAGGAAGTGTTTGGGGCATCAAAACACCCCTAACTTGAATTTACGGCCCATGAACCATTTGGTCATGTGTTTGCGGCCGTAAACACCTATGGGTGTTGGTATTTTGGTTGCTTTGGGTCCTAGACACATCAAGGTAAAGTGCTATGCTTGTCTCTTGGCTTTGGCCCTAAATTTAGTGTTCACGGTCCAAGAAGATCTTGGGCCGTGAACACCATTTCCTTGGTGTTTTGGCTGATTTCCCATGTTATCATGGCATATAACACACTTATATACACTCTAGATTGAAATACTTACAATCTGGGGTGATCGGGCAAAGACTCTTCAGAGAGAAATCGGCTTTTATCTAGTTGGAAATGTAACTAATGAATAAATATGGTCAAGAACCATATATATACTCCTAGGGTTTTTGGCAGAAAATATTTTATTCAAGCATTGAATTCTAATATCAATGAGTTTTGGAAAATTGGAGTTGCACAATACCCTAGTGAATCCTCTCTCCTGATATCTCTTTAAGTGTATATCCTGAAATGCTCAAAGTTATCCCAAAAATTTGAAAGTTAGCAGAATGGATTTGACTTCGCTTGCTGTGGATGGTTTATAGAATGGAAACTCTTGGGTTGTCACAGAGTATCACCCTAATAGACTTTATCTTCATAACTGGCGAGAAGGTCTCATCATAGTCAACTCCATGTGTTTGAGTAAAGCCCTTCGCAACCAATCGTGCTTTATATGTGTGCACATTCCCATTCATGTGTGTCTTCTTCTTGAAGATCCACATGCACCCGACTATCTTACGACCCGACACATTATCAACCAAATTCCAAACTTGGTTGTCGTACATGGACTGAATCTCGCTGTCCATTGTCTCCTTCCATTTAGCAGACTCAGGGCCTGCCATAGCTTCCTTGTAGCTACTAGGTTCGTCCAAGTTTACTAGTGTACTATCACTAATAAATTTATCCCCTTTAGTAGTAATATGGAATCCATACAACTGGGGTGGAACACTAGCCCTACTGGAACGTCAAAGAGGTAAGGATTCGTGAACAGGTTCAACAGGAGTTTCCTCCTCTGGTTGAGTGCCAGTATTAGAAGTTCCTTCATCGGTTTGTTCTTGAATCTCTTCAAGATCAATTTGCCTCCCACTGTCCTCTTGGCTTATGAGTTCTCTATCTTGGAAAACCCCTCCCCTCGCAACGAAGACAACATTGTCACCCGGTCTGTAGAAGAGATAGCCAAAGGACTTCTGTGGATAGCCGATGAAATAACACTTCTCACTATGAGGTTCGAGCTTGTCGTGAGTCTCACGTCTTACGAAATCCTCGCAACCCCAAACCTTGATATGTGCTAACGAGGGAGCTTTCCGTGTCCACATCTTGTGAGGTGTTTTGGTAACCTTCTGGGTGGGAACTAAGTTAAGGATATGGGTGGCAGTCTCTAAGGCATACCCCCATAAATCTATTGGTAACGAAGCCTGACTCATCATAGAAAGAACCATGTCCAACAAGGTCTGATTACGTCTCTCAGCCACACCATTCAATTGTGGCGTTCTCGGAGGCGTCGATTGTGAAACGATTCTGCATTTACTTTAGATTGTCATAAAAATCAAGACTTAGGTACTCTCCTCCTTGGTCTGACCGAAGCATCTTGATTTTCCTGCCCATCTTATTCTCCACTTCATTCTTAAACTCTTTGAACTTTTCAAAGGTTTCTGACTTTTGCTTGATTAAGTAGATATATCCATATATGATGTAATCATCCGTAAAAGTCACGTAGAAGCGACAGTCATCCCTTGTGGTGGAACTAAAGGGCCCACACACATCGGTGTGTATAAGATCCAATAGACCCTCACCCCTTGCACAAGTGCCAGTGAAGGGTGATTTGGTCATCTTCCCAAGTAAGCAAGATTCGCACACGTCATCGTCCCTTAGGTCGAATGACTCCAACACTCAATCCTTTTGGAGTCGGGCTATGCGTTTCTTGTTCACATGGCCAAGGTGACAATGCCACAAGCATGCTTTTTCTAGACTATTAGATAAATCAACATTCAACACATCATTTCCTAAGTTGTCTAGAACCAACACAGATTCATGTATTCCATTACAAGGAAATGCATTGAAATAAAAAAACACCATTCAAATAAACATTAATAGAACCATTACTATTATTAAATGAGTATCTGAAACCTTGTCTATATAATCCATGAAAGGAAATGATTTTTCTTTCCATGTCTTGCAAGTAGCAACAATTATTTAAATCTAATCCTAACCCATTACTCAACACTAAAGAATAAACTCTGATGTTGGTCATAGGCGACGATCTTCTGTTTCCCATAATCAAGTTTATCTTCCCATGTTCCACCTCTCTACTTCTTCTTAGGCCATGCAAATCAGAACAAATGTGGAAACCACATCCTGTATCAAGAACCCATGAAGTAGCAAGTGATGAGTTGTTAGATTTAATAGAATACATACCTGTGTAGGTGGGATTTATTTTCCCATCTCTAATGTCTTGCAGATATTTGGGACAATTTCGTTTCTAGTGGCCCTTCTCGTAGCAATAAAAACACTCTGCTTGCTTAGGGTCAGAGGAGGGTTTAGCAGGACCTGCTTTGGTTCCGCTAGAAGAGGAACCATCTTGGGACTTTCCATTTTGGTGGCTCTTAGACAGATCCTTCCTCTTCTTACCTCTTCCTTGCCCTATTGCCAACACAGGGGCCCAATCAGTAGGAGTTGATGCAATAGATTTATCCTTTAGGTTGCACTCAATAGTTCTCAACAACCCTTGAAGCTTACTCAAGGCGACCTCCTCTTTGTTCATGTGGTAAGTCATTCTGAACTGGTTGTAGCATGGAGGCAAGGAGTGGAGAATGATGTCGATAGCCAAATCCTCATCAAAGTTAACATTCAACTTTAGAAGACGATCAACATACCTCTGCATCTTCTGCAGATGCGAGGTCAAGGATTCTCCGTTCCCCATCTTAGCAGTGATCATGTTAGTGATGATCTCATAGCGCACTTGCCTCGCTCATTGGTGATACCTATCCATTAAATCTTGATGAATCTCTAATGGATACATGTCCTCATAGGATTTCTGGAGTTCTGCGTTCATAGTCGCGAGCATGATGCAATGAACCTTCGTTGCATCACGTTCATGAGCCTCAAAGGCAGCGATTTCTTCAGCAGTGGCAGTTTCTGGATTGATTTTTTCAAGCTTCTCGTCGAGGACATACTCTTTGTCCTCGTATCGAGTGATCATTCGTATATTTCTGATCCACTCGTTGAAGTTGTTGCCATTGAAGATCACTTTCCTACACAAATTCATGAGTGAGAATCCACCAGTAGATGCAGGAGTGTTGTTGTTTGCGTTTGACATCTGAGAATATAAAAGGACAAGTTTGATTAGAAAGAGCCCCCAATTAAACACCCAAATGGAAAAATTAGGGCTAGGATCCAACAATATTATTTACAACTTAGAAAATGGGTGCCGTAATCTAAATGCAAATAATATTGAAGGTAAGTGAATGACGATTCACTAATTTCCACCATGAAAAACGAAAGGAAATTAAGTTTAAATGTATTTGAAAACTCCTAGATCTTTGAGATTCATTGAACTTTTCAATGGCATGTTTAAATCTTGATATGCACTTTAAATTTGCGACTGGGATACCGAGGATCGCAAAAAAGTCGTGAATAACCATGCGAATCAACATGGTGCACCCAATGTCTCTATCACCTAATCAATGTGCCGGTAAACCACACACGCTCCATTGATCTATGACAAACATCGAGCCACCCTTCGCCACCAATGTCAATCCTAAATTAGTGTGTCGGTTAACCACACACACTCCACTAACGATTGACAAGGGTGCAAAGTGTAATTCTATGGAATAACATCATTTTCACATTTTATCCTAAAGTAACGAAGATTGGGAATTTGTAAAACATTATAGTTACTTTGTAAATCCATTATACTTGTAATGAAGACTTGATTGCCCTATCCTATCCGTTCGACTAACGACCCTCCACCAGTCAAGCAAGCGGTGGGTGTGAGTGTACACCCATTAAGCGCCATTTTATAGGCAGCAACCTTATACCCACCTTATAGACTAGCTTCGTGAATGAGCCCTACTAGCGATAAGACTAACTTATTCTTATACATATATATTAATTAATCTTATAATAATATAATAGTATAGGCTTGAATTTTAAACTTGTAAAACTCTAAGGGTTTGAAATTTAAATCATTCAAAATTAAACTTTAAATCATGAAATTTAAATTTCAAAACTTGAGGACAAGTTTTTAACTTTTCAAAACACAAGGGATCAAATAAAAAATAATATAAATCAAACAAATAATTTTATGATTATCTATATTTGACCTAATCCAATTTTAGTAACAAGATAGTTACCAAATAATTCAGATAATCCATATTTATCATATAAAGAAACTATTGTTCAAGAGATTTGAAATTATCTTTTGTTTTGGTAAGGATAATCATTTGCACATAAAAAAAATTCGGATTTTATTATCAAAAAACTATTTTGGCATCAATCCTACAGCAAAACAGCAAGTAAATCCCGAAACATACTCTGCCTGACTCCCGGACTCGCCGAGTCAGTCCTGGACTCGCCGAGTAGGGCCAACTCGCCGAGTCCAGATACTGACTCTCCGAGTTGAGTCGGGCAGAACCAAAAAAAGGTAATTTTCAGCAAAAATACGACAATTGCATCACATACAACAGAAACCAATCATGTCTCTGATACCACTGATGGGTTTTATGCATAAGAACAATCCTATGTGCTCATACAAACCCTAATGCTTGGATCTAAATTTCTCTATTGGACATGCAATGAATCCAAGACTTGCAAACCCTAATCTAGAATACATAATTCGAAATTAACATTATAAGAACAAATCTAATTAGTTAACTCTTTGAATTGGCTTGAAATCATTTGGATCTTCTTGTTCTTGCGCTTAGAGTCACATGTGTGACTCCTCTAATGGCTTACAAACACCACAAGCAAGAAGGCAACTTTGAGAGAGGAGGGAGGATGCTTAATTTCGGCCTAGGGTTTCTCTTGGGAAGCAAGTGGCTGAAATTTAAAGGCTACGGGACTTATTTATACTGTAGGTTGCTAGGGTTTCATTCTAAACCCTAAAGGACAACTTAGTCACCAAGCAGCCCAAGGAACCTTCTGGAATAAGGCCTTGGACGAAAATATGACGATCCTTCATCATAATTTCGTACCCCTTTAGTCTATTAGGTTTCCCAGCCCAAGACTCAACTATCACACATTTTCTAGTTCATGCCCCTTTATTTAATTAATCTCTTTTAGTCACCAAATTAATTCCTAATTAATTTATGACTAATACTAACTAAATAAATATGATTTCTCCTTTAATATATTATTCTCATAATATATTAATAAATCATATTATCCTCTCTCTCTCATCAAATTACCTTGTCAAGTTGCTTTGGTGAAGGCAACCCAAAAGGACCATGCACAACCGGGTCAAGTACATACCAAATATAGTTACGAGCTTAGACACTAATCCAACACATTCACTATCAATCCAAAGCATCCATATCTAAGTCTGCCTTTGAATTCGGATCCTCCTCCACCACTCCGGAGGACAACTCTCACTCAAAACATCAAGAAGATGAAGCCAATACCAAAAGAGGTCCTTCAACTCATCCTCTCTCTCACCAACCTCCTCTGCAACATTCAGATTCTGATTCCGAATCACCAGCTGGTGACCATGTTGATCCTTTTGCTTTATTGGAGATCCGCAATAATGTCTTAGACACCATGGTTAAGGTGTCCTCTGTAGAGACATCTATAGAAAAGTTGAATACGAAGCTGGATCAAACAGTCTCCGGACATGATTCAAAACATGATGCCATTCTTCCATCTCTCTCCCATTAATCTGGACAATCTGTAGCCGAGAGAGAAGCCCAACTTGACCAGCTGATTTCCATTCGGCTAAAGCACCCTGTTAAGCAACTTGACTCCAAATATGATGCTCTTATTGACAACTACCTCAACACCATCTCCTCCATGCTCAAGGTTCATGACGATCTTGTGTCTTGTACTAACGATCTAATCAAGCAGACTCATGTTCGTGATGAGAAACAAATTCAATGATTACAAAAGGAGATCCGGAAGAAGGATGAGATGAATCTGATCATTCAACAAGTCCTCATCAAACTCATGGGCTCTACTTGGAACATTGTGGATGTTCCGAACATAAATTTTGATAAGATGATTGAAATCCTTAGCAGCACATTCAAGCATCTCTTCGAACAAGCTCCCACTCTAAAGCCTACGATACTCTTACTCTTCAACTCTCCCTCGGTCTTCAGAAGGTGTTCTCCAAAATTGACAGTATCAAGGAGGACTTATCGCTTGCACCACTTTCCAGGGTCACTAATACAAGATGGCGAGAAGGCCCAAGCAGAAGATGGAAGCCAGCCTCGGAATTCACACTCCGGGATGAGGACTTTGATTCTGAATAAGATGTTCAAGTTGTCTCCAGAATCCTGGGAATTACTGAAGGAGATGAAGATTATGAAACTTATATTCCGGATGATGCTCCCAAAGGAATTCTTGGTCTTCAAGCTCCCAAGATGAATGCTCCGAAGGTGTTATCAGAAGAACAAAAGAGGCTCTGGTCTTCTATCTCCTTGCCATCCTCTCTTCCGGATGCCTTTGATATGGCAATTAAATTTGCTAAGGCAAAATCTCTTCTTACAGCTCAAGCCTTCCGATCCACTCCCTCCATGTTGCCTCCTACTCCTATTCCGGAACCAAAAATAGTTCCAAGTGATCAAGGCTCTCCTCTCCGTACTCCAGATCAAATTTCGGAAGAGCCGCTTCCAACTCCTACTCCGGAACTCGTCATTGACGAGAAAATGAAGATGGTTATTGATGCTCATCAGAGAGACAAAGGGAAGAAACCGATGACTTCTGAACAACAAACCCTTCTCTCTGGACCTCCCCTAAACAACAATTTGGATGGTCCAAAGAAAAAATTCACAAGGCACTGGGGGACAACATCCCGATTCAAGCGTTAAAAGATCATCCCGATCTGATACGTGGAATCTCTCCTCTTTATCGAGAAGGCATTCTTCAAGCTAAGGAAATCATCCCAACTCTCTACTACAACCTTCCCTCAAATGAAACTGATCAATTGGATCTTCCTCTCTCTCCCTTCAACAAGTTCTACACCAAGTTTGCTCCGCTCCATCCAACCGATAATGCGGAAGTGATCATCCGGACAGAACTTGAAAGGCTGAAAACCTTTTACGCCAAAAATGCTCAACTCTTCAAGGAGGTATGAACAAGAAAAAGGATCACCAAAGTTCAAGGCATAGGAAGAAAAAAATTTAGTGAAATTAGAGCTAAACTCTCCTCTCTTCCATTTCCATCTCCTCGGGAACAAACCAACTCCCAAGACTGTTACTGATGCGGATTTTCCTTCAATGAATATGAACGACATCTTTACACTCGTTGCTTACTTCAGAGAAAATCAAAAGGATGACATCCGTATGGGTGCCTATCACGCAACTCTCAGCTTCCTCAAAGACTATGTTGCTGAGTTATGCCACTGTGATTACGAACTTGCTCATCTCTATTGAACCGAAAAATTCGTTGCAAAGATCGAGTTTGTTCTTCCGGAAGTTGAAATTCTCACAGATGGTCTGATCGAAGAACTGGTTCTAAGGTTTTTCTACACCACTAGAAGAACAAACAAGAAGGACTTCATCCGAGTCCTTGACAAACACCAGGTTCCTATCAAATCTCTGTAGAAGTTCGTATCTCGGGCATCCAAGTCTGATGCTCCGGAACAAGTTAAGGCAAAGTTTATAAGTCAATTGACTTGGTACATTGCAGTGCGTGAATGGTTGTTCCGAGTCTACACCTTTATCAAGGAAGAAATGAACTAAACTTGATGGATTGCTACGTTCACTTAGGGGGAGATTATTGGAACCTGAAAGTGAACCTCTAGCAATGCTTTATATACATTTCGAAGTGTCTTTGGTTCTTAAGAGATAGGTGCTCCGGAAGCTGTCTAGAGCTGAAGTAAAGAAGAGATGAAGAAAGGAGAAAAGGAACACATTTCGGAGTGACTCTCACGGCCAGAATTCTTGCTGATATGAAAGAATTTTGTTTTGTATTTAGTCATCTATTGTATTTGTATTGATGTAACGTTTCATAGGACTTAGCTTTTTGTACTCTTTGACAATCAGAATGTAAAAAATATTTCTATTGTCCGTTCCTATGTAAGTTACCTGGTTAATTCGCTGTAATACTCTCTCCTATATATAGTAGCATTCAATACAAGTAAACTACGGATCTTTCTCTCACTTTTGGCATTTACTTTTATTACATTAAAAACATTCTTCTTGTTCATTTATTGACTTTACCTTCATCATTATCTACTTGTTCTCAATTAATGTCTTGATCATTTGTTGAATTGATTATCTAAGACTTGACTGGTCTTTCCAGCCTCGACTTGAACATATATTATCAAGCAGACATTGATCTCAAGCATTCACTCAAGGTTTGAGTATTCAAACCTTGTCCCTGCGCAAAGATCTTGTTCTCACAATAAAAATATAGGGTACTATTGAGATCACAGTGTCAAGAACACAGAGATGACTTCTGATAAAGATCAAATATTAACGGAAAACCTGGTAGCTTCGTTTAACATAAGAGATGCGTATAGATTACACAGTCTCCTACTCTGATACCAATTGTTAGAATAAACTTCTTAAAGATCGATAAGATTCAAAACAGGAAGTAAATAAGAACACGAAAATGATTCAAAATAAGTTGAATGATTCAAGCTTCACAACCTCAGAAGAGCTCCACAAAGAACATCTACTGTAGAGGCGTGATTAGGGTTTACAAAGGATTTCAAAGATAAAAGTGTTAACCTCCTACGGTGCATGCACGAACTAAAAATGCATAAACCTTAATAAATATGACGGCTGGACAGGCCCAATACTATGTATACAATGGACTAAATACAATAAGCCCAATGAAGCAACATCTAATACCCAACAATTTTCCAAAATATGCACTAAAACTTAATATGTCAAATTACAAAGAGGTTTGCGCTGAGCTGACTCTCTGTTGTTTCAGACCTATATTCAGGGATGTCACATTACCTCCCCATTAAAGGAATTTCATCACAAAACTATTTTGTACTAGACTATTTTGTTCTATTACTGGAAGGAGCACCTCTGAATGGTTACTTTTGTTTCATTTGATCCTCACGTTCCCAAGTAAATTCCGACCCTCTACGAAAGTTCCATCAGACTTTCACTATATGTGTGCAGCATTGTTTGATGCTTTTAATTTCTTGATCCTTGATCTCCCCCGGTTCCTCCATGAAGTGAATTTTAGTGCTACCTTTGATCTCATCTAGAGGAATTACAAGGTTCTCATCAGAGAAACACTTCTTAAGATTACATACGTGGAAGGTATCATGAATTTACTAAGTTCTTGTGGTGACTTGAGTTTATAAGCCATCGGAAAAACCCTTTCCAGGATTTCAAAAGGTCTTATGTATTGGGGGTTTAGTTTACCTCATTTTCCAAATCTAATGACACCTTTCCATGGTGCGACCTTTAGTAGGAAACGTTCTCGTACTTTAAAATATAAGGGATTGCGTCTTATATCAACATAGCATTTTTGGCGACTATGTGCGGCCTTCAATCGTTCCTTTATCTGAATGATATTTCTCATTGTTTGATGGATGATCTCAGGACTAGTGAGTAAAGTATCTCCCGCATACTTTTTATCTAGTTGAGTGTCTCGAATTTCTACCCAGCATATCAGAGAACAATATCTACGTCCGTATAAGGCCTTGTATGTAACAAACTTTACACTAGTGTGATAACGTTGTTGTATGACAATTCAACTAATGGAAAGTAAGTATCCCATGCATAAACAATGTCTACCATGCCTTCCAGAGTTTGTATCTTTCATTCACTTTGTGAATCCATTCGAGGATGATATGTAGTACTCATATCGAGTTTGATTCCTAGGGACCTCGACAACTATGGCTAAAATCTGGAAATGAATCTCCTATCTCGGCTTGAGATAAAAGATGTTGGAATACCATGCAATCTCACTATCTCCTTGAGATAGGTACTAGTAAGTTTCTCCATCTTTTTAGTTTATTTGATGGCTAGGAAGTGGACAAACTTGGTGAAACAGTTAACCACTACCCAAATTGCATCATAACTGCTTAAAGTTCTTGGAAACTTCGTTATGAAGTCCATGGTTATTTGTTCCCACTTCCATTCTAGGATTGATGGTTGTTGTAGTAGACCCGATGGCTTCTGCTACTCTGCTTTGACTTTGGAGCAAGTCAAGCACTTGCTATTATAGGCAGTAATCTTTGGCTTCATGTTGGGCCCCCAATAAAGCTTCTTAAGATCCAAATACATCTTATTTGATCTAGGATGTATCGAATATCTTGTTGTATAAGCTTCATTTAAGACTAGACTCCTGATTTCACCAAACTTTGTTACGCAAATTCGATTCATGAAATATCATGTTCCGTCTTCCTTGAGGTCGAATAATTTGTCCACACCTCGCAAGTTTTCTTCTATATTATTTTCAGGTTTGAGTGCTTTTAACTAAGAATCTCGAATTTGGATGGCGAGATTCAAGGTTAGGGTTATGGCTTTTACACGAAGTGGTTTTGCTCATGCTTTCCTGCTTAAAGCGTCCACTACGTCATTTGCTTTAATAGGATGATAACGAATTTCGTATCCGTAATCATTTAGCAATTTGACCCACTATCATTTTCTCATGTTGAACTCCTTCTATTGGGTCGGAATGTATTGCGTCATTGGGCTCGGTCCTTGGCCCAGTTTTGTTATCCGGTTTGGACCTGTCCAACCATGATTGTTTTATTAGGGTTTCGTATTTAAGATGCATGCATGCATCCTTAGAAAATATCGCTTTTAATATTTTCATTATTATACTACAAACCCTAGCTCACCTCTACAGTGGAAGTTCTTCATCGAGCTCTGCTGAGGCATGAGTACTTTGAATCATTAAGCATTATTTGATTCCGTCTTGTGTTTTTCTGTGTTTGCTTGTTTGTTTTTGCTGTTTAACCTGTTGAAGATCTAATCAATCAAAGAATTTTTCAACTCAACAAGTGGTATCAGAGCAAGAGACTGTGTAATCCATACACATCTCTTGTTTCGAAGAAGATCTTACGGGTTTTCCGGTTTGATTGATCTTGTTAGACCCGTCATTTTCTGTTGACGTAGTTCTTTAAATCGATCTTACCCTAACGTTATTTACAAGTTTGATCTTTAGCTGGTTTTAAAAAAACATCGTCATGTCCATGGATGATTCCCAGTCAAACCCAATCTATATCTCCAACAACATTGGATCGATGATGAGAGTTCCCATACTATACACTCAGGATTATGAGGTCTGGACGCATCACTCTGAAGACTACGTGATTGGTTCAGAAGACAATGGGTACTTGATCTGGTAGGCGATAACAGTTGGTCCATCCACTCATTGTAGCACATCAAGAACTATCAAAACTCAAAAGGAGTATAGTCAACTCATTAACGATGTGAAATACATTCCCCAAGATGAGAAAGAGAAGTTTTAGTGCAACATCAAAGCCTTAAGGATGATTAGGTTTGCTTTACAATAGGACATGTTTCGATTGGTGAGTTCATGCACAACAGCGAAGGAGGTATGGGATATGTTGAATGAACTATATTCCACATATGAAGATCTTGAGCATTCAATCCAAACTTTATTGCTCTCGGAATTTGGTGACTTTAAGCAGAAGCCTAAAGAGAAGCTTATTCAAGCTTTCGATCACTTTAATCATCTCCTTAGTAAAATGATAAAGCATGGGATAGAAAGGAAAGTCATTGAACAAAAGGTCACATTTATGAATGGACTTAGAACCGAATGGATGGCTATGGTGTCCACTCTGAAGGCACACGAACAATTCAAGGCTTACGCTCTTACAAAGCTAGTGGGAATATTAAAGTCACATGAGAGTGCAGTATCTAAAGAAACGAACGTGGTTTCTAGCATGAGGTCATTAGCTCTAATCTCGAAAGGAAAGAATGCTGCTAAAGAACAAGAAGATTTAGATATTTCTGGGTATGATCTAACAAGTGAAGATCTTGCATTAATAGTGTCCAATCCCAAGAAGTTCATCAAAAGAAGGTTCCCAACCATCAAAAACCGAAACTGGCAGGGAAGCTACAGTGCTGAGAAGGTAAAGGAGAAACCGAAGAATGTTCCTCAGTCTAAAGAATGAAAGAAGGAAACAAAAGTTGGTGGTGACTCAGGCTTTAATTGTCACTTTAATGGAGGCAAAAATTACTTTCCCAAAGATTGCATGTTAAGAAAGAAGTTTGAAAAGAATGACGATGATGACAAGGAAGCGAGCCTCTTACGTCGATTGGATGATATCAAGAAAAAGAAAGTTGGATCTCATAACACAATGAATGCTTTAATTGTGCAGGGAAATACTGTTGATGATGAATTTGGCGGTGTAGAAGTTTGGTCGACTGATTCTGAAGATGAGGAAGTGAGGAAGCCCACTCATGGCAGGGCATTGTTGGTGAAAGAAGAAAAAGTTGTAGGAAAGTGTCTGATGGTGACTTCTAAGGTGTCACAAATGAGAGGTTATACCACCAATGGGGGACAAGACGAAGCGAAAGAGCGAGAAGACATGTGTTTTGCAGCGAAACCTATCAATGTGCGGATCATTGAATGTGATGAGTTGATCAAGAAGGCACAATCTATTATTGTTTTTTTAAATATCCCCATCACAAACTATGAAAAGGAACAAAATGGATTAAAAACAAAATTTTCTAGTATAAGTGGTAGTTTATCTCAAACTCGCATCACAAACTCTAACCTAACTGATCAAATCAGCAGGGTATCATCGAAGAGTGAGGAAAGGCGTATTTGGATAGAGCAAAAAGAGAAGGAGTTGATTAGGTCTAGGGATGAAACAATTAATTTGCAAAGAGATAATTTAAAGCTTTTGAAACAATGGAATGATTTTTGTTCAATTGATAAAAGATTATATTGCAACATTACTCAACTGTATCTTAATTGTGATATAGGAAAAAAGATACATCATATGATTTTACCCTTCCTTGAGTTCAAGGAGGATGAAATCGATGCCGATGCATACAAATATGAAAACGTTGTTTCTTGTGATGATATCTCTCCCTCCTACAAAATTGGTCTTCAAAAAATAGAGTCCTTCATAAAGTCAAAAGACCATAAGGACATGCTCAAAATTTTTTTGGATGAAAATGAAAAACTAAAGATCAAAACCGAAACTATACAGAAATTTGACTCTATGAATGCCAAGTTGAGTTCAGAAAATAAAATTTATATTGAAAACACTTATGAATTCAATGAGGATGATTATATGAGTGAAATATTTGTAGAAGGTGAGGTAGATTGTTCTGAATTTGTCAAGAGCTAACCCAAAACAAATAAAAATCTTATTTCTGAAAATTCTGTTGAGTTGCTCGCTCATCAAAAGACCAGACTAAATTCCTCAAGGCAAAAGCTATTATATATCAAAAGGTACAAACAACTCCAAATCAAGTTTACACAGTTCAAGGAGTTACACAACAACAAACAGCCGAACTAATGACATTAGTAGAAGAAGATAATGCTGATGGTTGCGATGAGTTTTTCTTGTCAGCACCGATAGATAATGCTGATGAAACAGAAGGTTTGTCCCAAAAAACATCATGGAGAGTGAAAGGTAGGTATGTGGCAGAACCACTTAATGATCCTACTCGATTTGATGTGCCAAATACAAGTGGTACTAAAATTGACTAAGACGAACTAGTCAAGATGTCAAGCGAAACTTATTATCTAAAGAGCGGAAGTCATATACGAAATTTGAGATACAAGAAGAATCTCACTGAAAGGAAGCAGTTTTGGCGATCTCAAAATCCTAATTACGTTCACTATGAAAAAGCTTCTAAGCCAAATGAAGAAACAAAAACAAACTCAGCTCCTCATATTCCTCAGAGTCAAGACAACCGAAAGAAGAGTTTCAATCCTCAGAGTCAAGGAAACCAAAAGAGAATTTTCAGTCATCAGATAGACGACAACCAAAAAGGAAGTTTCGGTCCTTAATGTGTGAGAAACCAAAAGGATGGTTTCGGTCCTAAATCAACCATTGAGAGGAACCGAAGGGAAGGTAGTTTCGCCTCCCAACCAAGTAAGGGAAATCATCAGAAGTATTATACTTCTCCCGAATCTCATCCTTCTCATTCTCATTCACAGAATGATAGAAAAGGTAAAGGAAAGCTCTTTCCAGAAGTGGAAAAGAAGACGATGTTTGATTCCAAAGTGAAGAACCGAAAGATTGCTGATGTCAAATCAAAAACTGAATCTGAAATGTTCAAATCTAATAAAATCAAAGTTTTTAACATAAAAAGAAAAGATGAAACAACTCGAATAAAAAGAACCTTTATGGTCGATGTTTCCCTTGCTATTCCCTGTTATGTAAAAGGCTCACAATGACCAAAGAAACTTTGGGTTCCTAAATCTGCTTAATTTTTGTAGGTTATGCGTGACGAGCAGTTCGATGATGAATGGTGTATAGACATTGGCTGCTCGTGTCACATGACAGGAAGAAAGGAGGAACTGAGGGAATTTCGTTTACTTCAAGATGGTGGATGTGTCAAGTATGGTAATAATTCTTTTGGCACAATCAAAGGCTATGGCATCATTACCAATGGTGATTTTTCAATACGAAAAGCGGCGTACGTTGAAGGTCTACAACACAACCTCATCAATGTTTCTCAACTGGTGGTCGGCATTGGATTGAAGGTTTCGTTCGATGAAAATGGATTAGAGATTACCGAAAAGAAGACGAACAACATTTTGCTAAAATTGAAGCGAAAAGGAGAGATGTACCCTTTGAATCTCAATCCCATACGAGGAAAACTAGCAGTTTGCTTGCTATCAAAGGCTCATTCAAACGAAAGCTAGTTTTGGCATCGAAGACTCTCCCATCTCAATTTTAAAGACGTCAACAAACTGGTGCTAGGGGATCACGTCCGAGGTCTTCCTGTTCTGAAGTCCGATAAAGAACACATGTGTGCCGCATGTGAAATGGGAAAGCAAAGTCGGCAGAGTCATCCCTCTCGAATCAACACAAAAGTTATTGAACCACTTGAATTACTGCACATTGATTTATGTTGTCCTTCTTCAATCGAAAGCATTGGCGGTAACAAGTTCATACTTCTCATAGTGGATGACTTTTCTCGGTTTACATGGGTGTTCTTTTTAAAGCCGAAATCAGAGGCCAATCCCAAACTAAAACTCTTTATCAAACAGATAGAAGTTCAACTAAAAAAGGTAGTTTGCAACATAAGAAGCGACAACGGATTGTAGGTCAAGAACAAAGACTTTGAAGATTTTCTTGCAGAGAAGGAAACCACTCACAACTTTTTAGCTCCATATACTCCACATCAGACTAGAATTGTCGAAAGACGAAACCAATCTCTATGTGAAGCAACCCGAACCATGATTCGCTTCGCTTCTCTACCTCTATACTTCTGGGCTAACGGCATTGATGCTGCGTGTTTTACATAGAACATATCTTATCTCAACAAATGTTTCTCAATCACTCCCTATGACATCTTGAACAATCGAAAGCCCAATGTAAAGTTTTTCCATGTGTTCGGCTCGAGATGCTTTATCTTCAATACAAAGGAGCAACGAAACAAGTTTGATGTCAAAAGAGACGAAGGAATCTTTATGGGTTATTCCTTAACCTCCAAAGCATATAGAGTTCTCAACAAGCGTTCAAAGAAAATAGAGGAGACCTATTATGTTACTTTCGATGATAACTATGTCAAGAAACTGAAGGCAACCGAAGGACCAGTGGAGGAAATATTTCCCATTTCTGGTCAAGTTATGATACACATTTCAAATCTCTTTGAATAGTACATGTTGTTATTTGAAGAACCAAAAATAGCCATTCACTCTGGATCTAAACCTGTAGACAACAAGGTAGATTACCTGAAGATGATAATCGATGACGCTGCAAAGAAAATGGAAGATGAACAACCTCAAGCAGACGAACAGTCTAACTCAAGTGAACCTCCCAGAGATAGTTCTTATGCTCGGGAGGAGGGTTTGTATCCTCCAAATAACTAAGATTCATCATTCCAGAGGGAGAGTCCATCATCATCATCAACACCAACCAAAAGCCAAGTCCATGGAAAGCATTCTGAGCCTGAACCGGAGGAAGTATCATCGTTCGAGGGGAAGAATGAAAATTCAAACGATGATGATATTCAATCAGAACTCGAAGAAGAAGTGGATGCTGAACTAGATCCCTCTTATGATCCTAATTACCCACCACTCACCAAATGGACCAAAGATCATCCTCAAACACAAATTATTTTTAGACCATCAGAAAAAGTTCTCACACGCTCTCAAGTGAAAGTGAAACAAACTGCACTATTCTCTAAAGTGGAATTTTGCATCTTTCATTTTTTTCGTTTCCAAGGTTAAAACGAAGACGATCAACACTACACTCGATCATTCTGATTGGGTACATGTCATGCAAGATGAACTCAATGTGTTCGAGCGAAACAATGTGTGGAGACTGATTCCAACTCCAAAGGATGCTTCTGTGGTTGGTCTTAAGTGGGTTTTCATGAACAAAATGGACAAGGAAGGAAACGTAGTTCACAACAAAGCAAGATTGGTTGTGAAAGGTTATTGTCAAGAAGAAGTCATTGATTACGAAGAGACCTTTGCTCCCGGAGCTAGGCTGGATTCAGTTCGTATTTTTCTTGCCTATGCTGCACACAAGAACTTTGAAGTATACTAAATGGACGTGAACTGTGCCTTCTTAAATGGAGAACTAGAAGAGTGAGTGTATGTAGGACAACCACCAGGTTTTGTGAACGAAAAGTATCCAGGTCACTGCTACATTCTAGACAAGGCAATCTATGGTCTCAAGCAAGCACCAAGGGCATGGTATGAAACTCTGACTAGATTTCTTAAAATGTCCAAGTTTAAGCAAGGTTCGGTTGACCCAACCTTCTTTCGAAAGAAAGAGGGTCACCACCTTATGACAGTTCAAATTTATGTCGATGACATCATCTTCGGCTCCACAAATCCTAGCTTATCAACTGAATTTAGGAAGTTGATGGAGACAAAATTTGAAATGAGCTCAATGGGTTCGATTAACTTTTTCCTTGGCTTGTATAATAGACAGGGTCCTAAAGGTATTTTTATTAATCAAGAGGCTTACATGAAGACATTGCTGACTAAGTTTGGAATGCTGGGAGATTCAAAATTGAAGGTTCCTATGGCGTTTGGAACAAAGTTAACAGCTTCTCTATACAAACCGGCTGCTGACATGACCCTCTATCGTAAAATGATAGGGTCTCTAATGTATCTAACAGCAAGTCAACACCTGAAGCGAACCTTACCTTCTAGCTGTGAAGAATATCTTTCGACACCTGAAGCGAACTTCTTCGCTCGGCCTATGGTACACAGCCAAGTCAGGATTCTTTGTCCAAGCATTCTCAGATGCCGATCTTGGAGGATGTGGATTAGACTGAAAGAGTACCACCGGAGGATGCTAATTTTTGGATGGCAAACTAGTTAAATGGCCGTCAAAGAAACAAACATGTGTCTCATTCTCAACTGCCGAAGCAGAATACATAGTTGTAGTGTCGTGCACATCTCAAGTCATATGGACACAAAGTCAACTTCGATACTATGGCCTGAACATGAAGAAAATCCCACTATATTGTGACTCTGAGAGTGTAATTAGGATTTGTCATAACCTAGTTCAACACTCAAAGACGAAACACATTGCACTGAGGTATCACTTCATCAAAGATCATGTGGAAGACGGTAATCTAGAAATTCATTTTGTTTGGACCACTGATCAATTGGCAGACATCTTTACTAAAGCCTTGCCTGAAACCAGCTCTAATAAAATTCCACAAGGCTTAGGAATGATGGAAGTTGAATCTGTAACGAAGTCACTTTCGCCCCAATAAAAGTTGGAAGCGAAATATAGTGAATGTTCGGTCCATTTCGGGTTCGGTTCTTTTGAGAATCGAAATGAACTGAACGCACGGTCTATTTTGGGTTTGGTCTTATTGGACTTAGTTCGATTCTCTATTTTCAAGTGACGGTTTCAGTTGTATAGATTGTCGATACTCTATTCTTTTAATTTATTCTATGTTTTTCCTTTGTTTTTATAAAATCCAAAAAAATTCTTTATTTTATTTCTGTTTTTTTTATTTCTTTTTCATAAAATCTTAGAAAATCCAAAATTATTTTTCATTTCTGTTTTTATTTCTTTTCAGAAAACGCAAACCATATCTCAAAAATATTTTACTTTATTTTAAATTATTTAGTCTTTGTCTTATCAATGTATAAGGATCAATCTTGATGACGGAGCCGGGACATGTATAATTCTTTATCTTTATATTTGCTAACTGTCCCTAGAAGCATGCTGTTGTATGTTGACTCAAGCCTCTAAAGATTTTGAGTGAAGTCTTAATGACTTGATAAATACCAATCATGTCTTCCCAATTAGGCTAACAAATTCACTCTCATCATGAGCTACCTAACTCTACTCTAACATGAGTTAAGATTTTTTCCACTTGGTCCTATTTCATAGCAGAGGTACATTCGTTCTTTAACCCCCTTAATCTTATTCTCCATTAATCATTCATTTCATAATTGTAACCCTTGAGACTCTCAGCACTACCACTGAGGTTTATGGTTACACAACTTCTACGTTTATGAACTTAGTTTTGTGTCACTGCGTACTAGGTGAAACCCAAAATTCAATACCTATAATGCATAGATGGTGAACAAATAATTGTTCTAGCTTTCACCTTGAATTAACGAAACCACTTTTGTGGATGTCTCTGGAAATCTCCTTTTCTTTTGGAGAGATCCTTATGAAAATGTCTTTCACCAAGATTTTTATACCCAAAGGATCCATACTTTTTTAGATTTCCAATTAATAAATATCAACAAGTCACTGAATATGTTACTAACCTACTTGTTTAATAGGCCACACTGGTCTCACAAGTACTTCGTTCTATTTTGACCTTTTCTCAAGTATCAGAATCTAGAATTGAAGTGAAAGCCACCCTTAATAGCCTTATATAAAAGATGCCTTTAAATACTTCTCAACTAGTATTTCATCGTAATTCAACGGGAATCCACACAAGCACTTTGAAGTCTCTCTTGACTTTGAAGGAAGAGATTCATGCTCGGGATCCACTGCTTTATGTCTTAAATGACATCACAAAATTCCACAAATAGTTTGATTTATTTCTTTATCTTTGACACTATCTTGCACGAAAATCTTGGATTTTCCAAAAGTCTAGTTCGATTTTTCACAAGCTATTCATCAATATATAGCTTCGATTCTTAACGATATAATGAAGTTTTTTTTAATCGAAGGGATGCATAAATATAACACCTTTGGTACTTATGGTGATAAAGATCCCAGTAAAGGTTCAAAGGGTGAGTCAGCGGGAAGCTTAAACGGTTGAAATTTGAAAGGAGGATAAAGGCGCGTGAATTTGAACAGTTACATAAGCAAGCGTCATCAGCTACTATATCGGGGTTGCCAGTTGTCTAATCATGCCTTTTTAGGCGTCGTTTCCCAAATTAAAGGAATCATTACCCTTAATTTTTTCTCTCTCCACAAAATCGTATATAAGGGTTTTTGGTACCATCATCTTGATCTTTACCACACTTCTTCTCTCTCAAGCAACAAGGTGATTTCCGGCGATTCAATTCTCACTATTCATCTTCATCTTCTTCAAGATCCACCAATGGCAGAATCTTCCTCTGTTCAAGAAACCACTGGACGCTCCACTCTTCTTGCAATCAAGGCAAACCAGAACCTATTGATCAATCTTTCACCATTCCTCTATAATACTTACATGTATCAAGTAGTGGAAAGTCTAAAATATTCCCCACTCATCAAGGCACTCTTAATGGTGGAAGTCATTCCCATGGCTTGCCACTCTCAACTTTATTCCACTGCTACGTACGATAGAGGTGCAGAGAAGATTTACTTCGACATTCTCAACCAAAAAGCTTCGATCTCCAAGAATTGATTTTGCTCGTTGCTAGAGCTTCCTTATGACGAATCCATGTTGAACCCTGATTCCATCTCCACCGGTCATCTTTTCTCTATGTTCTACAACATGGGGTACATTGAAACCCTAACCACTATGACCAAGTTCAAGAAATCATGCCTTCCTCCTCAATGGAATGGCCTCTACACCCTTCTTTTCGAAGGGCTTTCTGAATGCAGTGATGGATCTGATGGTGCTAGCAAGTCTTTTATGAAACTGCTTTATAGATTGTACATCGGTATCAATCTCGATTATGGTATGATTTTATGGCTTCAACTTGTCCAAAGTTTGTCTTCTACTTCTCGCCAAATAGAAGTTTCTTGTGCCCGGTTTTGGACTATTATCACTCAGTGGATTTTGGAGCATTATCATGTCTTGTCATGGAAGACTCACTTCTCTCCTCCATTTCTACCTTTCATACCACCAACATCATTGTCACTCATCTGTCGAATTTCACTTCGTGGCTCAATTCCTGAGAGAATGTATGCCAGTGTGTCCCCTATGAGCAAGATTATTCAGGAGTACAAGAAGCTTCCCTCTTCTGGTCCAAGGGAACTTTCTCTTGAAATGATTAAATCTATTGAGGAAGTAGACAAACCTACTAAGCGGTGAAGAAGCAAGAAGCAAAAAAGGGGGACAAAGGAGGTCCCGTTTCAAAGGTTCAAACTCCAAAGAAGCGAAAATCTGAGAAGGCAGCATGTTCCCAGCCTAAGCAGAAGAAGACCAAGAAACCCGTTCGGAAGCTTATTCATCAATGATCAAGCGACTCAAACTCCGACTACATACCCACTGGTAATAAACACTCCATTCCTAGTGAATTTGAGAGCGAAAGCTTAGATGATGAAGGTTCGGCTCGTGGTGGTACCCCACCTTGTTCGCCAACACCAGAGGTACATGTTCGCTCCAAAGCACCTTCTCCTCCACCCGTTTCCATTCCTATTTCCTTACCTCCCACTTTCCCTATCATCACATCACAACCTTTTTCTACCATTCCCATTCCTACACCTATTTTCGTTGAAGCTAGCACTACAACCACCAATGGATTTCAAACCAACGTATCTGATACGGGGGTTCATTCTTCACCACCCGAAACCCCTGTCACCACCAAACCTCTATCTCCTACCCGATCAAACAAACCCAATACCGTTCTTGGTGGTGAGGACATGGATTATGATTCTACTTACTTCAGTCCTTATCGTGTCCAAAGCAATGACGGTGAAGGTGCTCCTCTTACCAAGCGACATCTCAAGGTTGTAACTAATAAGATTGATCTGTTACTTTCTTCATCCACTACTGGTCCTTATTCAGAAGCTGCTCTCAAAGCTTTGTTCTCTTCAGTTGTCAAAGAACATGATACCTCCATCTCTAATGTTGCAAAGGCTATTAACGCCTCTACCTCCCAATGCTAGAAAGCTTCGCTTGCTGTTGAAGCCTTAACAAAAGAATGCAAGGATGTGACCGCAAAAGTCGAAAAACTAATATCAGAGGCTCAAATATTTTTGGATTCCTTGCAAGCAGCTGGTCAGAAAAACGCACAAACAATGAACACATCTGTTGACACTCTCACACGATCACTGGAAGCTAAGATGACACAACTTGAAGTGGCTCAAAAAACTATTGAAGCTGCTAACGAAGAGCTCCATACTAAAGTTGATACTCGCTTAACTCAGCTTGAGGCTGAGCTTGCTGTCGAAAACAAAATAATGGATGAGCTGGACAAGTAATCCTCTCTTCTCAAAATTAAGAATTTAAAGCTCTGGACTCTAACAAAAGAGCTTGAATATTTAAAGTCTAAACGAGAGGTGATTCGAAGCTCCATGGGTGATGTCTATTCAATCTTGTTGCATCTCCTGGACACCAATGGCTCCATTTTGACTATCTTCATTTGACGTCACTTAGCTGAGAAGCTACGTCCTGCTTTAGATATTCTAAGTAGGATTGAGGGTGTTCCGGAGACCACTGTTCGTCCGAAACAAGGGGGAGAAAATATTCCTCAAGGCAAGACTAACAAAAGTCAACCTCCACCCCCTCCAGAACCAAAAATCTACTACTGGACCAAAGGATAATGTAGCTTCGGTAAGCCAGAGCAAAAAGAAAAAGAAGAAGATTGGAGAAGACGATGTAGATGAAGATGATGATGTTGAAGACATCATGAAAGGGGGTCCTTATAAACCTAATCAAAAATTCAAGCCTTCTGATCAAGAGATTCGGGAAAAGATGAATCTTTTGGAGAAAGAGGTGAAAGAAAAGGAACTCTTAGAGAAAAAGAAGTCAATGTTTCCAGAATGGACCATTGAATCACTCCAGAAGGAAGTCATTGATGAACCGAGTACTCACTGACTTGAACCTGTTATGTCGTTCGGTCTTGAGAACTCTAAGGATGCTCAATTTGATATGCCAATCAACCGAAAGGAATTTATCTTCCATTGCTTTGCCTCAATGGCTGTCGTTCCCTCTCTAGACACGAAGGTAGATCGAAATTTAAATGATTTTTATCTGGAGTTTTCTCGGCCACAATACTTGAGATGGAGCCTAAAGAAGATTACAACGGTCAAGGTATTGAAGCCCTCTTCGGCTGGGAAATTTTTTAATGTCAAATTCAAAGTAACCTGAGGCTCGGATAGCTCTGTCCATACTATTTCCCTGACTGATCTACCGAACTTGAACCCACACTAATGGATACCCCTCAACAATATTTTGTTATCCAATCCTCAGGAGTATCAGCCGATCATTGATAACGTCATGTGAATGCTTGTCTGTTACATTCACGAAGTAGCTGGGAAATTTTTTAATGTCAAATTCAAAGTAACCTGAGGCTCGGATAGCTCTGTCCATACTGTTTCCCTGACTGATCTACCGAACTTGAACCCACACTAATGGATACCCCTCAACAATATTTTGTTATCCAATCCTCAGGAGTATCAGCCGATCATTGATAACGTCATGCGAATGCTTGTCTGTTACATTCACGAAGTAGCAAGGATGGATCAAGAAATCGCATCTGCCATTCACAAGCGAACTACAGTGAAACCAATTGGAAGAGCTAGCAATGTGAATATGATGATCAAGGGCTAGATTGATCCTAATTTTCATACAGTGATGTTCATTAGGGTCGAAGGTCAAAACTGCCTGTTCACTCTTATTGACAAGCACCTGTTCTCTTCTGCTTGCTTGGAGCACATTTTGGAGATCATACACAGATGTAATCAGAACAGTGAAGCTGATAAGAAGCTGTTCACCGATATGCTTCGTTGCTACATTCAGTTTCGGCAGAAACTTCTTGCAATTATCCCTCAGTTGGTCAAGGTTGTGAAGCAGTTCAAGGTCACTCAATCGAAGTAGTCTACCGCCTTATTTGATGCAAAAGGGGAGATTGTTGGGTCGGAATGTGTTGCATCATTGGGCTCGGTCCTTGGCCTAGTTTTGTTATCCGATTGGGTCTGTCCAACCGTGATTGTTTTAATAGGGTTTAGTATTTAAGATGCATGCATGCATACTTAGAAAATTTACTATTCTCATTATTGTACTACAAACCCTAGCTCGCTTCTATAGTGGAAGTTCTTCATCGAGCTCTGCTGAGGCGTGAGTACTTTGAATCATTAAGCATTATTTGATTTTGTCTTGTGTTTTTCTTTGTTTGCTTGTTTGCTTTAGTTGTTTAACCTGTTGAAGATCTAATCGATCAAAGAGTTTTTAACCTCAACATCTTCTAATAAAAGATGCATTGAAGGATTTTGTGGTCGGTGAACACGACACACTTCCTCCTGTATAGGTAGTGTCTCCAAATCGTTAAGGAAAACACTACATCTCCCAACTCTAAGTCATGGTTAGTATAGTTAGCATTGTTTGGCTTAAGTTTTCTAGATGCGTACGCAATGGCTTTATTCCTTTGCATGAATACGTATCCTAACCCTTGTTGCGAGACGTTTCATAATAGTATAATGTCTTTTGTTCCCTGTAGAAGATACAAAATTAGCGCAGTACACAATAATTTTTTTCAAATTCTAGAAGGAAGACTCCTCTCTGTCTCCTCAGTCGAACTTCTTATCCTTCTAGGTTAGAGAGGTGAGTGGCTTGGCTCTGTTGGAGAAATTCTTGATGAATCTATGATAATATCCTACAATCCCTAGGAATTGGCATAATTTGGTTGGCGTCATTGGTGCTTTCCAATCCTTAACCGCTTTCATCTTCGTGGCATCAGCATGAATCCATTTGCTACTGGCCATGTGACCGCGGAAATGCACTTTGTTAATCTAGAACTCACACTTAGAGAACTTTGCATAAAATTTCTCCTTTATTAACAGTTGCAGAATTAACTGAAAGTGTTGGCCATGTTCTTTTTTGGTTCTTGAATATATCAACATGTCGTCGATGAAAACGATCACGGATTTATCCAAGTAGCGTTTACAGAATTGATTCATAAGGTCCATGAATATAGCTGGTGCGTTGGTCGGTCCGAATGGCATAACCAGAATCTCGTATCAACCGTACCGAGTCCTGAATGTCGTCTTTGGAATGTATGCTTCTTGAACTCTGAGATGATGATATTCGAATCTTAGATAGATCTTTCGGTAGTAACAGGATCCTTGTTGCTGATCGAACAGGTCATCGATCCTCAGGTGTCGATGTCTGTTTTTGATGGTGAGTTTGTTCAACTCTCGAAAGTCGATGAACATATTAAACGATCCAACCTTACTTTGGACAATCAATACCAGAGCTGCCCATGAAGAGAAGTATGGCTGGATAAAGTTTTTATCAAGAAGTTCTTGGAGTTGACTGGATAGTTCTTGCATTTCTGATGGAGCCAGACGATAAGGACATTTTGCCACTGGTGCTATACCTGGGATTAGGTTGATTTGGAATTTGACCTATCTGACTAGAGGTACTCTAGGTAGATCCTTTGGGAATACGTGTGGGTAGTCACACACTTACAGAATATCTTTGATTTCCTTACCCTTGTCTTACATATCCGTCACGTAGGCCAAGAAAGCGAAGCATCTTTTCTGCAAGCATTCTCTCGCCTTCATGCAAGATATGACTCCTAGATTCTTCCATAATTTATCTCCGTAAATCACAAGGGCTTCATTTTTAGGTAGGGGTGGTTCAATGGCCTTTTCTTAACATAAAATCTCCGCTCGATGAAGTGATAAAAAATCCGTTTTGATTATTATATCGAAACTTCCAATGGTCAGATGCATTAGGTTGACGTGAAATACATGGTTATTTAGGGATAGAAGGCGATTTGTGAGTATTTCTAAAGTTCTTTTGTATTTAACCATTTTCTACTTCTACCATGTAAGCTTCATTAAGTTTGGATGATTTATGGCTAATTATGATTCTAAGCTTATGCGAAATAAAGCTTCTATCAGCACCAGTGTCAAATAATACGAAATCATGAATATTATTGATAGGAAACATACCAGTAACCATAGTTGGTTCCTAGCGAGCATCTCCGACACCTATCACAAATGAACTTTATTGACCACTGTGATTATTTAGTTTTGGGTAGTCCTTAAAATGCCATGTTTTATTGCATTCGAAGTAGTTACTGCCTCCTCCTACATCAGGGGTTGTTGTTATTGCATTGTCTGGGGTCTTTCTGCAATACTTAGTGGAGTGAACTCTCAATTTACAGATGTTGTAGACCATGTAATTTCCGACATGTTAGAAATTTCACTTGGTATATTCGGATAAATTCGTAGAGTAGGACTTTGATGGGGTGCGAGTGTTGTTAATTACAACATAGACAACCATAGGTTTTGGCTTGGATTTATGATGATTGGAGTTCCCTTTTGACTTTCCATGGAACTTCCTTTTTATACTCACAACCTAGTTATTTTTTGTTTGTAACCGTGATGGATACACTACTTTGTCAATTAATAGGCCAATTGCTTGGCACTATCAAAGGTAGTGGGTTTGGATGCAGTAACAAGACCTTAAACTGGTGAAGCTAATCCACAGATGTACCTTTTGGTCTTTTTGTATTCCGGGTTCACCATTCCTGGGCAAAGGTTTGCGGGGTCGTTAAATCAGGAGGTGTAAGAAGTCACTTCCGATCCTTTCATGTTAAGGTTCCAAATTATAGAGAGTGATCGATTCCAAAAATCCTACAGATTTCGAAATTATAGAGATAGAATTGAAATCCTATGATAGAGAGATAAGTATGGAGACTACTGAATGATCGATTGGGAACTATGGGTTTCTCTACTATGATGGTAGCTGAGCTATTGGTTCTTTGTTAATATTTGGGTTTACGTGAATTACGAAAATCTGAACATTATCCTAGATTTTAAGTATTTACAATGTATATGTTGTTTTGGGGTTTGTGACATCTGCAAATTCACGGTCATTTTAAAATTTTATTTATTCTTATTTGAAAATCAAGGTATTCATTTTAAATAATAATATTGCAGAAATTGTTCCCTAAAAAACATGATAAATATATTATAAAAACATTTTTAAAGAAATGGATTTTGTTTATATTAAAACTTTGGGATGTCATCTTCATTACAAAAACATAAGCATAAATAGAACTTATTTGCACTAGTGATCTACATATCCTTTAATCTCTCAGTGTAATGTAGCTTCGTATCGACACCTATGATACAAATATACTGAGTGGGTCAGATTGGGAAACCTGGTGAGTACATAGGTTTTTCAACCCACAATAGTATAGTTATTATGTTTCATCATCAAAAAATTAACCCAATTATGTATCCCCATTATCTTCTTTATTCTTAAGTATCTTCTCTAAGAATCATCTATTCCTCAGTATTTATTCCTGAGGATTGTCCTAAGGAATAGGCACGAAGTCCATCGCTGCCAGGGTTTATATAACAGACACTAAGTCCATAGCTTCCGATGTTATCTGTTAGGCACTAAGTCCATAGCTGTCAATGTTCATCTATAGGGCACTAAATCCATAGCTACCAATGTTTATTTGTAAGGCACTATGTCCATAGCTGTCGGGGTTTATTTATTTGACACTAAGTCCATAGTTTCCAGGGTTTATCTATCAGGCACTAAATCCATAGCTACCAATGTTTATCTATTAGGCATTAAGTCCATAACTGCCACTGCTCTATAGGACTATCATCAATTAGTCTAGTAGTTGTCATCTATACTTTGCTAAGTGACTACGTCATTGGTAAAATAACAACTCTAAAGTCATGGCATTCTATTTTGGCCTACTTCTTTTGTCATGCTATGACATCCTATGTTTCATCATACTATACGATGTTTCATCTCTCTTCATCTATATCATCTTTCATCTACCCATCTTTACCCAACATATTTATAGGTATAAAAATACATATACAGTTTAAATCACATAAAACATGTAGACATCGTTCATCTAGCATATTTATCAAGAACATAGATAACAAGCACATATAGCATGTATTAATACTAAATACTTCATATCTATGTGTAATATGAAAGTAAGTATGCACTCACTTGTTAAAGTGATGATTCCAAACTGGGGCAATGCGTCGCTTTTAAAAATTCTAGTTTCCTTCGACAAAACCTAGTATCATTACCTCTAGATTTTAGTCTAATATACATCGCAACTATTTATGAGCGATATTGTTTTATAAGTGTTAAATAATACTTTTCAACCACTATGTACAGACAGGGGACAGACATGAAACACTGGCATTATAGGACTTCTAAATCCAGCAACCCTATGTGGCCCTCAAACCAGATTCCCTCTACCGCGAGTAGTTTAAAAATATTATAATAACACTTTTTATATTATATTTTATAATATGTATTGTTTATAAGTTCATAATAACGATAGTAAAGTTAAACATAAGCTATAATTAAAGTAAGGTAAGCATAACTCACTTACTAGGAGGTTTGGCTAGGAACCGGGCTCTGCGGGGGCAGAACTTCGGATTCGAAATCACTTCTTCTCGAAGCCTTCTAGTGCTCCGGTACTCGCATCTAACACTTGGGAAGTTCTAGGGAAAAGCCTTCAGGGCTTGGGGTGTTTAGGAGATAAGGGGTGAGAATGGTGTGAGAAATGAAGTGATTTGTGCCTCTATTTACACGCCGAGTTTGGTGCGAACATGGGATGGTTTATTGTTGAACATTGAACGTTCATGGCCAGGTCTCACCATCTGGTGGCAAGCCATGGTCAGGAAGTAGTTGCTCAGATCACGCCACGTGTCGCCTCCTGGTTATTCCAAAAACTAGTTCTCTTCTAACATCCATAACTTTTGTATATGAGTTCTGTTTTTGACATTCTTTATATCCACACGTGGGTAGCGACAGGATATACAACTTTACCCTTTTGACCCCATCGACTAAATCTTTACCGATTTTAAATATAACAGTATGAGAAGATAACATTGTTAACAACCGTGTAAAATTCATAACTTCTACATACAGACTTTGTCTTCTACTGTCCTTTTATCGTTGAACTCCTATTAATAAGATCTTTAATTCTCATTTAGGTTGTGTCGGTAAAAAATCGATCGGTCTAAAATTCGATTTTCGGGTTGTGCACTACCAGGCTAAATCTTAGAAAAATCATTTGTTCCTCATACAAAGTTAGATTTAGACATTCTTTTTATGCACGCTCTCAGTTTAACATATACTCGACTTTCGTTTAGATTGCAAAGGCTAAAATGTACTTTATCACAAACTTACGTTTTACGATTCCCGGTGTCGTGTCTGTTTTGCCGTAAGACTTCTACAGGTCATAACTTCTTCGTTATAACTCGGATTTCGGCAAGATTTATATGTATGGAACCCTTGTGACATATAGTATTACTACGTTAAGATTATTTACTCTAAATAATCTTCTATCAAAAATTCATTTTTGACATTTATTGTCTCTAAATTGACTAACCTGAATCTGCGGGCGTTACAATTATCTCACCCTTAGGATGATTACGTACTAGCATCATCAACAAAACATGGGTTGTATAATGACTCCATACTTTATCTTTTCATCCTAGGTAATAATTGTATCTCCTATGTTCCTGTGAATGAGTATCTAACTCTTGGACTTCTTGACTGCAGGCGGTGCTCCATCTTGCACCCAGTCTTCATACTATGTGGGACTTTTCGGTCGTAACCTTCACATTACAAACTTTATCCTTATTGGAGACTCTTGTTCCTTCTTAATCAAACTTAAATTAAGTTAATTTCTTTACTTTGATTACCGTAACAGATCGATGGGTCATGTTCTAATAACCTCTCATCGTATGATGCAACGCTTAGACTTAGGTCTCTTAGAGTCAAATTCCAGAATGGAATATACCTTCCTTCATGTTCTAATGTTATATAATTTCATTCTAGCATGCAGCACTTCTAGCTACAAGCTTCTTACTTTAACAACGATCATGATACTCCTACTGATCGCTTCAATTATCTTTAAATTCGTTCTTCTGGCTTAAGTCAGATGCCACATCGATCTTAGTTCTCCAAACGACTTATCATACTCACCTTAGTCGGAATCGATTTGATATGACCACTAGGATTGGAATAAAAATCATCTTCTTAGTTATTACCAAATGAAGGTAACGACATACATGAACAAAACATGATCAATTACTAGCTTCTTGGTAACCTTGTGACTTTCACTGATCCAAGTGTGTATCATGTGCTTCTGGTAGTATTGGCCTCTTATACCATTCACACCAACTCATACTCGTCCCTGACAGGTTTTGAGCATTAAAACATTCCTATGGTGCACATGCAACCATAATTTCTTTGAATCTAGGTTTTTCTCAAGTTATACATGCAAATAAATTTTCCAAAGCAAGAACCCTAAACTAGCACATAATTTTTGGATTAAATGAATAAACTAGTTCGAGGAATACCTTTCTTGTTAGCTAGGAGTAACAAGTAATCCTTTCCTTGATCTTGACCTTCAAGAGCTTAGTGCCTCAATTGTTGCACTTCTAATGGAGTCACAGACACCATAACCAAAGAATGAGGATAAGAAAGAGAGGCATAAATCGGCTAGGGTTTCTTCTAGTGGATCAATGGCCGTTTTCATCAGGCTGGTGGGTTCCTTTTATAGTTGAGGCTGCTAGGGTTTTCAATTGGAAACCCTAATTTCCCTTGCTTAGGCTCTAAGCAACACATGGACTTCGACATGGTAAGCCTTGGATAAAAACTCTATGGGCTTCCCATAGATTTTCGTCCAGTCTATACAAATAAACCATTTAAATAACCTCTTTCTCCAAAACTCATTTTGACCAGTTGCTATGGTGAAGGCAACCCAAAAGGACTATGCTACTATTGGTTCAAGTACATACCAATTATAGTTATCGGCTTAGACACCTAATCCAACATTCTCTCACTTGGATAAGTCTAATAACTATAACTGGAAGTATGACTTCAAAATCCGATTAGCAATCGTAGCTCTCAAAAGTCGTTGTCAAACTCTGACCTAGTCAATGACGCGTCCTTTAGATATGGGCTCATATAATCCTTCGTTCTGCAAGATATCGTGTGGAAAAAGACATGGAAGATAATCATTCTCAATGTCCAACAATTTGTTTCTTGACTTCTGATTTTTTTGACATAGAACTTAATTTAACACATCAATTCAGTCCTGACCTGGCCCGACAGATAAGTCAACACAGAATCATCGAGGCGCCCAAGATATCGCTTTTATCCTCTTAGGATAATAGGTACAGATAAACTTTGACTTATATGCTTGTACTATTTACTCATGAAATCAAACAAAACAACACGTTTTATAACATCAAGTTACTGATGCATTTACGCATTATCAATGCACAAACGACTTGTATACAACAGCTCATATATCTCGGTTGAACGATTATATGATATTATTGTCTGAAAATCACTTGTGATAAATTCCATGAAGTGATTCAAATGAGCACAGGTTTAATCCAGTACTCAAATCTTATTTCAGAAGTACTCATGAATGTTGCAGCAAATCTTTGTTATGTCTAAGAACTTTGACAATCTAAAAACCAGTTCATGACAGTCTATCCTCATAACTTACTCACAGAGTATGATCGACTGTGGATAATTTGAACAATCTAATTATTTTGGAAGTAATCATACAAAAATGAAACAATGTTAAACAATTGGCACAAGATAGTAAAATTTACTCATAAATAAATCTCCATTACTAATCATCAAATTTCAATTAATTTATCTATTACAAGTTTCTAAACGTCTATCTAATCACTAAACTACTATCGTCCTTTAGACCAATACTCGTTGCATGTTGTAAGTGTTTAACCCAGCTCAGACCCTTTTTGAGAGGATTTGGTGGGTTCTCCTCTGACGATACCCTCTTGACTACGAGGAGTCCCTCTTCTACCCGATGTCTGATGAGTGGTATTTTATGTTGATGTATCTGGATCTATCATGATCTCTTGGTTCCTTGGTTAAGGAAACCGATCCTTCATTATCAAAGAAAATTTCCATAGGCTCCTTTATGGTTGGTACAACTCCAAGGTCTCCAATGAAGTTCTTCAACTATATCACCTCCTTCGACTTTTCGCTCGCTGCTGTGTACTCTGATTCACACGTTGCATCAGCCACGGTCTCCTGCTTGGAACTTTTTCAAGTAACTGCTCCTCCATTAAGGGTAAATACCCAGCCCAACTGAGAGCAGGAGTTATATCTGTTGGTCTGAAAGCTACCGGCACTATACCCTATCACTCTCAAGTCATCACTCCAACCAAGTGTAAGGACCCAGTCCTTAGTCCTTCGCATGTACTTAAGAATGTTCTTAACTGCAGTCCAATGAGCTCTACTTGGGTTCCCTTGATATCAGCTAACCATGTTCAATGCAAAAGCCACATCAGGGCGAGTACATGTCATTACATACATGATTGAGCCAACGATGGAAGCATATAGCACTAGAGTCATTTCCCCTATCTCGGCATCATTACTCGGACTTTGAGTCATAATTAGCTTGGTATTGCTTTGGATTGGCAGTTCCTTTTTCTTGGTATTGCTTGGTATTACTTTGGATTGGCAGTTCCTACTTCTGTATCTCAAAATCCTTATCCCAAGAATATAAACAACTTCTCCTAGATCCTTCATAGTGAAACACTTGCCAAGCCAGGACTTAACCTCATGCAAGGTCGGGATATGGTTTCCTATGAGTACTATGTCATCAACATACAACACTAGGAAGCTAACTATACTCCCACTAGCATTGACGTACACACAGGACTCATCTTCGCTTCTCGAAAATCTAAACTCTTTGACTTTCTCATCAAAACAAAGATTCCATCTGTGAGATGACTGCTTTAATCCATAGATGGACTTCTCAAGATTCCACACTTTATTAGGGTACTTTGCATCAACAAAACCCTCTGGCTAACACATGTAAACATCTTTAGCTAGTTTCCCATTAAGGAAAGTGGTTTTGACATCCATCTGCCAAATTTCATAATCATGCAATGCAGTTATGGCCAGCATCCATCTGCCTTGGACTCGGCGAGTTGAAGGACCAACTCGCCGAGTAGAAGCGGGATGAAACGCGGGGTCTAAGCTTTGGACTCGGTGAGTCGATTCCTAGACTCAGCGAGTAGGCCCTGTTTTGGCAAAAACCCTAATACGGGTGTTTGCACCCTATTAAAACACTCTAACTCGGCCTCCCTTGTCCCTAACACTTCCAGAAGAGCTGTAGAGAGAAAATCTAGCCCCTTTTTTGTCCTTGTGAGTGATTTTGGCCTTGTCAAGGAAGTTTGAAGCTTAAGAGAAAAAGAAGGTGGTGGAAGAGTGCAAGGAGGGGAAGTAGATCCGACATTTACCCTGCAAGAGGCTTCCATTCAGGTAGAAAAGTCCCTACCTTGATCACTAGTTCCTTAGATCCCCTTTTGTCCCTAATTGGTGGTTTTCAAGCCCTAAAACACCAGACTCCATGTGTTTATGCTCTACAATCTGAAAGGACTTCATATCTAGACCTTATGGGCGTATTAGAAGTATAAAGTCTCTATGGTTGAAGTGATTGAGGTCCCTATTGAGTGTATGACCTCATAAAGAGCTTGGATTTGCCTTTTGAAGCTTATATGGCCATGCATGAATGTAAAGTTTGCAACATTACGTGATAAGCATATCTTAGGAACATAGATCTATGGTTTGGAAGCGTTGTATGTCTCAGATTTGGTCTGTATGGGAAGTGGGTTGAAGGGACTCGGCGAGTCCCAAAGTGGAACTCGGCGAGTTCTATGAAGATGGTCTTAGACTCGGCGAGTTGGATGAACAAGTCAGCGAGTCCTATGAAGATTGCCTGGAACTTGACGAGTTGTTCTTCAAACTTGGCGAGTCATATGAACTGTAACGCCCGTAGATCCGGGCTAGTCAATTTAGAGGCAATAAGTGTCGAAAATGACTTTTCGACAAAAGATTATTTATAATAAATAGTCTTAACCATGTTGTAGAATATGTCTCAAGGTTTCCGTACATATAAAGAATGCCGAAATCCGAGTTATAACGAAGAAGTTATGACCCGTCGAAGTTTTGCGGCAAAACCGGCACGATACCGGGAAGCGTAAGTAGTGAATTTACAATAGAACGAGATTTAGCCTTAGCGACCTAAACGAAAGTCGTAGAATATGTTAAACCGAGAAAATCCATAAAAAGAACGCGCAAATCTTACTTCGTATGAAGAAGTTATGATTTTTCTAAGATTCGGCTTAGCAGTGCACGACCCGAAACTCGAATTTTAGTTCGAGTGGTTTTTGGCTTATGCGACCTAAATGAGAGTTGAAGATATCATTAATAGGAACTTAATGGTAAAAAGATAGACGAAAACGGATTCCGTATTAAGAAGTTACAAATTCTTCGCGGTCATTTAATAGTCTAAACGCCTCCTACTGTTATATTTGAGATCGGTCGAGAATTAGCCGACAGAGTCTAAATGAAAGTTGTAGATCTTGATTTTACCTACGCGTTGAGGAAAAGAACATCAAAAACGGAGTTCGTATCCGAGAGTTATGATTTTTCTAAGTTTGAAGGCTGATACGCGATAGGGGTGACGTGGCACCACCAGAATTAGACACGTGGCACCACGAGAAGGTTGCCACATGACCCAACTCGGCAAGTAGGTCCTCCTACTTGGCGAGTCCGTTTAGATTTCACCCTATAAATAGAAATGTCGGGTTTCTCTCATTTCTCACACCTTTCCCCACTTCTTTCTCTCTCTACACACACACTCTCTCTCTCTCTCTCTAGCCTATCTTAAGCCCCCTAAAGTCTAGGTAAACCCCCTAGCACCCGAAGGAAGCCCCGAGGCTCCCAAAGCCTCGAGAAAAGAGCCTTTCGGCTCAGAAAAGCTGCTCTAGCGAGGCCCGGTTTTCGAGAAAACCCGTTGTAAGTGAGCTATGCCTACCCTATCTTTAGTATAGCTTATGTTTCAATATAGTAATGTTATTACTACCTTATAAGGAGTAGTTGGGCTATTATTATGGGTTATATAAGTATTGTTTAATACTTATATAATAGTAATAATAGCCAGACTATTAACTAGTCTCGTCGAATATTAGACTAAACTCTAGTGGTAATGATACTAGGTTTCGTTAGGGGATAATTGTTTTAAGAATAACGAAGTGTTGTCGGAGTGCCGATTCACCACCTAATCAGGTGAGTGCATGGTCCCTTTCATCTTACACATAGATATGAAGTATTTAATATAAATTACGTGTTGTGAGTGCATAGTCCCTTTCGTCTTACACATAGATATGAATTATTTTAATATAAATAATGTGCTATGTGTGCATATTGTCTAAATACTTGTTGTCTATGCTGGTGAAAGATTTTTATACATGTTTTAAATGATTTAAACGGTATACGTATTTTATATATAAAAATATGTTGGGTATGACATGGGTAGATGAATGATGAGAGATAAAAGATGATGTGAGTAAACATTGGCAGCTATAGATTTAGTGCCAAATAAACATCGGCAACTATGGACTTAGTGCCTATTGGACAAACACTGGTAGCTATGGACTTACTACCTGATAGAATTGGTAGCTATGGACTTAGTACCTATTAGATAAACACTGGTAGTTATAGATTTAGTACCCGATGAATAAACTATAGCAGCTATGGAATTAGTGCTTTACGAACGAGCATTGGCAGCTATGGATTTAGTGTCAGTCCTATAACCCTGGAAGTAAGGGACTTCGGAATAAACGAATGCAGGATAGATGACTCTTAGGATAAATCCTTAAGAGTAAAGAAGATAATGGGGATGGGTAATTGGGTTGATTGTTTGATTGTTTAAACATAATAATTATATTATTGTTGTAACAACCCGTCATTTCAGGTCATTGAAAATCGAGTCTTGTAACCTCTTTGAAAAAGTAATTAGAATATCATCGAAAAATGAAGTATTCAAAGGCTCTGTTTGGAGTACGCTATGTAGTAGATATCGTCTTAAGGTTTCCAAGCATATAAAGAACACTAAAATCCGAGTTATAACGAAGAAGTTATGACCATTCTAAGTTTTCCGAAAAAAAAAACCGGCAATACGAAGTTACGTAAAAACGCAAAGTTTCAATAAAATACTTTTTGACCTTAGGTGTCTAAATGAAAGTCATAGATATCGTTAAACTGCAAACGCACATAAAAAGAACGCCCAAAACGGACATCGTATGAAAAAGTTATGAATTATTAACGAATTTTCTTACCCCGACCTTTTAAAAATAAATAATAAAAAAATAATTTCGGAATTTGCCGACGGAATCTAAACGAAAGTTCTAGATCTTAGTCTCACCTACGCGGGGATATAAAGAACGTCGAAAACGGAGTTTGTATGAAGGAGATATGAATTTTAGAAGTTTATTTAAAATAAATATACATTTAAATGTAAACTCTTGGTCATATCCGAAGAGGAGTCAGCAGATAGGACCGAGGTACGCCCAGCGTACCCTCCTACGCCCCGCGTACTCAAATCAAGGGCCCCGGTTCGTCCACGTCACCCCTACTCCTCTATGCCCTCCCATCCGAAGTACGTAAGTGATGACGCCCCCGTACGCCCCGCGTACCCTCGTACGCCCAACATACCGAGGCGGTTCAGCACCCCTATAAAAGGAATGCGAGGGTTCCGGGGAAACTTGCTCATTTTCTCTCGTTTTTCTTGCGTTTTGCCTCGTTTTCCGTGAAATAATTATCCCGAAACCCCGGTTCCCATACTCGAGCCCCGAAGGAAGTTCTACGCTCCCGAGATTCCCGAGAATCCCGAGAAAATCTGCTTTTTCAAGTTAAAGTTCTGCTCGGTTTTCGTCACACCTTCTTCAATCTATCAGGTGAATTTATACCCCTACAACCACACTCTAAATGCTTTTTAAATGCTTTTTAAACACTTTTTAAGGGGGGGAATACAAGTAAACACACGACTAAAATCGTGTGAAACATCGATCTTTTGCTATACTTTCATACTGTTGTTTTAACTATCTTATGAAGTCATCATCATGCCAAACACCTCACAACACAGCTTTACCCTCTTGGGATACTTTCATACTTTCATACTTTCATACTGTTGTTTTAAATAGAAATAATGTTTTATTTATATGTTTACATACAAATACATCATATCAAGGGTAACATTCTTTACTAAATCATTTTATGCATTCAAAGAACTTATGATTTATCCTTTTTCACAATGTTTGACAAAGCATAAATCATAAGTTCTTTGAATGCATAAAATGATTTAGTAAAGAATGTTACCCTTGATATGATGTATTTGTATGTAAACATATAAATAAAACATTATTTCTATTTATAAAACATATTGTATCCCAAGAGGGTAAAGCTGTGTTGTGAGGTGTTTGGCATGATGATGACTTCATAAGATAGTTAAAACAACAGTATGAAAGTATAGCAAAAGATCGATGTTTCACACGATTTTAGTCGTGTGTTTACTTGTATTCCCCCGCTTAAAAAGTGTTTAAAAAGCATTTAAAAAGCATTTAGAGTGTGGTTGTAGGGGTATAAATTCACCTGATAGATTGAAGAAGGTGTGACGAAAACCGAGCAGAACTTTAACTTGAAAAAGCGGATTTTCTCGGGATTCTCGGGAATCTCGGGAGCGTAGAACTTCCTTCGGGGCTCGAGTATGGGAACCGGGGTTTCGGGATAATTATTTCACGGAAAACGAGGCAAAACGCAAGAAAAACGAGAGAAAATGAGCAAGTTTCCCCGGAACCCTCGCATTCCTTTTATAGGGGTGCTGAACCGCCTCGGTATGTTGGGCGTACGAGGGTACGCGGGGCGTACGGGGGCGTCATCACTTACGTACTTCGGATGGGAGGGCATAGAGGAGTAGGGGTGACGTGGACGAACCGGGGCCCTTGATTTGAGTACGCGGGGCGTAGGAGGGTACGCTGGGCGTACCTCGGTCCTATCTGCTGACTCCTCTTCGGATATGACCAAGAGTTTATATTTAAATGTATATTTATTTTAAATAAACTTCTAAAATTCATATCTCCTTCATACAAACTCCGTTTTCGACGTTCTTTATATCCCCGCGTAGGTGAGACTAAGATCTAGAACTTTCGTTTAGATTCCGTCGGCAAATTCCGAAATTATTTTTTTATTATTTATTTTTAAAAGGTCGGGGTAAGAAAATTCGTTAATAATTCATAACTTTTTCATACGATGTCCGTTTTGGGCGTTCTTTTTATGTGCGTTTGCAGTTTAACGATATCTATGACTTTCATTTAGACACCTAAGGTCAAAAAGTATTTTATTGAAACTTTGCGTTTTTACGTAACTTCGTATTGCCGGTTTTTTTTTTCGGAAAACTTAGAATGGTCATAACTTCTTCGTTATAACTCGGATTTTAGTGTTCTTTATATGCTTGGAAACCTTAAGACGATATCTACTACATAGCGTACTCCAAACAGAGCCTTTGAATACTTCATTTTTCGATGATATTCTAATTACTTTTTCAAAGAGGTTACAAGACTCGATTTTCAATGACCTAAAATGACAGGTTGTTACATCATCCCCCCGTTAGTGGGAATTTCGTCCCGAAATTAGAGTTCATGCTACGGATAGAAGTTTTATTTGCTCCTCATGTTCTTAATTGAACTCGGTTCCTCGCTTGGCATTCCAGCGAACCTTTCACTATCGGGATACGACTTTGCTTCTTTCGTTTGACTTCACTGGCATGATAACTCTTCTTGGTCGAACGTATGTTGAATGTTTTTGTGGACTGTGAGAGTAGTACATCTTGTACCCTACAAGTAGTGTCTCCAGATCTTCAGAGTAATTACCGATGCTCCTGACTCAAGATCATGTGTTGTATAGTTAACTTCCTGTGTCATAAGCTGTCTTGAGGTACAGGTAGTGACCTTTCCTTTTGCATGAGAACGCAACCAATTCATACTGATTATGATGTCAAAATCTTGGAAGTGGATTAGATGTCATGAAGATCTAAAAGAAAGTATGATTACTCCCGAATTAAGGAAAAAGGATGGGTTTTTTTGTTCTATCTGTCTCTCTTGTACCAATTGACAGAAAGGGCATGTGTTGCGCTTCTAAGTTTATTTGTATGGCAGCACGATCACTCGTAGTCTTAGGCAGTCTCCGTCCTGAAGTTCATATTAGAAATTCATACATGGTTCAACGATCATAATCTCGTGTATACGAGTCGTATATAATTAAGATTGAAAAGGTAGTCGAATAACTGATTCTTCTTTAAGCTCACATCCCATCGAGGAAAAAGAAGTTAAAGTGGAATCGTCAATTCTAAACCTATAGAACCTTGATTATATATATCACCCCTACGTATACATTCATCAGTGAGAGATCAAGCGTATAGATATTTGGATTTGATCTTGACGTACTGTACGAGTGGCACTTCAGGGATTTCTTCGGAAAGGAAAAGAATTATGAGGTACTCCATTCATGAGTAATTGGTGTTCTGATATGACGGCTTTGCTGGAAAGGCGATTTCGAAGAAAGAGATGTACGTATGAAACTGTTTTTGTGAGAATCAAATTGAATCAAGTCGTATGATAATGTCGGAATCATAAGGAAACTTAAAGACATTAGATTTGAACATAAGACGTTTACCGACAAAACACAACCGTGCAACCATCAACAGAGTTACAGTACTTTAGACTACTACAAGACTATTGCTGCGAATAAGGTATACTACAAAGGCAAGTATACGCAGCATGAGCATCCCTATACCGACGGGATCCCGCAAAAGACAAGGCTCTGGTTGCACTAGTTTTGGATGGTTTATAAGTCTGTTACAACGAAACGCCTAAATTACATTAATGTGGGTTCGGAGTAGGTTCTCCTGCAACTGTGGTCCTGAGAATCCTACCGTCTACGCCAAAATTCTTTGTGATAGGGAAATCCTTCTTGAGGTGCCCTTATCTCCTCGCATTGGTGGCATGACTAGCTAGTGCTAGCCTTAGTGGCGGGAGTGAGGTGTTTAGCCAGTGTTATGTGGAAACGAGTGCCTTCCTCATTACCCCACCTTGGAAAATGCTTCCTAAAGCGTTCTGCAGGAGTTGCCACTTGTTGTGGCATGGCAAGTCTTTGGGATCTCTAGCGCTCCTTTAGGGCTTGACGATATCGTCACTTCCTTTCGGTCTTATGGCTTCGCAAGTCTATGACTATTGCCATTTGTTGGTTTCCCGGTTTGGTACTACCATCGGAACTCTCGACTCCTTTGTCGGTCTTGCTTGTGTTGCCTGAGTTGATATGTGTAAGGAAAGTTGTCAAAGCAGTTGCTACTGCAGCTTGTAATGTAGCGGCGTCGATATGGAGGATGGGGGTTTTGTTGCTTGGCTGATTGTTTCCGGAGTGAGTGCTTCTGGTCCATTTGTTCCTCTTGTTCCTTAATGAATCTAGATCCTAATGTGCGTGTTTCAGTGGACCTTCATTACTCTGCCTATCACTTCGACTAATCGGGATCGTGTGGTTTTGGGTTTAATTACTTATGTTCTTCTAAATGTTATCATATTCACTCGATGCATTAGGGCAACTACGTTTTGAAGTTCATGGTTGAATTCACTACTAGTTTCTGAGCTTGGATTTGACTTGTTGTATGCGTGGTATTTCTAAATGATCTGTTGGGGGATACTACGAGAAGGTTGTAAAGATTCCTCACATGAGTACTTTGGGGTTTTGAAACTAGAAACCAATTGGGGTTTGTGTCGGGTTTGTCATTATGAATCGATCGTGTTTCATTAGTCGATGGTTAAAGTGAAAGGGGTCTTTTATAACACATCGAACAGGTATGGGTAGGGCCACACAATTCCACGTCGAATGCCGATGTCGGTACTTCTCATTGTAAGACGCTTGTTAGTGGGATAGTGAAATATACATATGTGTTTTTAGTGCTTTTTAGTCTATCTCTATTATTACTGCTATGAAAGTTTTCTTGAATGATTGGGGTGTTTGTTCGAGTAGATTTTTAAACTTGTGACTCACGGAACTCCTCTACGTCCCTACTATCAAATGGAATGTATGCAAATAAGTTATTGAGGAGAAATGTACCCAAAATAACCATGGGGCCTGCAAGAGCCTCCTCTTGGCCCATTGCGAATACTCGGCCTCCTCCACCAGCATTCATGATGTTTGACTCCGGGCAGTCCCTTCGGAAGTGTCCCGTTACTCCGCACTCACAACAAGCACGGTGTACTCCAACATTTGTGGCTAGAGCAATTGGTTGGGCTAGTTCTCTGCAGTAGCAGACGGTGTGTCTCTTTCTATTGCACCTAACACAGTGCATTTCACGGCAGGGTCCGTGATGATGAAAGTTGCATCGGTTGCACTTAGGCTGGTTGCCGTTGTACAACCTTTTGGGTGTAGGTATATGGTTTGTTGATTGCTTTTTGGCGTTTCTTTGAGTTGGTTTACCTCCCTTCTCGCTCCAGGGTTTTCGTTTCATGTTCTTGTGTTCGCACCTTGCGGTATTCTTATAGGCAGCTACTGGTAGGTAGCTTCGATTGTTTCTTTGATTAGGATTTTTGATATCGTTTCCTTCCCTACTTGAGTTGACCGAGTTATTGTATGCTATAATGGCTGCCACTGTGGCTATAACTGTAGCTTGCAAAGTGGCGGTGTCCAAATGTAGGAATGGGGTTGCGTTGGTAAGTTGATTATTTCCGGCTCTTGTTGCGCCGCTAAAGTTTGCTTGAGACAGTCCAACTGTTACCGCCACACTGATAGCATATTGCACTATGTTGGGGTCATATTGGGGAGGTGGTGGTGGGGTTGCGTTTCTACGTGCTGATCCACGAGGAGACATTGTTCTGATAAGGAAATAACAAGAGAAACTATAAGTTTTAATGATTCGAAAGTCGCGCATTAGTGATTTGTTATATCAGAAGTTTGGTTTATCCTTGAATAGGGTTTTTAGTTCGACTCATCAGGAGAGTAGATAAACTCATGAATTGGAGGGGCATGCAAAGGGTTTAATAAAGGAAGTACATCATATATATTATAAAACATGGTGCGTTACATTTTGTAGTTAGGAAAATTTGACCTATCTAAAGGTCTCTGATTACAAGGTTAAGAAAAGTAAGGACTTTATCCGAGGTCTTATGTTATGACAAAGTTTTGGAAGTCAGGCAGGTATTATTTATTACGCAAGCTAGCTACATGAGCCTTAGATTCCGCCAACTGACGCTCCATCTCGAGCATACATAGTTCATGTCTTGCATGGCGTGCCCGAAGTTCTATCACTTCGGTTTGAGTTGCCGTTAGTTCTCTCTGCAGCGCTTCATTTTGATTTACGATTCTCCCGTGAGCTAATTCTAACTGTCGGATGCAAACTGTGTTGACTCCAGTGTTCACATCATTTTCTTCAGTTCGATGGATGGTTGTCCGTCCTTGTTCACCAATGCGAGAAATCCGTCGAACCAATATAGGAAGGGCTCTGTCTGCTGAGCCTCCCTCGCTTAGATTGTAGAAGCTTCGGTCTCCGTTGAATGGAAGGGGTTGATCTTGTTCACGGCTCCACCTATTCAGGTTAGTTGCCCAAAGGGGCGTCGAGCCATGAAATTCTGGTCGAGGATTAGGATTTTGAACTGGAGTCGTTAACGGTAGGTTATTGTCCTCGGGATCTGAGTCTGATTCTTCTTGCATTCCTTCTTCAGGATCATTCTCTGTCCTTTCTCCATTACCTTGGTTGGGGTATTAGGGGTCACCGGGGTGATGGAATCTGGCCATTTGAGTCTATACGAGAATAGGGTTAAGAATTGATTGTAAGCTAAAGCACATGGAATTTACCCTTAAGTTTAATGGTTGTAGGTATTCGAATACTGACTTAGTATTCTTTAACGATATGCATTTGGTAAGTTTTAAATTTGTTTTCCATTGCAGACACTCCTTGGCATACGTTAGTCGGCTCTCGGACAAATATAGTTGATCAGACTATATTCTTCCCAGTTCCGATTACATGTCCCGAGGCATACCTGCACTGCACAACTTATTTATAATACTTCTATACTGCTTTAATTATGATACTGACCCTGTTGTAAATATGAAATGAATGCATGCCTACTTTTCAAAAACTAAATAAATTTAATTTTTAAAAGTATGACTCTTACTCAGAGAGTTTTTGCCCATTTGTGTTTATAGTTGTATACCAAAAATGGTTTTGATATACTTAATTCACTATAAACAATGCTCTGATACCAATCTGTCACACCCCCAAACCAGAACGGCGGAAATGTTCGGGGGTGGAGGACGTATGAAGGAGATATGAATTTTAGAAGTTTATTTAAAACAAATATAAATTTAAATATAAACTCTTGGTAATATCCGAAGAGGAGTCAGCATATAGGACCGAGGTACGCCCTGCGTACCCTCGTACGCCCCACGTACTCAAATCAAGGGCCCCGGTTCGTCCACGTCGCCCCTACTCCTCTATGCCCTCCCATCCGAAGTACGTAAGCGATGACGCCCCAGTACGCCCCGCATACCCTCTTACGCCCAACGTACCGAGGCGGTTCAGCACCCCTATAAAAGGAATGCGAGGGTTCCGGGGAAACTTGCTCATTTTCTCTCGTTTTTCTTGCGTTTTGCCTCGTTTTCCGTGCAATAATTATCCTGAAGCCCCGGTTCCCATACTTGAGCCCCGAAGGAAGTTCTACGCTCCCGAGATTCCCGAGAATCCCGAGAAAATCCGCTTTTTCAAGTCAAAGTTATGCTCGGTTTTCGTCACACCTTCTTCAATCTATCAGGTGAGTTCATACCCCTACAACCACACTTTAAATGCTTTTTAAATGCTTTTTAAACACTTTTAAGGGGGGAATACAAGTAAACACACGACTAAAATCGTGTGAAACATCGATCTTTTGCTATACTTTCATACTGTTGTTGTAACTATCTTATGAAGTCATCATCATGCCAAACACCTCACAACACAGCTTTACCCTCTTGGGATACAATATGTTTTATAAATAGAAATAATGTTTTATTTATACGTTTACATACAAATACATCATATCAAGTGTAACATTCTTTACTAAATCATTTTATGCATTCAAAGAACTTATGATTTATGCTTTGTCAAACATTGTGAAAAAGGATAAACTTTGCATACAGAACTACTACTTTAATACAGACTTAGTTGAGAATTCGTGAGACGTGTACATCTTCAAATCATACCTTTTTGCTAAAAGGTACCGCTTCAAGTCCTGTCTATAACCAGAGTCCCCCGTTCGGACAACGTGTCAAATGTGTATAGATCTATACGGGAAGTCATGATCCCGCGCCCTGACTGTTAGCTACAGTCCGTCCTTTGGGGTGACAGTTTGGCATAACGCTACGACGCCTGAAGAACGTCGCTACATACATATTATGTTCAGTATGGTTATAAAACTCATCGGATATACAATTATTATGGTATTATGCTTTTATGAACAAGTAGTTATTAAAACTATTCTTTATCTAACAAGTGCGATCTTCGTATAGCTTTATTATATAAAACTATGCCACACCTTTTAAGCACGTCGGTTGTTTGCGATTTTCGGTCTTAGAGACTGCCAGTTATGTTAGGAAAATAAGGGTTTTTCCTGCATCTAAAACAAACAACTAATAGGAAAATAAGGGATTTTCCTGGTGCAATTATTTACAACTTATAACACGAACATTCATATGCATTTCATACGTTTATAAGAAAATAAGAGTTTTTCTTGGAAAACACAACAAATCATATCTCAACTATTAGGAAAATATGGGATTTTCTGGATCTAATACATTCATTTTCAACACAACGAATCATAACTCTTTTCATTAGAAAATACCGTGTTTTCTGGAAAACATACGCGAACTTTCGAATGGCGTACATTTCTCAAAACACTACTTATGAACTCACCAACTTAATTGTTGACACTTGCTCTTTGAAATAACTTGTATTCTCAGGGAACCGCTAAGCAGGTTTGGAATTCAACTTTTCGGGATTAAACGTGCTGATGTTAATTACTTCTTTTGATAGATGTTTATGTATTTATCTTTTGAACATGTAACGAATACAATTATGTAAACATTTTGGAAACCTTAATATATATGGTGGTGTGTACTTTCCTTTCTATGAACTGTTATGATATTGGATATGACATCCTCCGCCCCTGAACGTTTCCGCCGTTCTGGTTTGGAGGTGTGACAATTGTGGGTTGAAAACCCTATGTACTCACCAGGTTTCCCAACCTGACACACTCAGTTTATTTATATCACAGGTATTGATATGAAGTCACATTACACTGAGAGATTAAAGAGATCTAGATCACTAGTGTAAATAAATGTAAGTTCTGTTTATGCTTATGTTCCTGTATTGACGATGACATCCCAAACGTTTTAAAATGAATAAAATACGTTTCTTCGAAAATGTTTTGATAACGTATTTATTGTATTTTTTTGGGAACAAATTCCGCAACATTTTTATGAAAAGAGATACTCTAACTTTTATAATGCATAAATAAAATCGGTCTTTTCTGGCCGTGAAAATGCGGATGTCACATGAACTGTTGTTGAGTAAGAGGGGTTTAGGTGTTAAAGGTCCAACCCTTCGTATCTGCACGCGGAGTTAGCAATTTAACATGTAGCAATAGTCCCAGAAACCTAAATCCTCATAAAGGATGCTCTAGTGAGGATTTGGAAGCGAGTAGGAGATCTGCTCGTGGGGACTCGGCGAGTCGGATCGCGAGTCGGTTCTATCGTCCCAAGTAGTGAGTTAAGGGTGACTCAGTGAGTGAGAAGAGGGACTTGTTGAGTAGGACCGGGTTATTAGGAGAAGGACTCGGCGAGTATGTGCCATGACTCGGCGAGTCCAGTCAACTGGAAGTTGAGTTTGACCAAGGAGTTGACCTTGGACCAGGGGTGGGTCAGTCATCTGACCTAAGGGTATTTATGAGTGACTAATCTATGTTTATGATTTATAGTCGGAGGATTACCGGTTCAGCGGTCAGGCGCTTAGCAAGCAGACTTTCAGCAGCTACTTTTGAGGTGAGTTACCTTCCAGTAGTGGTGGTCTACGGCCACAATGTCGGCCCACCAGTAGCAGTTGTCTGATTAGATGTTTGTCACTGTGATACTCATCTAGGGTTGCTACTACCTGTGATATGTTTATGTGCTAGTATGATATGATGCTATGTGCTAGTGACAGTAGGGAGATAGTCCCCAGATTACCGGTCGATAGGGCCGAAGGGGCAGTCATGCTAGATAGATTATGTGATATGTGTTATGTGGTAGTAGTAGGGGTGAAATAGTCCCCAGCATCCGATCGAGAGGACCGAAGGGGAGACTAACACCCAGATATGCTATTTAGCATCCGGTTGAGAGGACCGAAGGGGAGACGAGCACCCAGATATGCTAGTCAGTATCGGGTTGAGAGGACCGAAGGGGTAGGTCGGGCACCCAGATATGCCTGACAATATATGTATGTTATGTGGTTATATGGTATGTGGTACAGTGGGGGGGACTCAATAAGCTTCGTGCTTACAGTTTTCAGTTTTGGTTTCAGGTACCTCTTCTTCGAAGGGGAAGGAGCTGGCGCGGTAGCTGCACATCATACACACACACACACACTGTTTTTTCCGCCTTCCGAGATTGTTCTGGGATTTGTACTCTGCCTTTTGGTTGATTTCGTATTCTTGGTTTTCCAACACGATGTATGGATGCGGAATGATCTGATCAGACAATGTTTTATTTACAAATGTTTTGCAAAGTGTTTAATTTAAAAATGAAATATTTGGCTCGTATTTTGGGATGTTACAAGTTGGTATCAGAGCCCTGGTTTGAGGGATTCGGACATGCCTTCGGGGGTGTCTGAACTCAAATCAAGGGATTAAGGAATTTTGAAAAAAAAATTTCTAAAGGATTAAGTAAAGAGTTTTAAGAAAGAACGAAGTGTGTGATGTGCGCGACCGGCCAAGCTCAAGTAAGTATTCCCCAAAGTACCCATACAAGTTATGTTATGTTTAACAGTTTCAGTAGAAAAACATGCTAAAATAGGACTAAGGATCTAGGAATGATGCCTTATGTTCCTGCTTTATGTGCTTCAGCTTATGAGAATTGCATGCTAGTATTCGGTAGACAGCGGTAGGATAGCCTAATTAGGTTATTCCTGGTAGTATGAGCTTAGCATAATGTGCTAGTGCAGCTTCTGATGTTGAGGATAGATTTGCTTGAGTAGTTTTCCTCCGTCCGAATGATGCTTGCTTTGTGCTACGTGGGACTCTGCGTGATGGAAGTTAGTCATTAGGTGAATACGTCACATTACATGTGATCAGGGTTGAATAGTCTCAGAGTACTGGGTTTGGCCCTATTGTGCAGATCTTGTTTAAGTCTAACCGTTGTAGGGACGAGTATGTTACTCGATGGATTATCTGGGCCTCATCACATGTGATGGTATTCAGGTAATGGCTAACTGGCATTATAAGGAGGCCTTCAGCGGCTGAGGACCGGTTTGGGTGGAGTCACAGATTTTTCCCTAGCGCAAGCCTAGAATGGGAATAGCATAGGGTCAGTAGTGGAAAAAGGGATCTAGTGGAGTCAAGGCTGTCCTTGAGAAAGGTACGGATAGATGTGGAAGGTAGTATGGGCCCGTACTACTGAAAGCAGAGGATCCGTACCCGAATTAAGGAAGGCTGAGGCAAGACCAGGGAACTTGTAATAGATGTGATCCCTTTAGAGGTATTAGTATCACTAATGGTTGCCATTGTGTCTTGCAGAATGGTGGTACTATGTCAGAGGCCAGCAGGTGGCAGTTCTAGAGAGGGATCGGGTTCCGAGCCAGTAGATGAGAGGCTACGCGAGTTCATTACGTCAGAGATCACCAGAGGCATCCTTGAGTCGACCCCCATCATTTTCGGGTCCATCAAGGAAGGGATAGTTGAGCTGATGGAGGACCGCCTCAGGGTGTTCAGGAGTGACATGGAATCTAGCCAGTCAGGATCTTGCACACTGTCCTTTAAGGACTTCAGGGGTAGTGTTGCGTTGGATTTCCATGGGGCGAAGCACCTCATTGCTGCCAGACGATGGATCGCGGACATTGAGTCCGCACAAATGACCAGCTTCTGCCCTGAGGGGTCGAAGGTGAGATATGCAGCAGGGTGTTTGAGAGACAGAGCTAGAGACTGGTGGGAGTCTGTTGGTGACTCATTGGGAGCCTCGATGTTGAGGCTATGACATGGTCGGATTTTGTGACCCGGTTCTGAGCAGAGTTTGCGTCGGCGGTAGAGCTTCAGCAGCTGGCTAGAGAGTTTTTGGACATGAGACAAACTACGGAGACTATGGCGGAGATCACCGCGAAGTTCCAGGAGAGGGCATTGCTGGTGCCCCAGTATGAGGAGATGAGGTTATCAGGAGGACCCTCTATCATGACATGCTACGAGCTGACATTCAGGAGCATGTTAGTTTTTCAGCTTGCCCTACCCTGGATTCCATGATTGCTAGGGCTAGGGAAAGGGAGATTGATCTGGAGCATATCCAGAAAAGGAAGGCAGAGGAGGGACAGGTTGCGGGGGCTTCGGGGAAGAAGCCCAAGGGACCGGACGCAGGGCCGAAAGGCCAACAGGGGCGAGGCTGCTACAAGAAGTGCGGAAAGATGCATGAGGGAGCGTGCAAGCTGGGATCGTCCGGCTACTATAAGGGAGGTAAGTTGGGCATTTCAGCAGGGATTGTACCGCCCCTAAGCCTGTCTTTTCGACGTCTGAGTTGCTGTGTTTCCACTGCAACCAGAGGGGGCCACAAGAAGGCTAATTGCCCCCAGTTGACGGCAGCATCAACGCCAGTGAAGGCGCCAGCTCCAGTGACCCTGCAGATCACAGATGGCCGGCAGGGCAAGTCGGAGGCTCCTGTGGTGAGGATCCGGGCCTTTCAACTGACTATAGAGGAGGCACACGCCATACCCGATGTGATGATGGGTATGATTTCTTATTTATGCTTTATGTTATGATGCTGTAATTTTGATATGTTATATGTATGTGCTCTGTTTAGGATCATTCCATGTGAACGGTATCCCAGTAAAGGTGTTGTTTGATTCGGGGGCTACCCGATCATTTGTTTCTCTTACTCTTAGCAAGAAGTTTCCTCAGTCCTCGGGCATGTTGCATTGCCCTTTAGAGGTTGAGATTGCGGACGACCGGTCGGTGCGAGCATCAGAGGTTTTCCGGGATTGCGTATTGAGATTGTTTGAGGAGCGGTATCTGGTCGACCTGGTTCCCATACCTATGCGGGGGAACAAGGTTATTAGCGATCTGGATTGGTTAAGCCCCAATGGGGCAGTGATTGACTGCGCGCAGCAGTTGGTGCAGCTCAGGACCCCAAGTGGGGGAGAGCTGGTGATTCAGGGCGAGAGGCCACAGCAAGGACCAGCCTTATGTTCAGCAGCGAGAGCTAGGCGTTACCATCAGTTGGGTTGCGCAGGATATGTCGCTTATGTCATGGACGCCCGGGAGGCGGGTAAGGCGACAGTGGGTGATGTGCCCGTGTTTCAAGAGTTTGCGGATGTATTACCCGAGGAGTTGCCTAGGATACCTCCGGAGCGACAGGTAGAGTTCAGGATCGACCTAGTCCCTGGTGCGGCTCCGATAGCCAAGTCACCATACCGGTTGGCTCCTCCCGAGATGCAGTAGTTGTCTACACAACTGCAGGAGCTGTTAAACAATGGATTCATTAGACCGAGCATTTCACCTTGGGGAGCCCCAATTTTTTTGTGAAGAAGAAGGACGGGTTGCATCGGATGTGTATAGATTATCAGGAGTTGAACAAGGTAACAGTGAAGAACCGTTACCCACTCCTGAGGATTGATGATCTCTTTGACCAGTTACAGGGAGCATCTTGGTTCTCCAAGATCGATTTGCATTCAGGTTATCATCAGATGAGGGTTAGAGAGGAGGATGTGCAGAAGACCGCGTTTCGGACACGCTATGGCTATTATGAGTTCGTGGTGATGCTGTTTGGGCTCACCAATGCTCCTGCCGCATTCATGTACCTCATGAACCGCATGTGCAAACCAGTTACATTGATGACATCTTGGTTTATTTCAAGACACAGGAGGAACACGAGGGGCATCTACGAGAGGTGTTGGAGACCCTGAGGAGGGAGATTTCATATGCTAAGTTCTGCAAGTGTGAATTCTGGTTGCGCGAGGTGCAGTTTCTTGGGCACCTTGTCAACCAGGATGGGATTTCGGTGGATCCGGCCAAGGTAGAGGCCGTGATGAGGTGGGAGGTTCCGAAGTCTCCATCTGAGATTCGGAGTTTCCTAGGATTAGCGAGCTACTATCGGAAATTCATTCAGGACTTCTCCAAGATAGTCGTACCCCTGACACGGTTGACTAAAAAAGTCGTGGTCTTTCGATGGGGGCCTGAGCAGCAGGCAACGTTTGTGGTATATTGTGACGCGTCCATTTCGGGGTTGGGCGCGGTACTGATGCAAAGAGGGCATGTCAGTGCCTACGCTTTGAGGCAGCTGAAGCCTCACGAGGCAAACTACCCGACGCACGATTTAGAATTGGGGGCGGTGGTCTTCGCCCTTAAGATTTGGCGTCATTACCTCTATGGGGTTCGGTGTACCATATTCACGGACCACAAGAGTTTGAGGTACCTCATGGATCAGCCGAATCTGAACATGAGATAGCGTTAGTGGTTGGATGTGGTAAAGGATTATGATTGCGAAATCCTTTATCACCCGGGAAAGGCCAATGTGGTGGCCGATGCGCTTAGCTGCAAGGCAGCACCGATCAGGGATGTCTGTTTGAGGATGACGGTGGTGACTCCCCTTTTAGAGCAGATTCGGGAAGCTCAGCAGGAGGCTATGAAGGAGGAACATCGGAAGAGCAAGTGGATAGTGGGTCAAGTTACCTACTTCAATTATGATAGCCGAGGATTATTGACACTACACCGTAGGGTGTGGGTGTCGTATCACGGAGGCGTGCGCCAAGTCTTGATGGAGGAGGCACACAAATCCCGATTCTCCATTCATCCCGGGGCAACGAAGATGTATAGGGATCTTCGTCTAGACTATTGGTGGCCCTGCATGAAGCGGGATGTGGCTTGGTACGTTGAGCAGTGTTTGACCTGCAGGAAGGTCAAGGCCGAGCATCAGAGACCGCACGGCAAGATGCAGCCGTTGGACATCCCGTTGTTGAAATGGGAAGATATTACGATGAATTTTATCACGAAGCTTCCGAGGACCGTGCGAGGAGTGGATTCGATATGGGTGATCGTGGATCAATTGACCAAGAGCGCCCATTTTATTCCAATTTAGGAGAGCATATCGGCCGAAAAGTTGGCCGACATCTATATCTAGGAGATAGTGGCGCAGAACGGGGTGCCAATATCAGTGATTTTAGATAGGGATGTGTGTTCTATTTCCAGGTTTTGGAAGAAGATTCATGACGAGTTGGGCACTCGTCTGCATTTTAGCACCACCTTTCACCCGCAGACAGATGGTCAAAGTGAGCGGACCATCCAGACTCTTGAGGATATGTTGCGGGCATGCGTGCTAGACATCGGTGGTATTTGGGATACCCATCTTCCTCTAGCTGAGTTCTCATACAACAACAGCTACCACGCGAATATTGACTGTCCTCCCTTCGAGATGTTGTATGGGCGGAGATGCAGGACCCCGATATGTTGGGGTGAAGTTAGCCAGAGCGTCATGGGGAGCACCGAAGTGGTGCTCAAGATGACAGAGAAGATTTAGCAGGTTCGGATCAGGCTTTAGACTGCTTAGATTCGGCAAAAAAGTTATGTCGATAAGCGTCGATCGGACCTGGAGTTCCAGGTCGGAGATATGGTTCTCCTGAGAGTGTCATCTTGTAAAGGCGTCATTGGATTCATGAAGTGGGGCAAGTTGGGACCGAGGTATATTGGACCGTTCAGGGTTATAGCCCATGTGGGCAAGGTGGCATATAGGCTAGACTTGCCAGCCGAACTCAGTCAGATACACAACACTTTTCATGTCTCTCAGTTGCGGAAGTGTCTAGTGGACGACTCAGCAGTAGTACCCTTGGAGGACATTCAGGTTGATGGCAGCCTGAATTACATCGAGCGGCCTGTAGCGATCCGAGACCAGAAGTCAAAGGATTTGGGGAACAAGAGGTTCGAACTCGTGAAAGTGCAATGGCAACACCGGAAAGGATCAGAGTGAACTTGGGAGCCGGTGGGAGAGATGATGGAGCACTACCCCGAGTTGTTTCAGGATCAAGCAGCAGACTTCGAGGACGAAGTCTAAAATAAGTGAGGGAGATTTGTAGCACCTGGTTCCTGGTACGTATTCCTTGTAATTAATATTTCTTCAATATTGCATTTTTGGCCTTGGACTCGGCGAGTTGAAGGACCAACTCGCCGAGTAGAAGCGGGATGAAACGTGGGGTCTAAGCTTTGGACTCGGCGAGTCGATTCTCGGACTCGGCAAGTAGGCCATGTTTGGTCAAAAACCCTAACTCGGGTGTTTTCACCCTATTTAAACACTCTAACTCGGCCTCCCTTGTCCCTAACACTTCCAAAAGAGGTGTAGAGCGAAACCCTAGCTCCCTTTTTGTCCTTGTGAGTGATTTTGGCCTTGTGAAGGAAGTTTGAAGCTTAAGAGAAGAAGAAGGTGGTGGAAGAGTGCAAGGTGGGGCAGTAGATCCGACATCCACCCTGCAAGAGGCTTCCATTCAGGTAGAAAAGTCCCTACCTTGATCACTAGTTCATTAGATCCCTTTTTGTCCCTAATTGGTGGTTTTCAAGCCCTAAAACACCAAACTCCATGTGTTTGTGCACTATGATCCAAAAGGACTTCAGATCTAGACCTTATGGGCGTATTAGAAGTATAAAGTCTATGTGGTTGAAGTGATTGAGGTCCCTATTGAGTGTATGACCTCATAAAGAGCTTGTATTTGCCTTTTGAAGCTTATAGGGCCATGCATGCACGTAAAATTTGCAACTCTACGTGATAAGCATGTCTTAGGAACATAGATCTATGGTTTGGAAGTGTTTCATGTCTTAGATTTGGTCTGTATGGGAAGTGGGTCGCTGGGACTCGGTGAGTCCCAAAGTGGAACTCGGCGAGTTCTATCAAGATGGTCTTAGACTCTGCGAGTTGGATGAACAACTCAGCGAGTTGGATGAACAACTCGGCGAGTTGGATGAATAACTCGGCGATTCCTATGAAGATTTCTTGGAACTCGACGAGTTGTTCTTCAAACTTGGTGAGTCATATGAACTGTTGCTGAGTAAGATGGGTTTAGGTGTTGAAGGTCCAACCCTTCGTATCTGCACGCTGAGTTAGCAATTTAACGTGTAGCAATAGTCCCAGAAACCCAAATCCTCATAAAGGATGTCCTGGTGAGGATTTGGAAGCGAGTAGGAGATCTGCTCGTGGGGACTCGACGAGTCGTTCTTGGACTCGGCGAGTCGGATCGCTAGTCGGTTCTATCGTCCCAAGTAGTGAGTTAAGGGTGACTCAGTGAGTGAGAAGAGGGACTTGTCGAGTAGGATTGGGTTAGGAAGAGGAGGACTCGGCGAGTCTGTACCATGACTCGGCGAGTCCAGTCAACTAGAAGTTGACTTTGACCAAGGAGTTGACCTTGGACCAGGGGTGGGTCAGTCATCTGACCTAAGGGTATTTATGCTATGTTTATGATTTATTGTCAAAGGATTACCGATTTAGCAGTCAGGCGCTTAGCGAGCAGACTTTCAGCAGCTATTTTTAGAGGTGAGTTACTTTCCTGTAGTGGTGGGTCTACGACCACAATGTCGGCCCACCAGTAGGAGTTGTAAGATTAGATGTTTGTCTCTGTGATATTCATATAGGTTTGCTACTACCTGTGATATGTTTGTGTGCTAGTATGATATGATGATATGTGCTAGTGACAGTAGGGTAGATAGTCCCCAGATTACCGGTCGATACGGCCGAAGGGGCAGTCATGCCCAGTCATGCTAGATAGATTATGTGATATGTGTTATGTGGTAGTAGTAGGGGGTGAAATAGTCCCCATCATCCGGTCGAGAGGACCGAAGGGGAGACCAGCACCCAGATATGCTAGTCAGCATCCGGTCGAGAGGACCGAAGGGGAGACCAGCACCCAAATATGCTAGTCAGTATCCGGTCGAGAGGACCGAAGGGGTAGGTCGGGCACCCAGATATGCCTAACAATATATGTATGTTATATGTTTATATGGTATGTGGTATAGTGGGGGGACTCACTAAGCCTCGTGCTTACAGTTTTTAGTTTTGGTTTCAGGTACCTCTACTTCGAAGGGGAAGGAGCTGGCGCGGTAGCGGCACATCATACGCACACACTGTTTTTCCGCCTTCCGAGATTGTTCTAGGATTTGTACTCTGACTTTTGGGATGTTACAAAAGCCCTTCGCAACCAGCCGTGCCTTTAACGTATGCGCTTTCCCATCCATGTCGGTCTTCTTCTTAAAGATCCACTTGCACCTGACCATCTTACTACCCGTTACATTGTCAACCAAGTTCCAAACTTGATTGTCATACATGGATTGAATCTCGCTGTCCATTACCTCTTTCCATTTTGCAGACTCACGGACCGCCATGGCTTCCTTGTAGTTGTTAGGTTCATCCAAATTTATTATTGTACTATCACTGATAAATGTATTACCTTCAACAGTTATATGGAAACCATATAACACAGGTGGAACATTAACTCTACTAAAACTTCTTAGAGGTAAGGACCCGTCAACTGGTTCAATAGGAATATCTTCCTTAAGTTGAGCGCTAGTGTTAGAGGTTCCATCATCGCTTGACTTTTGAAGCTCTTCAAGATCAATTTTCCTCCCACTATCCTCTTGGCATATGAGTTCTCTTTCGCGGAAAACCCCTCTGCTTGCTACAAAAACCACGTTGTCACTTGGTCTGTAGAAAAGATATCCAAAAAAAATTTGAGTGTAGCCGATGAAAATACATCGCTCACTGTGAGGTTCAAGCTTGTCGTTAGTCTCTCGTCTTATGAAAGCCTTGCAACCCCAAACCATGATATGTGCTAACGAGGTAATCTTCCTTTTCCACATCTCATGAGGTGTTTTCATGATGCTGGTGGGTTCCTTTTATAGTTGAGGTTGCTAGGGTTTTCAACTGGAAACCCTAATTTCCCTTGCTTTGGCCCTCAGCAACACATGGACTCCCACATGGTAAGCCTTACACGAACACTCTACGGGCTTCCCATAAATTTTCTTCCAGCCTATACCAATAGGATCCATTAGCCCAAACTATAACTACTACTGATTTACATAATCGGTCCCCATTCTTTTAATCAGTCTCTTTTGATCACCAAATTAATTCCAAATTAATTTCTGATCAATACTAATTAATAAATATGCTTTCACAATCAATATATTATTCATATAATATTAATAAACCATTTAAATAACCTCTTTCTCCAAAACTCATTCTGTCCAGTTGTTATGGTGAAGGAAACGCAAAAGGACCATGCTACCATCGGGTCAAGTACATACTAATTATATTTATGGGCTTAGACACCTAATCCAATAGTCCAAAGGATTGTCTCATAACTCTCCAAGTCACCATAAAAGTATTTCACATTTCTAGAGAAAGGGGAGTTTTTCATCTAACCACATAAGCAAGATTCACATATATCAATCGACTTAGTGTCATTTGCCCAGGAAAGTCCAATCTTTTCGAGTTGAGATATGCGCTTCTGGTTTATGTGTCTAAGGAGACAATGTCATAGATATGTTTGATTCAAATCTTGTTTAAGCCTTTTGGTGTTAACATGATAAAGACAATTATTTTTTGAAGTGTCATCTAGGTTTAGTTCATAAATTCCATTCATGGGTCTAGCCTCAAAATAGAATATTCCTTTCAAGAAGGATTATATATTATCATCAACAAATTTGAAGTAATAACCAGATTTTCTTAAATGTGAAATTGAAAGGATGATTCAAGTGATAGAAGTAATTAAACACACATTGTATAATGTTAATTCCTGAACATATGGTAAACATAAATCAAAATGTCCTACGGCTTCGGCTGCAACCCATACGCCATTGGCAAGATGTAGCACCATCTAATTTGCTTTCAGTTCCCTACTCTTTATCAACCCTTACAATGAACTACAAATATGAGTTCCACAACTAGTTTCAAATACCCAAGTGTTAGATGAAAAAGTAAACAATACCATTTCAATCATGAAAATAGATATACCTGAAGTGCCCTCCCCGACCTAGGGCAAGATACTTAGGACATTTCCATTTCTAGGGCATTTCCATTTCTAGTGCCTAACAACCCCACACTCAAAGCATGTAACTTCTTTAGGAACCCTTTCCTTCTTCTTTAGTGGTGGTTTTCATGAGCTTTCTTCCCTTTACCCTTGCCATCTTGTGGCTTCCCATTGAAGTTCTTTCCTTGCTTCTTCTTTTTGACATGTCCCTCCCTAATCATGAGCAGTTGAGGAGTTTTTTTTGGGATGTTCTTCTATGTAGTTTAGATAATCAAGTGTAAATCAGAGATTGGTTTCTCCCACTTATTCATGTTATAATTCATTATAAAAGTGTCATAAGACTTTGGCAAAGAGTTCGGAATTATCTTTGTGGCCAAGTCTTGGGGATTTGGAGAGCCTAATATCTCTAGTCGATCAAGATGGCTTTTCATCTTGAGAATATGTGTGCTTACATTCCTAATTTCCTCTATTGTGATATCATGAAGGGCTTAAACAGTTTCAAACCTCTCAGTTCTAGCTTGTTAACCAAACACCTCCTTGAGATGTTCAATAATGTCAAAGGTAGTGATGAGTTCTAGATCTCGGTGAAGATTAGGAATCACAATGGCCAGCATACAGCATGATACATCAACAGAATCATCTATATGGTTAAGCCATGCATCATGTACAACCTTTGGTAGAGAAGGTGGTTTATCATGGACTTATGTTTCAAGGACATAAGATTTCTTTTCTTATTTCAAAATGATTCTCAAAATTTTTTGCCAATCTAAAAAGTTGGAATGGCCTTTATTTCTTTGTCAAGCATTGATCGAATGTTCAATGGGTGGTGGCATGTTACAATAGTTGGTGGATCCATCTACAAAATTTTAACAAAGTTTTCATTTATTATTTAATTCATTAAAAATAATACCCTTTTGTTTCCAAAAACATTATTTAATTAAGTTCTAGGATCCAAGTTACAAAATGAATAAATGGTAAGGTGACCTTTATCCTATTCACATAATTTTAATAGGGTAAATAGCATTTATTAATTACACCAATTGTAATTCCTCGATGTATGAGACCCTTAACAATCCATTTGTTAATTTGACATGTTTGGTCTCATATATGCATTGGAACAATCTTGCTTAGGTGACCTTTATCACAAGAAGATTACAATCAAATTATACAATTAGATAAACTTGAATAATTGGCCTATAACTTGGTCATAGAAATCGCAAAAATATTCCCACCAAAAGATGATACTATGGTTAGGTATCCTTTATTCCACTAGCATTATACAAATGTTGTGCAAATGTTTCTAAAGTTACATGGCATAGGCTTTCCTTTTGAAAAAAAAAATTGTATATTTATTATTCTATTTTATAACATGTGAAATCATGATAATTGTGTCATCCAATTAATCAATGTATCAATTTTCCAAAAATCACTTCAAAAGTTCATATATAAAAACCAGTTTTTATATTTCGACGTGGTTCAATTTTAAAATTAATATCTAATATTAAGTTTGAGTTTGAGCCTTATAGAAACTTTAATATCAATTAATAAAACTTCTTTATTCTAATACTTTGGAGTTTGGATAAATTACAAAATCATAACATTTACACTTATAATTTATTATTCAAAACTTACCATAATAAACAATTTATAAAACCGGATTTTATTTTAATGTGAAAACATGTTACATCTTATGTCCATAGTTTATATTTTGAAAACCAAATTTCATGTGATGTATATTTAGTTCAAATATTATTTTGAGTTTGCGAACATCTAATTTATCAAACACACCAAATCTTTACATAAAAATAAACAGCACAAACATGCATTTGACAGAAACAAGCCATGATCTAGTTACCGCTTTTGTGAGTCAGCACAAAAAGTATTAAGTCCTTCCTAAAGGAACAAAATGGACCAAATGATCTTTAAGTTGTTCTTCATACTCCCACTTGCTTTGACAATCTAATTTGTAGCAAGTTTTCAAAATATTTTTTAAAAATTATAAGACTTTTATAAGACATTATAAAAACTGAGAGCACCTCCATGGATCTTCAAAATGACCTTCATCATCATATTTTTACATTTTTCATAAAATAAATATAATCTAAAACTAATATATTACATAAAAATCACAAGAATGAAAAACTAGCTACTTTATATTACATACTTTATGAATAAAAGAATATTACAACCATTTTTAATAAATCATACAAACAACAAACCAAATGGTCCATGTATTGCTCATGCATTCTAAAAATGCATAATAGCATTAAACAACAATTGTTTTCTCAAACAGCTTTAACTGAAAAAAAATATATGTAAATTTTTGTCACATAAAATAACAATTTTAAAGTTGTCAAAGAAAATATGTATGAACTTAGTTTTATACAAAAGCAAGTTATCCATATTCTTTAAATACTAATATTTACAAAACTCATAAAGTATAACCAAACTTGCAAGGTGACTCTTAATACCAATTGTTGGGTTTTATTTTAAAAATAAATTCAAAAACTCAAAGATTAGCAAACGAATGACTTGAAATTTCAAAATAACATAAGCTAGTTATCACCCAGCAAGGATCATCTTGCAAGAAATTAAAAAGTTAAACATAATCATAAAAGAGATGAGGATGTAACAACCTTTGTTTTTCTTTGGGTCCTCTAGGGGAGTCTTGATAGTTGATGAAGAATATGGAACCTTTAAGACACCAACAAGAATTCAACTTGAGATGATGCTAGTCATAACTCTTGTATTCTTGAAGCAAACCAAATATGATCCAAAAAAGCAAGTATCTTAAACTCTAATACTTCAAAAGCAAGATAGAAATAAGAGAGAGAGAGAGAGAGAGAGAGAAATAGGGCTAGATTTTTCTTAAAGAAAGAATGAATAAATTGAAAACCTTTCTAACTAGTTAAAGTAGAAACTAAGTCTAAAGTCGTTAACCTTTAAGCCCTGACGACAATTAGACAAACTTATCTACCATGAATGCAAGACATGTTTATTTATTTTTATTAAAGAATTCAAAATACCACACTTTTCATCCAAGAGAGTGTTGGATTAGGTGTCTAAACCCATAACTATAATTGGTATGTAATTGACCCGAGAGTAGCATGGTCCATTTGGGTTGCATATCACCACGATAATTTGATAGGATGGACTTTTGAGAAGAGGTTAGTTAAGATTTATTAATATATTATTGTTGTGTTTTGAGCATTCTAACACTCCTAGGTGTACATGCAAAAATGAACATCCAAGGTATTATCCTAATCTAGCATACAAAACAATGGATATAACAAGATAGAATACATACCTTATTCATGTAGAAAGTCTTCATGAAGCTTGAGTGCCTAGTGCCCCAAGTGTGACACCTCAAATGGTTCACACAACACCAAATACACTTGAAATAACTTGAGAGAATTCTACACTTCATGAAATTGGCTAGCCCTCTCTAGAATAATACTAGTCGCCAATTTTGTCAAGAATAAGATCTTTATATAGTGTTACAATTAGGGTAAACCCTAATTGTCATGACTTTCCATTTCCTTGGATCCATGGGTTTAGATACACCATGGAGCATCCATGGACCATCCTATGGGTTTTAGCCCAACTTGATGATCCATGGAGCATTAGCCCACTATACAAGTATGGATGATTTACACAATCAACCCATATATTTAATTAGTCTTCTTTTGATCACTTAATTAATCCTAGATTAATTCTTGATCAATACTAATTAAATAATCTTATTATTCTTATTATTAATATACTAGAATTTATAATATATTAATAACCATAAGTGTCTTATTTCTCTCATTATAGTCTATCCAAGTGCATGATGCCATGCAACCCAAATGGACCATGCCGGGTCGGGTGAAGTCTTACCAATTATAGTTATGGACTTAGACATTAATCCAACAATTATAAGTTCTAATATATTAATATGAAATCATATGATATAATTAGTATTGATCAAGAATTGATTTGGAATTAATTTAGTGACCAAAAGAGACTAATTAAATTAATAGGTACTAATTATGTAAATTAGTTATATATATGGTTTGGGCTTATGATACATGATGGACTAAGTTTATGCATGAATCCATGAAGAGTTGGCCCACTCTAATCATGGATCGTGGATAATAAGCCCAAGTGTATGGATTAGGGTTTACCCATGAATCTTGGATTTCTAAACTATATATATGACACCTTATTGCCTAAAATTGGTTGCACAAGTTTTGGAAGAGTGTTCTTGAAGAGCCATAACCAATTTTAGTGTGCATAAACTCTCTCAAAAGTCATCCTTTGTCTAAGGTGTGTTGTGAACCATTTGAGGTGTCACACTTGGGACAGTAAGTTCTTAAAGGCCAAATACAACAAGTTCTACAAGCTACATAAAGAGGTAAACTCCTAACTAGTATTTTATGTTGTTAATCTCAATTGCGTGCTTTTTGTAGTCTTAATGCTTTGGAAACAACATTGCATGTATAATTAGAGAAAACATAGATCCAAAGCATTTAGGGTTGTATGTGCACCATAGGATGTTGTAGTATACTAAAACCCATCATTGGTATCAGAGACTAGGATTGTTTTCTATTATATTTGATGCATTGCTTAAGTTTCACGGCTGGAAAAATCATTTTTCTGCATTCTGACTGATGAACTCGCCATGTCCATTGGGTGACTTGACGAGTCCACTCAGAAATGGACCAACTCTACGAATCCAGTTCATGTACTCGCCAAGTTGGTGCTCGAGTGTGCATAATTTCGAGTTTTGGCCAGAAATTGGATTAGGATCATTACCCCAAACTGTTTTTTGAACCTTGAAATCTGTTTCTTCATAAGGTAATGACCATGCTTGTCCAATTTAAAGATAATTGTCATAATTTCAATATTTGTATTAGTTTATATGATTAGGCTAATTTCTTGAAGATTGATGATATGAATTATCTTGTACTTATGAGTTTAGTTAGATCATGAATAAGTTATTTGATAATTTTTGTTAGTTAAAAATATGATCTAATTTCCTTAATGAAATCCATAACTTGTCCTCAAGTTATGGAAAATGAAAAGGTTTTCTTTTAAAAGGATATTAGAACTCATAGGTTATGGAAAATGAAAGGTCTCATTTTTAAGTGTTATTTTTAAATGGTTTTAAAGTCTTCCATAACTTCTCCTCAACTTATGGAACTTGAAAAGTTTTTCATAAAAACTACATTAAACTCATAAGTTATGGAAATCAAAAGTTTTGACAAGAAGTTTTAGAATTTGTAAAGTCTCACTTTTGAATACTTTAATTCCAAACCCTAGAGTTTTAAAAGTTAAAATTCAACCCTTATACTATTATATTATTATAAGTTTAATAATTATATATTTGTATAAGACAAGTCAGTCTTACCATTAGTTGGCCTCATTCACGAAGTCGGTCTATAAGGGGGGGGGGGGTATAAGGTTACTGCCTATAAAATGAATGTTTAATGCGTGTCCACTCTCACCCACCGTGTGACAACCCGACACTTTTACACTGTACAATCGATCCATATACCCATATTTCACTTGAATATAGCATCTTTTAGCAGAATTTTGGGTCCGCACAAATGCAAACCCCTCACAGCCTGCCAGTGTGCGGCCAGCCAGCCGCACACCCAACCGCAAACCCCTCCCAGCCTCACACCCGACCCTATATATAGTAGAGGACCCCCCCCCTTCCATTCACTTTTGGCTGCACATTCTCTCTCTCTAGAAACATCATCCAAGAACACTTAAAAGGCCTCCAAAACATGAAGAACATCATCTTTAAGCTTGTTATAGAGGTAAAACACTTGAATCTAAGCTTAAAACTCATAGTGTTCTTCGTGTTTTTCACCCCTTGAAGGAGTGCGGCCGCACACCTTCATCAGGTGGCCGCACACATGCAAAAGATCCTCCAAAGTGAGGGTATGGCCTCTATAATCAATCTAAGACTTAGTTTGACACTTGAAACCCCTCAAAATCGACACATAGGACTCAAACGAGGGGTGTACGGCCGCACACTCTTGTGTACGGCCGAACACACCCTCTATACGGCCGCACACTCTAGTGTGCAGCCTCACACACAATTCTGGCCGAATTCCCTATCCGCACACTCACTTTTATGGCCATACACCCACTCTAGTACCCATATTTGGCCTTAAACTTGTAGGAATGACTAAGTACGAAACATGGGACACTTAATCCTAATGAATCCAAGTCTTTAGGGTGATTTTCCATCATGTTTAGTCATGAAACACCCTAGCTCTAACTCATATACGTGTCACCATCTGATTAATACGGACCTCTTGTGTTTAGAGCATCCGTTGACATTCAACACTCATATCAATTGCACACTCGAACCCTACGATAAACTGTGAGTTCATACCCCTAAATTAACCTTTCAAATGTTTTGAAATGCTTTTATGGGGGGATACAAGTTGAATCCAACAAATCGTAGTATCAATCACATGTGATTTGTAACTTACAATCAAAAAGAATTTCTATACTTTTAACCGTTTTACCATCAAAACTGCTTTCAATGTTTATCAAACTCATTTTCATGTTAAATTGTTATAAAAACTATTTCCAAACTCTTTGAAACTTGTTATGTTCCTAATATATCTACATCAATATATTTATATAAGTAAGACTTGAAGGACTTAGGACCGATACCTCACCTTATTTCCTATTCTTGTTTGATTGGGGTCTTCAGGTATATTGTTATCTGTCCGAATGTCGTTGAATTCTTAGTTATATATTGTATGTAATTATGTTGGATATGAATGCCTCCACTCAGTTCAATACTTATGTGTATGCGAGTTAGACTACAACATTCTATTTAACTATAATAGATATAGTTAAGGTTTACCACTCCTTACTATCATTACTATGATACTTACCATAGTTAGTGTTATTACAAGTCTCTACATGTTAAGCACTATACAAGATGAATACTATATACTATACAACAGAACACTAAATACATAATACCGAGAAGCACACTATACACTAAATACACGAGAATATACTAAAACAGAATGTGATATGCTATTCCTCTATACGGCACTTTACTACGCCTTTGTGACATCCCCAAAAATCACGGCCAAAAAAGACCGATTTTGTTTATGCTTTGTTTAAAAATCAGAGTAACATTTTAAATAAAAATGTTGCGGAATTTGTCCCAAAACAAAATATGATAGACATTTATCAAAAGCATTTTCGTTGAAATGTATTTCATTTAAAAGACTCGGGATGTCATGTTCGATACAGATCATAAGCATAAACAATACAACATAGGCCTTACTACATTATTCCGTATTTACAGCCTGGTGAGCACATAGGGTTTTCAACCCACAATAAATAAGTTTATTAATTTCCTCAACCAACAATAACCCGATTACCCGTTCCCGTTATCCTCACATTACGTCCCTAAGCATCTATCACAAGGGACCTATCCTAAGGATTATCATCGGGACGGACACTACTGCTAAGGGATTCCTTAGCAATAAATGTCCTTAAGGCAACCATGTGGGGGATGGAGTACATCTGGTGAGCTCACAGTTCAAATAAACACACAGTTCAAATAAACACCTACAGGTTGCGAGCCTGCTAGTGTTCCACTGGACTGTCTAGAATAGTCTGTGGTCGTCATCTATTCTCTGCTAGATGATTGGATCATCAATAACATCTATAACGAGGCCTCTCATTATTTTATTTTGTCACACAGCAACTATTACCTCTACCCATGTTTTACCCAACACATTTTGTAGATATAAAATACATATACAGTTTAAATCATTGAAACATGTATTAAACGTTCATCCAGCATAGATAGCAAGTATTCAGATAATATGCACAGATAGCACGTAATTTATATAAAATACTTCATATCTTTGTGTAAGCTGAAAGTAACTATGCACTCACTTGAAAAGATGGTGAATCCGAACTCAGACAGCGCTTCGCTTCTTAAAAATAATTTCCTTCGACGAAACCTAGTATAATTACCACTAGAGTTTAGTCTATTATTCCCCGAGACTAATTAATATTCTAGCTATTATTACTATTATATAAGCGTCAAACAATACTTATATAGCCCATAATAATAGCTCAAGTACTTATTATAAGTTCCTAATAACGTTACTATAATTAAATAAACGATATACTAAAAATAGCATAAGCGTAGCTCACTTACAGTTGGTTTTATAGAAAACCGGGCTTTGCTTGGAGCAGCGTTCCCGAGCCGAAAAGCTCTTCTTCTCGGAGCCTTCGATCACTCCGGGGCTTCCGCCTCGTGCTAGGGAGGTTCCCTAGGCTTTTCGGAGGGTTTCAAGGCTAGGGAGAGGTTCTAGAGAGAGTAAAGAGAAAAAAGAATGAGAAAGGTGTGAAGAAAATGAGGGTGGGAGAAGTTCTATTTATAGGGTGAAAATTGACTGAACTTGGTGCCACATGTCACCATCTAGTGGCAAGACTTGGGGAGAAAGCAATGGCCAAGATTGTGCCACATCACCCATTTTCGCACAGCACACTTCCGACTCTTAAAATCTGTAACTTTCACATACGACCTCCGTTTTGACGTTCTTTATATCCACGCGTAGGTAAAAATAATATCTACAACTTTCATTTTTACTCCGTCGGCTAATTCTCGACCGATCTTAAATTTAACAGTACAAGGAGATTATACTGTTAAACGTCCGCGTAAAATTCATAACTTCTACATATGGATTCTGTTTTCTTCTGTCTTTTTACCATTGAGTTCCTATTGATGAGATCTTCAACTCTCATTTAGGTCGCGTAAGTCAAAAACCGCTCGACCTAAAATTCGAGTTTCGGGTCGTGCACTGCTAAGCCGAATCTTAGAAAAATCATAACTTCCTCATACGAAGTCGAATTTGGGCGTTCTTTTTATGGATGTTCTCAATTTAACATATACTACAACTTTAGTTTAGATCACTCAGGCTAAAAAGTCCTCCATCGTAAATTCAGTATTTACGTCTCCCGGTGCCGTGCCGGTTTTGCCGTAAAACTTCGACGGGTCATAACTTCATCGTTATAACTCGGATTTCGGCGCTCTTTATATGTACGGAAACCTTATAACATATACTACAACTTGGTTAAGATTATTTATTCTAAATAATCTTTTTCTGAAAAGTTGTTTTCGACCCCTATTATCTCTAAATTGACTAGCCCGTATCTACGGGCGTTACAATTATCTCCCCGTTAGGATGATTACGTCCCAGAATCATTAATGAAAGAGGATTGTATAATGACTCCATACGTTATCTCTTCATCCTGGGTAATAACTGTAACTTTTATGTTGCTTCGAACGAGTACCTAACTCTTGGACTCCTTGACTGTAGGCAGTGCTCGGTCTTGCACCTGCTAGTTAGACTTTCAATCATGACCTTCGTGTCACAACCTCATTCTTTATCAGAGACTCCTTCTTCTTCTTAACAAACGTAGGATAAGTTAATTTGATTACTACAATTGACCGATTTGTCATATTCTAATGACCTATCATCGTATGTAGCAATGCTTAGACTCAGGTCTCTTAAAGTCAAATTCCGGAATGGAATATGCCTTCCTTCATCGTCTAATGTGATATAATCACATTTTAACATGTAGCATTTCTAGCTACCAACTTCTTTAACAACGAGCGTGATACTTCTATTGATCGCTTTGATTTCAATCGTTTGGTTTAAGTCGGACGCTACATCAAACTTGGTTCTCTAAACCACGTAACCTACTCATCATAGTCGAACTCAATGTGATATGACCACTAGGGTCAGGATAACAAAAATCTTCTTAGTTATTACCGAAACAATGGTAACGACATACTTGAATAAAACAAAATCAATTATTAGTTTCTTGGTAACCTTGTGACTTTCCCTGATCCAAGTGTGAGTCATGTGCTTACGGTAGTATAGGCCTCTACTACCTTTCACACCTACTCATACTCGTCCCAAGTATTGTCCCGTAGTTTTCCAAGTCACCATACAAGAAAATCACATAGAAACTTAACACATAAAATATCAAAACGAAGGTTGTATATTATTCCTTGAAACGATTACATGGGTGTTCAAGTTCGCCTTAGATTATGCCTCTAATAGGCTACACCATATGACACTATCTACATGGCTTCTTCATAACTTGATCTCCATGTATCCATCCTCACTCCTGATTCCTTGCATCGTCAGCTGCTTCGTCTAGGATCATATGGAATGCTCTTGCCTTTGGTTTTGGCGGAATGTTTGGTCTTGCCGCCTCTTTCTTTTTCGGGCAATCCTTAGCAACATGCCCTTCTTCATGGCATTCATAACACACCCTTTTGCTGGCGGTGCACTCGTTGGCGTAATTTCCGGTCTTCCCACACTTGTAGCAAGTCACTTCTTCACTACATTTCCCAAAGTGATTCTTCTTGCACTTCTCGCACCATTTCACTTTGTTTCCTCCTCCGCTAAACTCCTTTGAACCAGACTTGATCTTCTTATTGGGCCTCGTAGACCCCTCAAAGTTCCTCTTTTCGCCAACCTCAATCTTGTTGGCAGTTCTTCCCTTAATCATATCTTCCACAGACTTGGCAGCCCAGATAGCTGCCTCCAGAGTAGGTGCCTGACGCACTGGCACTGCGTACTCCCATGGAAGTCCCTTTGCGTACTTGTCAATTTTCATCAGCTCATCTGGAATAAGGCGAAAGGCGAACTCCATCTTCTCTGTGAAGTTGTTGGTGTATTCATCAATTGACATGCTTCCTTTCTTCAAGGTCAGGAACTAGTTCTCTAGCTCGAGTAAGTTTTGAGCTGAGCAGTACTTTCGTTTAAACTGCACCAGAAACTCTGCCCATGCCAGTTGCAGGGGCTCATTGGGGCTCAAAGTCTTCCCTAGGGTATTCCACCAGTGAACAACGCATACTCTGAATTATCGTACTGCCAACGTGGTTTGTAGCTTGCCTTTGCAACCACATGTCATGAAGGCCAATTCCATCTCTGACATCCAATCCCTGACCCCGATCGGATCTTCCTTCCCAGTGAAAATCGATGGCTTGCAAGTTAGAAAATCTTTGTACTTGCATCCATTCCTCTCGACTCCTTCATCATGATTGTTGCTCCTAATCACCGGGGGATCAGCTTGACCAACGGTCCTACTGTCGTTCCCTTCCTCAGACTGCCCGTCATTCAGCTCGGGCTGTTCAATAGGCATCGTAATTTCCTCTCGAGCTTGTTGAAGTAAACGCCTTGTTTCCTCCATTTGATGATCCAACGTCATCTGGATCAATGCTTGCACTCCGGCCATCGTAATTGGCTCGGGTGCAACTTCTACTACGAGTGGTATTTGTTGTATCATTGGGGGCTGATCTCGGTTCCCAATTGCATTCACGTTTCCGCTACGGGTCCTTGCCATCTTGATCTATACACCGAATAAGGTGAATCTAGATCTTTATTTAGGATTGACGTTTAAATCTTCCTTATCACTCCGAAACGTTTATATGCTAGTTCTAATATCGTAGTTAAAAGCTTAGAATCCTAAACACATAAGGTTTCCAGATCCGGTCGGCAACAGACCATAGATCCGAACAAATAATAGCATGTCAGGCACAAAGCATTTAGCACATAAAAGCATTTTAGGCATAATTCCTAAAATAAGCTAGTGCTCACACCTCACAATCATCGCTTAGCATTCTAAGTTTAAGCCTAGAAATCCTACAAATTCCTAGTTCGCTTAAACTAATGCTCTGATACCAACTGTGACATCCCCAAAAATCACGGCCAGAAAAGGCCGATTTTGTTTATGCTTTGTTTAAAACTCAGAGTAACATTTTAAATAAAAGTGTTGCAGAATTTGTCCCAAAATAAAATATGATTGAGATTTATCAAAAGCATTTCCGTAGAAATGTATTTCATTAAAAAGACTCGGGATGTCATGTTCGATACAGATCATAAGCATAAACAATACAACGTAGGCCTTACTACATTATTCCGTATTTACAGGCCTAAAATCCATTAATCTTTCATCCCAAGATATCACATCTATGCTCATGCGCCACTACCTGTAATACAAGAAACTGAGTGGGTCAGGCTTGGGAGCTTGGTGAGCACATAGGGTTTTCAACCCACAATAAATAAGTTTATTAATTTCCTCAACCAACAATAACCCGATTACCCGTTCCCGTTATCCTCACATTACGTCCCTAAGCATCTATCATAAGGGACCTATCCTAAGGATTATCATCGGGACGGACACTACTACTAAGGGGATTCCTCAGCAATAAATGTCCTTAAGGCAACCATGTGGGGGATGGAGTACATCTGGTGAGCACACAGGTTAAATAAACTCACAGTTCAAATAAACACCTATAGGTTGCGAGCCTGCTAGTGTTCCACTGGACTGTCTAGAATAGTCTGTGGTCGTCATCTATACTCCGCTAGATGATTGGATCATCAATAACATCTATAACGAGGTCTCTCATTATTTTATTTTCTCACACAGCAACTATTACATCTACCCATGTTTTACCCAACACATTTTGTAGATATAAAATACATATACAATTTAAATCATTGAAAACATGTATAAAAGTTCATCCAGCATAGATAGCAAGTATTCAGATAATATGCACACATAGCACGTAATTTACATAAAATACTTCATATCTATGTGTAAGCTGAAACTAACTATGCACTCACTTGAAAAGGTGCTGAATCCGAACTCAGACAGCGCTTCGCTTCTTAAAAATAATTTCCTTCAACGAAACCTAGTATAATTACCACTAGAGTTTAGCCTATTATTCGCCGAGACTAATTAATAGTCTAGTTATTATTACTATTATATAAGCGTCAAACAATACTTATATAGCCCATAATAATAGCCCAAGTACTTATTATAAGTTCCTAATAACGTTACTATAATTAAATAAACGATATATTAAAAATAGCGTAGGCGTAGCTCACTTACAGCTGGTTTTATAGAAAACCGGGCTTTGCTTGGAGCAGCGTTCCCGAGCCGAAAAGCTCTTCTTCTCGGAGCCTTCGATCACTTCGGGGCTTCCGCCTCGTGCTAGGGAGGTTCCCTAGGCTTTTCGGAGGGTTTCAAGGCTAGGGAGAGGTTCTAGAGAGAGTAAAGAGAAGAAAGAATGAGAAAGGTATGAAGAAAATGAGGGTGGGAGAAGTTCTATTTATAGGGTGAAAATTGGCTGAACTTGGTGCCACATGTCACCATCTAGTGGCAAGACTTGGGGAGAAAGCAATGGCCAAGATTGTGCCACATCACCCATTTTCGCACAGCACACTTCCGACTCTTAAAATCTGTAACTTTCACATACGACCTCCGTTTTGACGTTCTTTATATCCACGCGTAGGTAAAAATAATATCTACAACTTTCATTTTTACTCCGTCGGCTAATTCGACCGATCTTAAATTTAACAGTACAAGGAGATTATACTGTTAAACGTCCGCGTAAAATTCATAACTTCTACATATGGATTCTGTTTTCTTCTGTCTTTTTACCATTGATTTCCTATTGATGAGATCTTCAACTCTCATTTAGGTCGCGTAAGTCAAAAACCGCTCGACCTAAAATTCGAGTTTCGGGTCGTGCACTGCTAAGCCGAATCTTAGAAAAATCATAACTTCCTCATACGAAGTCGAATTTGGGCGTTCTTTTTATGGATGTTCTCAATTTAACATATACTACAACTTTAGTTTAGATCACTAAGGCTAAAAAGTCCTCCATCGTAAATTCAGTATTTACGTCTCCCGGTGTCGTGCCAGTTTTGCCGTAAAACTTCGACGGGTCATAACTTCATCGTTATAACTCGGATTTCGGCGCTCTTTATATGTACGGAAACCTTATAACATATACTACAACTTGGTTAAGATTATTTATTCTAAATAATCTTTTTCTGAAAAGTTTTTTTCGACCCCTATTATCTCTAAATTGACTAGCCCGTATCTACGGGCGTTACAGCCTACGCCGTGTAACCATAGTCTCCTGGAGGGAGAGCGGGCTCTACGTGTATAGATCTATACAGGGCGGACACTATCACATCCCGACTGCTAGCTACAGTCCAAGCCGACTAGGCCCAGAGATGATAACATGTTACCACACTACGCGTGACCCGGAGGGTCACTATACATTCAATCGCTTATCCGCATGCTTACATATAAATTCACATTTGGATCATTAAACTAACAAAATAAGTAATACCGGTAAATTAGACTCCCCGAGATGTATTTTATACTTATTACTACTTAGATGCTGCAGTTTATTTACCATTCAATCAGCAGTAACACTGTTGGAATAATACATTATTTTCCCATTTAGAGTCAAATTGGGAAAACTTTTACACACTCAAAGGATCAAACCTACAAGTAACCAAGTCTTGGCAGAAGACTACTTTTACTGGAAAATATAGGATTTTCTAGAGATATACACTATTTTCAAACTTGATAACAACTTTCATGTTTTATACAAGCAGTGACACTAAATTCTTATGAACTCACCAGCTTTACGCTGATTCTCGTTTTCAAAATAACTTGTATTCTCAGGTCGTCAGTAGACAGGTATAGACGCAGCTTTTGAGAAGACGGAGCACATACAAGACTCCTCTTTATACTTTGATTATACTTTTTGGTGTCTAATAATGGTATAGAACACACTGGTATTACAATTACTATATTAATGCAATGGATGTGGTTGCTTGTTTTTACTATTATGCATTGTTATGATACTGCACATGACGTCCTCCACCCCAGAACTTATTCCGCCGTTCTCGGTTTTGGGGTGTGACAGATTGGTATCAGAGCATTGTTTATAGTGAATCAAGTATATCAACCCATAAAAGATATACGAACTATAAACACATCGGGATTAAAACACTCTGACCAAGAATGTATACTTTTAAATAATAAAATATTTAACTAAATATAGATATACACACCCATTAATACAAAGGCTCAGTATCATACTAGAACATAACAAAGGTATTAAGATTGTTGAACAACATAATTAGGCTTAGAGACATATAGTCAAGTGATCAACTACATTTTCCTAGGAGTGACTAGCATGTGCCTAAGAATGGTTGTGGTGTTACTTCAAGTCTAAAAAAAAAAAAAAAAAAAAAAAAAAAAAAAAAAAAAGAAAGAAAAAAAAACCTTACCAACACTACCACAAGAACATCTAAACAAGAATACTATAGGAGTATTCTGCATTCTATTAACTACATATGTGTGAGCTAAAAGGGTCGTTACTAGTAGGGCAATAATTGCTAAGTGGGTACACCACGGTTACATGTGACTAAGGCGCTATAGACTTAGAATCTGTGACCTTTGCTTCATTTCCTGTTCTTGTTTGATTGTGGACTTAGAGTTAGGGTCACTTATTCGAAGGTCTATCCTGTTTCGGTTACATGTAATTGGTATGCACTATGCAATTATTGGGTCGGCTAATAAGGATCATGTTATAAGTATCCTAGATTAGTACATCTATTAACCTTTCTTCCCCCATTCTCACGTAGTTAGCATGGCTGGCTTCCACCATCCCGACGATCCGTACTATCCAAATCAAGGCATTGGAGGATGGCTTGAGGAAGAGTCAGAAGATGATCACCCGATCCCTTTGGACGATCACCATGCAGAAGGCTTTTCGGATAGCTCCGACTCCGAGCCAGAAGTCAACAACCTACCCCCTGTAGCTCCAAAACCCAACCCCCGTCCAGCATTCCAAGGTCCCACTCCCATATGGGCAACAACCTTGGATCGATAGAGCGATGAACAGGGTCAGCCCTTACCTTTCAACGGAGACCGAAGCTTTTACAACATAACCTAGGGTGGCTCGGCTGATCGAGCCCTACCCGTCATGGTCCGGAGGATTGCTAGGAACGTCGAGCAAGGTCATGTAGCTATCGGCAGAGTTATGGAAATTGATGCCAACTCTAACCTTAACATTGTCCGTATCCGCCAGCTGGAAGAAGCTATGGATAGGACTAGGAGGACCAATGAGGCTCTACAGCAACAGCTAGCTGCATCCCGAGCCGAAGTCAGGGAACTCCGAGTGCGTCAGAGAGCACAGGAACGACATCTTCAAGAAGTTTTGCGCCAACTGGCTGATCTTAGGGTTCGCCCAAGGGATACCCTTCGCCAGTAGAAGATGTCAACTTATCTCCCTCTGTTGTTTAAGGAATAGCCTTTTCTTTTCTATGCTCGGTAGAGCACTTGTCTGAAAACATTTCTAACTCTGAAAGTACTTTACCTAGACTCCTAGACTGTCAACATTTTCCCTTATGGTTTGATGTAAGACCTATTGTTAGGTCACTTTTCCCGAACTCATAAGTACGTCATTAATACCAGTAATATTGGCAGTTACCTACTCTGTTGCTATGACTCTATCTGATGGTTGGACTATGTCGATTTAGTCCATGAAGCACTCTCATCATGTTTGCAATTGATTCTAACTATTGTCGTCATCTCTATAAACTTTCAGTAAAAGATGCCTCCCCGCAAGCACCCGAACAGAGGCAGACCTGCGACTCAAACTCCACCTCCACCACCCCCTCCTCCGCAGTTCGATCTGGTGCTATTTCAGACAGCTGTAACCGCAGTTGTGACTGCAGCTATGGCCCAAATGAATTTTGGCGATGCAAGTGGACCCGGAATGGGCACCAACTCTAGACATGGTGAAATCCACCCGTGTGCACAAGGGTGCACCTATAAGGATTTCATGAGCTGCAAACTGACATTCTTCAATGGAACCGGAAGGATTATTGCACTGTCTCAATGGATCAAAAGAACTGAAGCCGTTTTCGAGATGTGCTCGTGCCGCGAGGAAAGCAAAATCAAGTTCACTGCTGCTACCTTCACTGAAAGGGCCCTGACATGGTGGAATGGCCATGTCAATTCACTCTCTTTGGTGACAGCCAATGCCATGGGCTGGGACACACTGAAGGACCTTCTAAGAAGGGAGTACTGCCCTAGGGGTGAAGTCCAGAAACTCGAGGAGGAACTCTGGAACCTCAAAATGAAGAGGGCTGATATAGTGGCTTATACGGCCAGGTTCTGCGACCTGGTAGCTATGTGCCTAACATGATTCCTTCTGAAAGCAAGAAAATTGAACGATACATCAGGGGTTTAGTGCCCCCGTATCGAGTGAACGTTCTAGCATCACACCTTATGACCTTTGACAGCGCCAAGGAATTGGCCCACAAGTTGATCGATCATGAAGTTCCTTCCACTCCATCAACAACCACAATGGTTGCCATTGTACCAACCACATCATCCGACAACAAGAGGAAACGGTGGGACCGGAAGAAGGGCAAGTCAACTCAATCATCATCCAAAAACCAACAGACAGTGGATGTCCATGCTACCACTACTCCTACTACCCATGTACCAGCAAAATCCTATGCTGGAAACCTGCCCAAGTGCCCAAAGTACCCTTCCATCATAACGGCCCCTAGCGTGAATTGTACTGCACTAATTGCGACTGGAAGGGCCATACCACCCGACTTTGCAAATCTCAACCCAAACCCATTTCCCAGGTCCCCGGGTCGGGAGTAAGCCAGGCCTGTTATGGTTGTGCCGAGGTAGGGCATTTCAAGAAAAACTGTCCGAAATCTGGGAATGCGAGAGGAACAGGGAGACTACTTGCTATTGGCCACAATGAAGCAGTAGCAGACCCCACAGTAGTCATAGGTACATTCCTTCTCGATGACTCTTATGTTTGTATCCTATTCGATAGTGGAGCCGAAAGAAGTTTCGTAAACAATAACTTTAAACACTTACTTACACAATCCCCGCAACCATTAGAAGAAACCTTCGTCGTAGAAATAGCTAACGGAAAGACAAACAACTCTAACGAAATTTACATAGGTTGTACCCTCACGCTAGATAATCATTCGTTCCCAACCGACCTTATACCAGTATCGATCAAGAGTTTCAATGTCATTGTGGGAATGGACTGGTTGAGTCTCTATCATGCCAAAATTCGGTGTTTCGACAAAGCCATCCATCTAAACCTCTCGAATAACGAAACCTTGATGATCTACGGAGACAAGCCCAGTACGAGTCTTCATATCATCTCGACTATACAAGCCCAGAAGTACTTGCGTAAGGAATATTGTACATTCCTTGCACACGTCATCGATACAAGCCAGAAAGCAAAATACCTGACAGGCTTCCCCGCAGTATGCGACTTCCCCGACGTCTTTCCAAAGGAGCTGCCAGGTTTACCTCCCCAACGTCAGGTCGAGTTAAGGATTGACCTAATTCCAGGAGCTACCCCTGTATCCAAATCGCCCTATCGACTAGCACCTACCGAGATACAAGAACTGTCCGGTCAACTTAACGAGCTGCTCAGCAAGGGCTTCATAAGACCGAGCCTCTCACCCTGGGGAGCACCGGTCTTGTTCGTAAAGAAGAAGGACGGATCGTTCCATATGTGCATTGATTACTGAGAACTCAACAAGCTGACGGTCAAAAATCGCTACCCTCTTCCTCGTATAGACGACCTATTCGACCAACTGCAAGGGGCGAGTTACTTCTCTAAGATCGATCTGAGGTCCGGATACCACCAGTTACGAGTGCTTGAGGAGGATATCCCGAAAACAGCCTTCCGAACTCGTTACGGACACTACGAGTTCGTAGTGATGTTGTTCGGACTGACCAACGCGCCCGTAGTATTCATGAATTTAATGAATAAGGTGTGTCGTCCTTACGTGGATCAATTCGTAATCATCTTCAATGTTGACATACTTATCTACTCTCGGAGTAAGGAGGAGCATAGCGATCATCTACAACAAGTGCTGGAAACCCTACTATCGAAGAAGTTATATGCGAAGTTCTCTAAGTGTGAATTCTAGATCCGAAGAGTTGAATTCTTAGGACATGTGGTTAGCGAGGAAGGAATCCATGTGGACCCATCCAAGATTAAGGCTATTGAGAACTGGTCAGCACCGAAGACGCCTACAGAAATTCGTCAATTTCTAGGCCTCGCTGGCTACTACCGCAGGTTCATTCAGAACTTCTCTAGGATCGCGAAACCCCTTACCACCTTGACCCAGAAAGGGGTGGCCTTTGACTAGGGAGAAAAACAAGAGAAGGCATTCCAAACCCTGAAACGAGCCTTGTGCACCGCACCGATACTATCCCTCACCGAAGGGACAGAATATTTTGTGGTATATTGCGATGCGTCCAATCAGGGGCTCGGTTGTGTTCTGATGCAACGAGGTAAGGTCATCGCCTACGCCTCAAGACAGCTGAAGACACATGAGGTCAACTACACCACACACAACCTCGAATTAGGAGTGATTGTGTTCGCCCTAAAGATCTGGATGCACTATCTGTACGGTACGAAGAGCACGATATACACCGATCACAAAAGCCTCCAACACATACTCAACCAGAAAGAGCTTAATATGAGACAACGACGATGGGTCGAGCTACTCAATGATTACGACTGCGAGATTAGTTATCACCGGGGAAAAGCTAATGTAGTAGCAGACGCCTTTAGACGAAAGGAATATTCTGGTTGAAGATTCAAGTCATTAACAATGACTATCGATTCGCATCTATCAGCACAGATTAAGGAGTCTCAGCTCGAAGCTTTGAAACCTGAGAATGTAGCGGGAGAATGCCTGTGAGGAATGGATAAGAACCTAGAAGTTAAGGGTAACGGAGCATTATATCTCAAGGACCGAATTTGGACACCGCGACACAGTGGCTTCAGAGACTTGGTCATGAAGGAAGCACACAACACTCGATATTCCGTTCACCCAGGTTTGGATAAGATGTACCTTCATCTCAAGAAGTTATATTGGTGGCCAAACATGAAAGCTAAAATCACTACCTTTGTGGGCAAGTGTCTGACTTGTGCCAAGGTGAAGGTCGAATATCAGAAACCCTCAAGTCTGCTCCAGCAGCCCGACATACCTGAGTGGAAATGGGAGATTATTTCTATGGATTTCATTACCAAATTACCCAAATCCCCGAGTGGGTAAGATAACATTTGGTTAATTGTCGATCGATTGATGAAATCCGCCCACTTCCTGCCGATCAAAGAACTTTTAAGATGGAAAGACTCACTCGAATCTACATTCAAGAGATTGTTCAACTGCATGGTGTTCCTATATCTATTATCTCCAATAAGGATAGTAGGTTCACTTCGAGATTCTGGCAATCACTACAAAGCGCCTTAGGAACGAGGTTGGACATGAGTACAGCCTACCATCCACAAACCGACGGACAAAGTGAGAGGACTATCCAAACTCTGGAAGATATGCTATGAGCCTGTGTGATCGACTTTGGTAAGGCGTGGGATACCCACTTACCCCTTGTCGATTTTTCCTACAACAATAGTTACCACACGAGCATCAAGGCAGCTCCATTCGAAGCCCTCTACGGCCGAAAGTGCAGATCCCCTCTGTGTTGGGCTAAGGTGGGTGACACTCAGTTAGCTAAAGGATGAGTTCCTGACAGTGCTCTCACGGGTCCGGAAATCATTCGAGAAACGACCGAGAAAATAGTGCAGATTCGTGAACGATTAAAAGCCGCTAGAGATCGACAGAAAAGCTACGCAGACAAACGAAGAAAACCCTTGGAGTTCCAGGTGGGAGACCATGTCCTTCTGAAAGTCGCACCCTGGAAAGGCATGATACGCTTTGGAAAGTGTGGAAAGCTGAATCCAATATACATAGGGCCTTTCAAGATTCTCACTAGAATTGGCCCCGTAGCTTACAAACTCAATCTACCTTGCGAGCTTAGTAACATATATCCTACATTCCATGTCTCAAACTTGAAAAAGTGTCTATCCGACGAGACTCTTGTAATCCCACTCGACGAGATCGAGATCAACGAAAGCCTCAATTTCGTGGAAGAACTTGTGGAGATTATGGATCGAGAGGTCAAACGAACGAAACAAACGCATCCCTATAGTGAAGGTTCGCTGGAACGCCAAACGAGGACCGGAGTTCACTTGGGAGCGTAAGGATCAAATGAAACTTAAATATCCCCATCTTTTTACTTAGTTATTTGTACTAACTTAGCTGCTTGAACTCTAATTTTGGGACGAAATTCCCTCTATCGGGGGAAGGATGTGACAACCCGACACTTTTACACTGTACAATCGATCCATATACCCATATTTCACTTGAATATAGCATCTTTTAGCAGAATTTTGGGTCTGCACAAATGCTTTAGGTTTAGTATATCTTAGATATGGGTCTTAAGAAGGGTTAGGAAGGGTGTTGCATCACAAAACCAAGCCAAACACACCAAGAGAGGTGTGTGCGGCCGCACATTAGAGTGTGCGGCCAGCCAGCCGCACACCCAACCGCAAACCCCTCCCAGCCTCACACCTGACCCTATATATATAGTAGAGGACCCCCCTTCCATTCTCTTTTGGCTGCACATTCTCTCTCTCTACTTTCTCTCTCTAGAAACATCATCCAAGAACACTTAGAAGGCCTCCAAAACATTAAGAACATCATCTTTCAGCTTGTTATATAGGTAAAACACTTGAATCTAAGCTTAAAACTCATAGTGTTCTTCGTGTTCTTCACCCCTTGAAGGAGTGCGGCCACACACCTTCATCAGGTGGCCGCACACACGCAAAACATCCTCCAAAGTGAGGGTATGGCCTCTATAATCGATCTAAGACTTAGTTTGACATTAGAAACCCCTCATAATCGACACATAGGTCTCAAACGAGGGTTGTACGGCCGCACACTCCTATGTACGGCCGCACACTCCAGTGTACAGCCTCACATACAAGTCTAGCCACATTCCCTAGCCGCACACTCATTTTTATGGCCATACACCCACTCTAGTACCCATATTTGGCCTTAAACTTGTAGGAATCACTAAGTACGAAACATGGGACACTTAATCCAAATGAATCCAAGTCATATACGTGTCACCATCTGATTAATAGGAACCTCTTGTGTTCAGAGCATCCGTTGACATTCAGCACTTATATCAATCGCACACTCGAACGCTACGATAAACTGTGAGTTCATACCCCTAAATTAACCTTTCAAATGTTTTTAAATGCTTTTATAGGGGGGAATACAAGTTGAATCCAACAAATCATAGTATCAATCACATGTGATTTGTAGCTTACAATCAAAAAGGATTTCTATACTTCTAACCGTTTTACCATCAAAACTGCTTTCAATGTTTATCAAACTCATTTTCATGTTAAATTGTTATAAAAACTATTTCCAATATTTTTTAAACTTCTTATGTTCCTAATATATCTACATCAATATATTTATATAAGTAAGACTTGAAGGACTTAGGACTGATATCTCACCTTATTTCATGTACTTGTTTGATAGGGGTCTTAGGGTATATTGTTATCTGTCCGAATGTCGTTGAATTCTTAGTTATATATTATATGTATTTGTGTTGGACATGAATGCCTCCACTCAGTTCAATACTTATGTGTATCCAAGTTAGACTACAACATGTTATTTAACAATAATAGGTATAGTTAAGGTTTACCACCCCTTACTACCATTACTATGATACTTAGCACAGTTAGTGTTATTACGAGTCTCTACATGTTAAGCACTATACAAGAAGAATACTATATACTATACAAAAGAACACTAAATACATAATACCGAGAAGCACACTATACACTAGTACACGAGAATATACTAAAACATAATGTGATACGCTATTCCTCTATGCATCACTTTACTGCGCCTTCGTCGTGTAACCATAGTCTCCTGGAGGGAGAGCAGACTCTACGTGTATAGATCTATACAGGGCGGACACTATCACATCCTGACTGCTAGCTACAGTCCGAGCCGACTAGGCCCAGGGATGATAACATGTTACCACACTACGTGTGACCTGGAGGGTCACTATACATTCGATCGCCTATCCGCATGGTTACATATAAATTCACATTCGGATCATTAAACTAACAAACTAAGTAATAACGGTAAATTAGACTCCCCGGGACATATTTTATACTTATCACTACTTAGATTCTGCAGTTTATTTACCATTCAATCGGCAGTAACACTGCTGGAATAATACATTGGGAAAACTTTCACACACATAAAGGATCAAACCTACAAGTAACCAAGTCTTGGCAGAAGACTACTTTTACTGGAAAATATAGGATTTTCTAGAGATTTACACTATTTTCAAACTTGATAACAACTTTCATGTTTTATACAAGCAATGACACTAAATTCTTATGAACTCACCAGCTTTACGCTGATGCTCGTTTTCAAAATAACTTGTATTCTCAGGTCATTAGTAGACAGGTACAGATGCAGCTTTTGAGAAGACGGCGCACATATAAGACTCCTCTTTATACTTTGATTATACTTTTTGGTGTCTAATAACTATACAGAACACGCTTGTATTACAATTACTATATAAATGCAATGGATGTGGTTGCTTGTATTTACTATTATGCATTGTTATGATACTACACATGACGTCCTCCACCCCAGAACGTATTTCGCCGTTCTCGGTTTTGGGGTGTGACACACCGCTTACTTGACTGGTGGAGGGTTGTCAGTCGAACGGATAGGATAGGACATTAATTTTCATTAATAGTATAATCATAATTATAAAGTAACTAAACCTTTATAAATTCCCAATCTTAGTAACTTAGAAAAAATGTGAATTTGGTGCTAACCCATGAAATTGCACTTTGCACCTTTCCAAGTCGTTATTGGAGCGTGTTTGGTTAATCGGCAAACTAACTCTGACCAACAAGGGTGGAAAAGGGTAGCTCGATGTTTATCATAGATCAATGGAGTGTGTGTGGTTAACCGGAACATTGATTAGGTGATAAATGACATCGAGAATACCAAGCTAATTTGCATGGTTATTCACACCTTGTTTGTGATCCTCGGCATCCCAGTCACAAACTTGAAGGGCATAATCGAGATTTCAACATGCCATAGAAAATTTCAATGAATCTCAAAGGATCTAGGAATTTCAGTCCATTTAAAACTTAATAATCCTATTCATTTTTCATGGTGGAAATTGGTAAATCGTCATTTACCTACCTTCAAATATTTTACAATTGGATTACGGCATCCCTCTTTCAAATTGAAAAATATTGTGTTGGGTCCTGTCCTTAATATTTCATTTGGGTGTTATATTAAGGACTTAAATCAACTAACTTGAATTTCTCCCTTGTAGATGTCTAGTTCAGACAACTATGGTCTTCCCAAATATTTTGGAAAAAGCTTTTCACATGAAGATGATATTCCACAATATCATACATCACTTCCTCCACCTCCTGAAATAATTCTCCCTGACCCACAAGTTTGAAGACTTGAAAAGTTCAAGGTCACTCAAGCCCTATTCACTAGCAAACACCAAGATGGAAGGTCTGTGTTTGCACATGTCTTGGATATGAAGTCACACATTGACAGGATGAGAATGTTGGGTGTCGTCTTCCCGGAGAAGTTGGCTGTTGACTGGGTTCTTCAATCACTTCCCGAGTCGTATAGTTAGTTTGTTAAAGACTAATATATGATAGATCACGACATGACCCTTACTGATCTTGCATATTTGCTTATCGTTGTTGAATAAATGATTTAGTGCAAAGGTTAAGCAAATTTGATTGGAGAATCTACTTCCCAAGATGCCATGGACATAGGCAATGACATAGATAGTCCAGAAAAGCTCCCTTCTCCTATGAGAAGGGAATTGGCTATGGTCAAAAGATTTGACCATAAGAGAAAATCCAGTTCTGAGATAGTTCCATGTGAAAATGCCAAAGGGTCCACTTGTTTCTACTACCATTCGAAGGGATACTGGAAGTGAAGCTGCCCTCACTACCTGAAGGATCTAAGAGAAGGTAAATTCAATAAGCTTGACTTTACTTCAGGTAAGTCCACTATCTAACTCTATTAAGTTCCAAATTGTTGATTCTTAATACATGATGTGACAAGGTTACATTTTGATGTTTTGTAGAATCATGCAAAAGGAAGGAAGCTTAAAAGGAAGAGTAAGTTGATTCTGATTGTGAAGAGATGGATTTTGATCGTATGGTTCGATGATCATAATTTTGAGCTGCTACTTAAGAGTTATGATAGATTCCTTAGGAATAGATAACATCATAGTTTTCATATGTATTTGCATTGTAAGGACAAGTTTTCCGCAATTTTTATAAATAAAGAAAATTTTGAAATTCATCGTATTTTTAAAATTTTCTTGCAATGCCATTTGTGAAAAATTGTTTCTTATATGTTTCCATTGATAGCAATATTGGAAAATGGATTTCATTCTTTCGTTTGTGGTAGTTTCAACATCTACCAAATAAGGAAAGATTCTCATCACCCAAGTTTCAATTGGATAGAAACTTAGAATCATGCAACATATACTGTGTGATGAATGAGAACTTTGTCTTTGGGAAATTAACACTAATTCCTTGTTCACATGTATATGTCAGTCAAGTGACGGACTAGGGGATCGGGTACACTTGGTTGTGTGCTGGTCAGGCCCACCATAAAGAATGATAAGACTATTTGTCATGATTTACTAAATTTTAGTATATGTGGTTATGCTTATAAGTTTAAGTATAATTCTGAACATTGGGAAAGTTTCAATGTATGGCAAGACGAATAAGAAGAAACAAATTAGGTAGAAAGATAAAAGTTTCTCCAATTTAAAAGGATGGGAGAGTACTTGAGTATCATGTTTTATGACAATCTTAGTGATTATAATACCATATCAGAATTGATCCTCTAAGGACATCTTAGTGCATTTGTATGGCTAACAAGAGGAATTGTGAATTGTTGAAATGGTTAAATCAAAAGATTAATCATACTTCGTTTCAAAATCAAGTCTTAGAGTCGTACTCCAAGATTGTAAATGTAGTGACATATCTTAATGAAGGTTTATAACACTCATCAAATGTAGAGTAAAATGTTTCTACTCTTGTACATTTGAAATTGCTAAGTTGTGATGTTTTAGATAAAACAAAGACCAACTAAGGCTAATTGTGTGAATTGTTTGTCTTAATAAGAAACCACACTAACTATTGAATATTTTTTTATCAAGTAATGTTCCTTGACAAAGTGAATCTTATATGTCAAGAGGTCAGTGGGAGTCTTAAAGATCTTGAAGATGTTCAAGAACTAATCAAGAGTAAACCAATTGTTCATCACTAGCACACGACTTGAGGTTTATAACCTATCGTGTTGACATATTCTTGTTTCTATGCCCATTCCAGTTAAAGTTGACTATGCATGTGAGTTCTATGAGTTCTCAGTTGTTTGCATAACAACTTGGAAGCAATGGTAGGCCCTTGTGCTGCCAGGTGGCAAGAAATTAAGATTGAACAAATTCAGTTCATATGAGTTTGGATTTGTCACTAACCTTGTCTTGTGATTATGGTTATGACAAATTCACGTCGATAGGAACACATACACCATAAAATCTAAGTGTCATAACGTTTCTATCCAATTCATGAAAACGATTGTAAGGAAACGCTTTCACTAAGTAGATTTTAAGGAGATAGCAATTGTGATATTTGCATTCTCAAATTCGATTATGATTATGACATCCCTCTTCATAATTCGAATTGTGAGAACATGGCAAAAGGTCTAAACATTTTAGACTTGTGACTGTAAGTTCTAAAATTGTTTAGACACACATGTGAGCTATCTAAGGAAAGGTGTATGAATTTAAGAAACCTAGATAAAGTCTTATCGAATCATCTCATATCATAAATCTAAAATTTGGTAAGAAAGTAAATAAGTATTGATTTCTAGAAGTCCAGCTGAATTCATACTTCATTTCAAATCTAAAAGCCTAGATTTAGATTCTTAATCAAAATTAGTCAAGAACATATATGGATGTCATGTTGAAATGGTTCAACATAAGGAAATTCTATATGTGGAAATATTGTAGCAAGAGACTGGTAAAGTATCACATCTTTATGTGAGACATTATGAATTTTATCCCATATGCTTTGAGTATAGGATCGATTGCATATGCTATAATATTTAAGTGATCCATTCTTCCAAATACCTAGGGCATTAAGAGGGAAAAGGACTAGAAATGGATATGAATAAAATGATTAAGAAATTGTCGAGGATAATCTGAGGTTTACCAAAGATTGGTTTCTCATGCACAGTTGGAAGTATAGTGTGAATTTTGGAAGGACCATATTGAGATATTCTGAAAAACGCAACTCTTCTTCGGAAGTGATAGTCAAAATGGGAATATAGAAATGTATCCATAAGTGGAAGTTATTCTTTAAATCTGCGTGAGATTAGTAAACTTAATGCAAGAAGGATGTTCAAAGGAATGTACTTTGAATGTAAGACTTCGTTTCCATGGAATTGATCTTCATTAGAATACTTTGAAATGTATGTTGCCAAGTCTCTATGACTTTTGTGCATAGTCATTACAAGAGGGTATTATTACATTTACAGTAAAGATTTGGAACTTTGAAATAAGTTTCATTGAAGATGTGTTCAATTGATCTATTTCACTAAGGAATGACCATAGGTAAACATAGTGTGCATGCTTGGAGCATGGCATAACTGTTGTTTTAATTCATGTATTAAGTTGATTAATCGAAACATTATACAATGAATAATGTGTAATCAATATGGTGATTAAATAAAAGGTGTTTTATTTATATTCATAAGTTCTGAGACCATATTGGATTCGATTATTCTTGTGTTTCACTTTGCATGTTTTGAATTCCTTAATAACTAGGTTATTCAAACTATCCATAGTCGATCATACTTTGGAAGTAGGTATTGAGGCAAGACTGTCATTAATCTGACTGTAGATTGTCTAGGTGTTTTAGATATAACACAAGTTTGTTGCAGTGTTCATGAGTACTATTGGAATAAGATTCGAGTATTAGAGTAAACCCATGCTCATCTGAATCACTTCATGGATTTTATCATGAGTGATTGGTGAGACGATAATATCTTATATTCTTGAAATGGAGACATGTGAGTTGTAGTTGCAAGTCGGTTGCACATTGACATATTTAAATGCACTAGTAATTTGGTGTTATAAAACATATTGTTGTGTGTAATTTGATGAGTAAGTACAAAAAAATTTGAGTCAAATTTTATCCATCCCTTTTACCCTTAGAGGGAAAAAGGTGATATCTATGGGCCCCTCGATGATTTAGTGATGACAACCCTAAGTGCTTGGCCAAGACTAGACTGATTTGATTTGTTCAATCAGTCAGTTGTCATAAATCGGAGAATCGAGAAACAACAGATGGAAAGAGAGAATGATTATAATCCATGTCTCATGTCCATATGATATCTAGAATGGAGGAATATATGATCTTTTACCTAATGGGCACGTCATTGACTAGGTCAGAGTTTGACAGCGGCTTTTAAGAGCTACGATAGCTACTCATGATTTTGAAGTCGTACTTGCAATAATAGTTATTAGACTTATCCAAGTGGGAGACTGTTGGATTAGGTGTCTAAGCCCATAACAATAATTAGCATGTACTTGACCCGAGGGTAGCATGGTCCATTTGGGTTGCATATCACCACGACAACTTGATAGAATGGACTTTTGAGAAGAGGCTAGTTATGGTTTATTAATATATTATAAGTTCTAATATATTCATATGAAATCATATGATTTAATTAGTATTGATCAAGAAGACTAATTATGTAAATTAGTTTTATATATATGGTTTGGGTTTATGATGCATGATGGACTAAGTTTATGGATGAATCCATAAAGTGTTAGCCCACTTGAATCCTGGATCATGGATAAGAAGCCCAAGTATATGGATTAGGGTTTACCCATGACTCTTGGATTCCTACACTATATATATGATACCATATAGCCTAAAATTGGTTGCACAAGTTTTGCTAGAGTATTCTTAGAGAGCCGTAACCGATTTTAGTGTGTATAAACTCTCTCAAAAGTCATCCTTTGTCTAAGGTGTGTTGTGAACCATTTGAGGTGTCACACTTGGGATACTAAGTTCTTAAAGGCCAAATACAACAAGTTCTACAAGCTACATAAAGAGGTAAACTCCTAACTAGTATTTTATGTTGTTTATCTCAAGTGCATGTTAAATGTAGGCTTAATGCTTGGAAACAACATTGCAAGTATAATTAGAGAAAACATAGATACAAAGCATTTAGGTTTGTATCAGCACCATAGGATGTTGTAGTATACTAAAACCCATCAGAGAGTACTTAACACTTTTCTTTATAAAAGAAGTCAACATTTTTCTTAAAATTATAACTAGTTTATAAGTTATAAATTTCAACATTTTGGTAAAAGATAAAAGAATTAATCTAGTAAAAAATGTTGTACATGACTTATTAATTAATACCATATGAAATTATGTAATTTTACTTGCTATTAGAAATTAACATTTCCATGAAATAAATAATTTTCAATTAGCTATGAGAGTTTATCGAATATTTATTAAAATCAATTTCCAATAAATAATCAATTAATTATATCAAGTTGTTGTTAGTGTGACCCTTAGGTTCATATGTTAGTTAGTAATATCCTTTTAATAAGACTTTAGAGCATACAAGATCTTTCATAAATAAATATTACAACCATATTAAACAAATTAATACACACACATTCATAATAGGTCCATGACTAGTTTATGTAGACCATATATATATATATATATATATATATATATATATATATATATATATATATATATATATATATATATATATATATATATACATACATACAAACACTCACTCACTTAAAATTATATAAAACAACTCTTTGTTTTCTAAAACAAGTTTTGTGACAAAAATGCATGTAAACTTTTGTCACCAAAAAAATAACAAATATAAAGTTGTTAAAGAAAATATGTATGGATTTTCTTGCAACAAGAAAAAATATCTATATTTTTTAAAAGCAAAGATTTCTTCAACTTAACAAATAATCTAACTAATCTTGCAAAAATGACTCTGATACCAATTGTTGGGTTTTTTTTCCAAAATAGATTAATTATACTCTAAAAAAATGATGTGATTAGTAACGAAATCATTTTTTTAGATAAACAAAAACCATTTTAACCCACCAAAGATCATTTTGAAAGAAATTAGAAAAATTAAAACATAACCAAAGGAAAGAAGAAATTTACAACCTTTGACGTATTTGGTTCGTTTTGGCAATTAGGAAGTTTATGAAGATGACAACAAGCTCCTAAGTAGAAACTCTGTGGAGATATCCAGCAAAAAATTGTCAACTTGATTAGATACAAGTATTCTTCTTGTAATAATAATATTGTTAAGCCTCTAAGAACAAAACAAGGCTTTTGTTATAAAAGAGAGTTCAAGTATCAACTTCTTCCTACTTTGATCTTAACATTTTAAGAAACAAGACTAGAGAGAATATGTAGATGTAAAGACATAAATTTTGTGGTTTTCGACTAGTGAAAGAAGGAAGAAAAGTAGCTCTTTTAAGTCCTTACTTTAATCATTTATCACATGCGTCTTGACACTTTAAGGCCAATGCTTCACCATTGTGTCAATACACACTTTAAAAGAATGTTCCTTGCATTATAATAATCAAAAGCTTTCTCATTGTCCTCATGCATGCAACACAAGGTATTATTTATATAAAAGGAAAGCTTTTTATAAAATATTGATGGGTTTTGAGCCAAAGAACATCCTATGTGCACATGCAAAACCCAAAAGCTTTGGATCTAGGTTTCTCTATAGTACATGAAAATTTATCCAAAGCTTTTAAACCCTAATCTAGCATACAACAAAACTAACTAAATATCAAATAAGCAAGTTACATGAATACCTTGATTGTTGATTGTAGATCTTGAAGCTTTGAAAACCTTATCACCCTAAATGGTGTGCCTCTAATGAATCACAAATACCAAAAGCAATTGGATGAAGCAAGAGAGAGAGAGAGGGGAGAGGGAAAAATCAACTCCAAGACTCCAAGTGTTTCAGTCTAGCCGAAATCTCATGCCCAAGGGGTCCTTATATATGTTTGGGAATTAGGGTTTCAGTGATTATCCTTATCTGGTTACTTAGCCACCAAGCAACCCAAGTATAATTCTAGAAATCCCTTTGACGAATTCCTAAGGCCTTATCCTTAGAATTCGTCCACCCTATACTCTAAGGCTTCCTTAACCAACTTTGAAACTATCAAATAATTATAAGTTCAGTCCCTTTAATTCAATTAACCTCTTTTGACCATAAAATTAATTCTTAATTAATTCTTGACCAAATATGATTTCTCCTTTAATATATTATTCTTATAATATATTAATAAACCATAACATCCTCTTTCTCTATTATTCATCCAGTCAAGTTGCTTTGGTGAAGATAACCCAAAAGAACCATGCACAACCAGGTCAAGTACATACCAAATATAGTTATGGACTATGGACTGTTAGAATAATCTCATTATTCAGGAAGTCAAAACATGCAAAGTGAAACAATAGGTAAATGATTAACACAACACATTAACTTTACTCATAAATAATACTCCATTATTTATTCATCAAATGTTAATAACAATTTATCTATTACACGTTTCGAAGTTATCTAATCTAAACTAATATTATCCTTTAGCCCAATGCTCCTAGTGTGTTGCAAGTGCTTAACCCTTCTCAGTCCATTCGTAAGGGGATCTGTTGGGTTATCCTCAGAAGATACCCTCTTCACTACGAGGATTCCCTCTTCCACCTGATGTCTAATAAAATGATATTTCCTGTCGATATGTCGGGATCTACCATGATCCCTCGGTTCCATGGTCAAGGCAAGCGCACCTTCGTTATCATAGAAAATTTCCATAGGCTCCTTTATGGCTGGAACAACTCAAGGTCTTCGATGAAGTTCTTCAACCATATCACCTCCTTTCATGCTTCGCTCTCTGCTATGTACTCTGATTCGCACGTTGAATCAGATGCGGTCTCCTGCTAGGAACTTTTCCAAATCACTGCTCCTCCATTTAAGGTAAAGACCCATCCCGACTGAGATCGGTAATTATCTCGTTCTGTGTGAAAATTGGCGTCACTATATCCTCGCACCCTTAAGTCATCACTCACACCGAGGACTAGAAACCATTCCTTGATCCTTCGAAGGTACTAAAGAATGTTCTTAACTACGCTCCAATGCGCTCTACTCGGGTTCCCTTGATATCTGCTGACCATGCTCAAAGCGAAGGCCACATCAAGGCGAGTACAATTGATAGCATACATGATCGATCCAACTACGAAAACGCATGGTACTCGACTCATTTATGCTATCCCAACCTCGGTACTCGGACTTTGAGTTTTACTCAACTTGGTATTACTTTGGATCGGTAACTCCCCTTTCTTGGAATTCTCCATACTAAAACACTTTATTACCTTGTCCAAGTAAGTATTCTGACTAAGTCTTATTAGTCTCTTACTCATTATCCTTATTCCCAAAATATAGGCAGCCTCTGCGAGGTCCTTCATAGCGAAACACTTCCAAAGTCAGGAATTAACCTCCTGTAGGGTCGGGATGTCATTTCCTACGAGTAGTATGTCATCGACATACAATACGAGGAAGCTAACTACACCCCCATTGGCTTTGACATATACACATGACTCATCCTCACTTTGCAGGAAGCCAAAATCTTTGACTTTCTTGTTGAAACAAAGATTTCATCTGTGAGACGCTTGTTTCAATCCATAAATGGACTTCTCAAGCTTACACACTGTGACAACCGTCAAATTCAAGTCAAAGTCAAAGTCAAAGTCAACAAGTCAAAGTCAAGTAAACAAGTCAAACTAGTCAATCTTGTATAATACGTGTATGATTAAAAGTTATTCTATGAAACGTACATTTGTGTGTCAAGAATTCGAGTGTCTCAGTAAATCTATGTGTTTATCAATGTGAAACCCTAAGAAGGGAGTTAAACGCATCAAAGCACATCTATTAACCCTTTTGGGGACTTAAAATAATCATAAACGAAGTATAACGGGGTCCACGGACCTTGCATTGCAAGATTATTCAATGAAAATGGCTAAAAGTGAATCTCTCCCAAATCTCTCTCAAAATCTCTCTCAACTTTTTATAGTCAACCGGGTCATCCCGACCCTTAACTTGGCCAAAAATCACTCAAAACGACCGAACCCTGCGAACCGAACCTCCACCTTCGGGCCTCAGCCTCCACCTTTGGGCCTCAGCCTCCACCTTCGGTCCCTTCACCTACCTTCGGTCCCTACTCCTCCCTTATCTCGGTTCTCACCTCCTAAGAGCCGAACCTCGCAGGTTCGCTTCTTTCTCCCGATTTTCGACTACTTTCGCCTCCTAAGCCCGTTTTTGACGTTTTTGACGGATTTTTTCACCAAATTCATATTTTTACCATTTTAAACTCCCAGAACTCATATTTCATTTATTTCTCAAGGATTTCTTAATTTAAAATCATTATTTTATACTAAGAGGATATTTACCCCACAAGTGGGTCAAGTATGCCCACTTTCCTTCCATGTGTCACCCTCTCACTTGCCACCTTATCCACATCACACAAACCAATGCACACATCACTTCAAACTCACAACTTGCTCCAGCAACTCCTCTATATAAAGAAATCCTTGGAGGAGTTCTTGATTCACTTGATCATTCTCACACTTTTCCACCTTTCTTACCACACAAAGAAGCATATTTTCTCTCAACTTTCAGCCACTTTTGAAAGTGTTCTTGAGTTATTACTTCACTTTTTGGTAAGTATTTCCTCTAAAATCAAGTGTTATTCCATGTTTTCATAACATCCTTGAGTCATCTATACACATTCTAACGTCAAATAATCGTTCTTAGGATCATCCAAGCTTTTACGTGTTCATCAAGTGTTCTTGATACTCCTTGTCTTTGACCCTCCACTCTTCCAAGAATCACTAAAGGTGAGTTCATAACCCTATATTTTCTAGTTTTCATTAGTTTTCAAGGGGGGAATACAAGTTAAAACACCAAAACACATGTGAAACTTAACTTGACAACTTACAATAGAAAAGTTGTGGCCTGTTCACCAACTGTTTTACCCACCTTAAACTTAATATTTTTCAAAACTGTTCAATATGAAAATATTTCAGGTCTATACTTTTAAAATGACTACTTGCAAATCTTCGTATGACTTTTCTACAATTTTTGGTGATTTTTAAAAAACTGCCTATCAATGCAGCAATGAAATCGGACCAGGTTGTGAAAAAGAAAATTTTCACACTGGTTTGAAACCACCAAAAATTATAAGAAAATTTGTGAACATAGTAGACTCGTTTTCCAAACTCTCTAAGTTTATGGATTTAGTTTTTGACTCACAATGATTTTTCTATAAATAATCCAAACAGTGGCAGTTAAGAGTTAAGCTGGGAAAACAAGTTTAAGAGTATTTTTCACACCTTGTAACATGTTGAGAAAGGTGTGTAAGATTTTATATTTAGAATTTTCAATGTCATTTTATTAAAATACAAGGTCATGCATAACAAGGATTCATTTACAACATAAAATGTAACATCTGGATTCCCAGGTATATTATTTTATTCCTTTATTTTTGGAGGTTGGGAGGGGACTCGGCGAGTTGGTGCTTAGACTCCCCGAGTATGGTCACGGATTCTTATCCGGGTTCACAGTTGGACTCGGCGATTTCATGAGTGGACTCAAGGAGTCCATGCTGTTTAATGAAACCCTAATTTCCTGGGTTTGAGACCTATTTAAGGGCCCTTAGGGTCGTCATTTGCGGCTACCAAACCCCAGAGAGAAACCTTAAGAGATCTAGAGCGTTTATGAGGAAGGAGAGGCCATTTTTTATCATTTTGTTGGTGTAATTTTGAAAAGGAGGTGACCAAGGCAAAAGGAGGCTGAAGGAGGTGCGATTCTGGTGATTTTAGAGTTCAGAGACTTCATCTTGAGGTATTTATTCGGACCTTCTTCATATTTGGTGTTGATTTTTAGAGTTAGGGTTTTCTAACCCCTTTAGAGGATGAATATGTGGAGGAATTGGTCCCTTCTCGAGTTTATGCTTTGGATCTGGACTCAAAGAGTCTAGAGACCTTAACCCTTGGAGCTTTATGAGTTATTTTGGGAGCCATGAACTTAGGATGTTATTTTTGGGGCTAAATCACCAAGTGAGACCATCTAGATGTTATATGAGTGTCAAGTTCGGAACTTTACGTGATTACCATGCTTGGGAAGGTCAGATCTATGGATTAAAGGAAAAAATCTGACCTCAGAAGGTCAAAGGAGTTTGTGCATGGCATGAACTCGCCGAGTCCAAAGAGCAGACTCGGCGAGTAGGGTTAGGGTTAGGGTTTCCCGTAAATCACTTGGTGAGTAGACTTGCCGAGTTAGGGAATTAACTCAGTGAGTCAGAGGGGATTAGAGGACTGGAGTTCAAGGTGGAACTCGCCGAGTTGTTCTTGAGACTCGGTGAGTTGATTCGGGGTGGCCCCGCGACTCATGCCAGGTGTGACTCGTCGAGCAAGGGGAGGAACTCGATGTTCCAGGTGGGACTAAAGGGTTAGTGGACACGTGTAGACTCTCCGAGTCGCCCAAGTGCACTCGACGAGTCGGGTCAAAGTTTGACTGTTGACTTTTGTTGACTTTTAGGGTTTGGTCAACAATGTGGCCTTTAAGCCAAAAGAGGGGTAAAATGGTCTTTTACCCTTCTGAGGGTGCTAAGAGAGGGTTGAGTATAGTTATATTTATGAGTATTTACTTTATGTGATTAGGCGGAGGCTAGATCATATTTCTACCGAGTCAGAGATTTACCGAGACATCTGAGGTGAGTCTTCTCACTATACTTTACCTAGTGTGGTAACAGAATTATGTGACAGAGTATTTTAGAGTTATATGCCAATGTATTTGCATGTTATTATGTGTTGTGATTTATTGTGATATGTGATATGCATGATTCAGATTATACAGAGTTAGGACCCGTGGGTCCACAGAGTTATAGGACCAAGAGGGTCCCATAGAGATATTCAACCAGAGGATCAATAGAGTTACAGCCATGAGTGGCTAATATGTGTTTATGTGGTATTTTGGGGAACTCACTAAGCATTTATGCTTACAGTGTTTTGTGTTATGTGTCTCAGGCACCAGTGATGATCGCAGGAAGGCGTCGGCATGATCTGTACACACACCCACACCCGTGGAGTTTATTATGATTTGATCTTGGGATTTGTAATGAGATAATGCTGATACAATGTTTTCTTGAAAATGATTATGAATGACTTTGGTTTTAAAAAGTGGAAAATTGTCTTAATTTTTATGGTGCTACATAAAACCTTTTGATAAAACTATAATAGGTATAGTTTGGACACCTCAAATGATAATACTATCGATTTACAAAGCAAGTATTTTATTACAAACTATGTGAACATGTTAATGAATAAATTTGTGAGACATTCATCGTCGGAGTACTATTTAGTACTACAGAAAAGTCTTGTAGTTATAGCCAGAATCTCTTGTAGGCAGAGCGTGATAGTTGTATATAGATCTATATTGGGTTTGACAACCCGCACCTCAGCTGCTTGCAACAGCTAGACCGACAGGTCTGGGGTGACAAGTGTCATAACATTCCGACGCTTGAAGAACTTCGAGTACGAGGTCTTCGATTCATAGTATGGTTATAACAACTCACATGGGAAATTAACAAACACGCCCTTCACGGGAATTTTTTCACAAAAAGGAGTTTTATTTACATATAAAACCACATATAAGTATGATGATTTACTTACATATACTAAGCCTTGGTTCAGTTAAGACTACAATAAACCTTTTTGAAAATATTGGATTTTCTGGAAACAAACTCGTAACAAACTTTAAGGAACAACATTCATTTTTAATTCATAAATTGCTTATGAACTCACCAGCTTTAATGCTGATACTCGTTCAAAAACAACTTGTATTCTCAAGTAATCAGTATTACAGGTAGCCACAAGACTTTTTGAAGACAAGACGCTAAGGCGTAGATTTCTTTTGAACTATTTTGACATCATATGTAATTTATTTGGAAACATGTATTTTGCAACGATGTAACCTTTTAAATTATATTTATGATGCTTGTGTTTACTTTCTTCACTATGGTTTTGATACAGACCATGACGTCCTTCGTCCCCGAACGTTTCTGCCGTTCCGGTTTGGGGGTGTGACAGATTGGTATTAGAGCTTTGTTTATAGTGAACTAAGTATATCGAACCACATAAGATATACAAACTATAAATACAACGGGACAAAATTCTCTAACGTAGCCTTTCAAAAATACTTTTAAAAATAAAAATTCATATTTTTATAAAAGTATTTGTACCATCATACTCAGTAGTTCAGTATCACAATAGCAATAACATAAAAGTATTGAGACAAGTTGGACACCATGATCCAGCTTCGAAGTATGTAGTCAGATCTTGGATGAATATAGCCTGATCAACTATATTTAGTCAAGGTATGACCAGCATATGCCGGAGAAGGATCATGATGAGCAACAAGTCTTCAACTTACCAAAATCTAGTGAAGCATAAAAGTACTATAGGAGTATTTTAACACAAAATCCGTAATGATCAGATTATATATTTACAATAACTAATTTCTTATACTAAAATTTCTCGCCATATCCTTCTTATTCCTATTCTCGTACAGGCGCGATGGCAGAATTTCACTTGCCCGGTGACCCCTACTTCCCCAACCAAGGGAATGCTGGTTGGATTGTGGAAGATCCGGAGGAAGATTCTGATGAGGGACCCATGGAGGATGAAGAACCCATGGAAGAGGAAGAATCAGTAGACGGTGAAGAAGAAGAAGATGAAGAATACTCGGATGGAACCGATTCGGAACCCAAAGTTTACAATCCATACCCTGCCCCTGTTCCTCCACAAAACTACCAGGGCCCGATGCCCCAGTGGGCTAAAACTATATATCGATGGAGCCGAGAGCAAGGTCAACGACCTCCCTATGGCATGCAACGTGGTTTTTTACGATCTCAGCAGAGGGGGGTCAGCCGACCGAGCCCTCCCTTTCATAGTTCACCATGTCACATGCCACGAAGAGCAAACAAGAGTTAACACCCGACATCTCATGGAAGTTGGTGCCACCAACCAGGTCAACTCCGCTCGTGTTCGCCGGTTGGATGATGACCACAATCGAACTCGAGACCGCACCGAGCTTCTTCGCCAAGAGATGGCCGCGACCCAAGCTGAAGTACAAGAACTCCGAGAACACCGAGTTGCTCTAGAAGGACGTCTGACAGAAGCAGAACGCCAGGTGGCTAAATCCAAAGCCGAAATGAGGAACCTCGTGTCTTCATTTCGTGATCAGCAGAGCTTCAACCACCGCAATTAGTACTTGCATAGCTCGCTTCAGCTTAATCTAGTTTTGCGGATAAATATTCCTATTATTTTCTAGTATGTTATGTCCGATCCCGCGATTTAAGTGTTTACACTTCTGGGATCTGTTAGGCGGTCAAATTTTTCCGTACATTGATGTAACATAGACCCATATAGGGTCAAATTTTCCCAATATTGTATACTAAGTTATATCAATGAAATTGACACGCTATTTGCTTTATCACATCAAGTTCATGATAAGGATTGTTTTCAGACTAAATTTACTGGTGTCCGATTTATGATTGTTTGATTTATAAGTCAAATTATATATAATTAAGACCATGTCGACCAAGAAATGGTGGTTCCGCCTTGGATCCTGTTCCTTGTTTGGTTGTGGACCCATGGCAGACCCATTAGATTCGAAAGTTTATTTAATCTTAATTATATGTAAATATTATACATCAAACGATTTATGGGTGGGCCCGGTATGGATTCTATCTTAGACATTTCATGTAAGTCAAATCTATCAGCATTCATAAAGTCTATATTTTATTATCTATAAACCTCTAGTATGAATGGATTCATACAATAACTTTACAATTCGAAATCATTATGTACATAAAGAACTAATAATGTTTAGTTTCACTCTCGAATTTTGGAGCTATATCAAAGACTTATTGTCTTTTCATTCTTGTTATGGCAGAAAATGCCACCTCGTAGAAATCCAAGACGTGGTGGCGCCGCAGGAGCTCCACCACCGCCACCACCACCTCCACCACCCCCTCAGTTCGACCCAGTAATGTTCCAGGCTGCCGTAACAGCTGCAGTAGCAACCGCAGTGTCCCAAATTAGCACCAATAATGCGGGTGGCGCGAGTAATGGTCCCATAAATTCTAATAACGGGGACAGTCAGGGACACTCGAGAGAGTGTACCTACAAAGACTTTACTAATGCCAAACCTAAAAATTTCAATGGGAGCAGAGGTGTCATAGCATTGCTTCAATGGTTCGAGAAGACCGAATCAGTCTTTGAAATATGTGCATGCCCTAAAGCAAACAAGGTCATGTTTGGAGCATGCACATTCTCTGAAAGGGCACTCACTTGGTGGAATGGCCACGTCAAGACATTGACACTTCCGATGGCTAACTCGATAACATGGGAAGACTTGAAAACCATGTTGATGAAGGAGTATTGCCAAGGGGCGAGATTCAAAAGTTGGAAGATGAACTTTGGGGTCTCAAAATGACAGGCTCCGACATCCTGTCTTATACCTCAAGATTTAATGATCTAGCCATAATGTGTCCAAGAATCGTTCTGTCGGAAAGCAAGAAGGTCGAAAGATACATTTGGATACTATCTTCCCAACTTCAAGGAAGCGTATTGGCCTCAAAGCCAACTACCTATGATAGTGCCAAAGAACTGGCACAACAACTCATCGACCATAAAGTCAGTCATGGCACTGTGACAACCACCTCCGAACAAGCTAAAGGAGGAAACATTTGAATGGTACGCCCTTTTGCGTAAGCGAGGTAAGTGGCTTGGCGATCTTAGAGAAGTTTTGAATGAATCTCCTATAGTAGCCTGCTAGACCCAAGAATTGGCGAATTTCAGTGGGCGTGGTCGGAGTTGCCCATCCTTCCACGGCTTTGACCTTAGAGGGATCCACATGAATTCCGTCTTGGCTAACTATGTGGCCTAGGAAGTTCACATTCTGGAGCCAGAACTTACACTTAGAGAGTTTGGCGTAAAGCTTTTCCGATCGCAGAGTTTTTAGGACTTGTCGGAGATGTTGGCCATGCTCTTCTTTACTTCGAGAATAGACGAGGATGTCAACGATAAACACAATGACGAAGTTGTCAAGGAACGGTCGGCAGATTCGATTCATTAGGTCCATAAATGCGGCAGGTGCATTTGTTAGACCGAAGGGCATTACGACGAATTCATAATGTCCGTAGCGGGTTCGGAAAGCGGTTTTAGGAATATCCTCTTCCCGTACTTTGAGTTGGTGGTATCCGGACCGTAGATCTATTTTAGAAAAATAACTAGCTTCTTTAAGTTGGTCGAATAGATCATCGATTCGTGGAAGTGGGTAGCGGTTTTTAACAGTGAATTTATTTAACTCTCTGTAATCGATGCACATTCTAAAAGATCCGTCCTTTTTTTCACAAAGAGCACTGGAGCTCCCCATGGCGAGTAGCTAGGTCGGATAATTTCCTTGTCCAGAAGCTCATTGAGTTGGCTGGACAATTCCTGCATTTCAGCAGGAGCCAACCGATAGGGTGATTTAGCGAGAGGAGTTGCTCCTGGAACGAGGTCGATTCTGAACTCAACCTGTCTCTCTGGGGGTACTCCCGGAAGATCTTCAGGAAACACGTCTGGAAATTCACACGCTACCGGGATATCTTGAATGTTAGTCTCTTCCTTGGTCAAATCCACTATGTGAGCCAAGAACGTCAAGTTGTTCTTTCGTAGATGTTTTTGTGCCTTGATGCACGAGATGAGGCGAAGATTCATGCTAGGTTTGTCTCCGTAAATTACTAGGGTTTCGTGATTTGGGAGACGAAGGCGAACGGCCTTCTCGTGGCACATAATTTCAGCATGGTGGGGGCTTAACCAATCCATGCTGATGATCACATCGAAACTCCTAATTGATACTGGCATTAGGTCTACTCGAAAGACGTGTTGGTTAAGGGTTAGGGTACATCCGATGTAGATTTCCCCAGTGGATTCGGTTTTCCCATTGGCCATTTCCACCGTATAGGTTTCATTTAGCTTCTGGGGTTGTTGTTTTAATAAATGTTTAAACTTCTCACTTACGAAACTTCACTCCGCTCCGGTGTTAAATAAGATGCATGCATAAGTGTGGTTTAGGAGAAACGTACCGGTCACAACTGCGGGGTCCTGAACTGCCTCACCCTGACCCATAGTCAGCATCCTTCCTGCTCCTCTGTTTCCTGAGTTGTTGTTGTTAGGGAAATCTCGGCGGAAATGCCCCGTCCTTCCACACCCGAAGCAGGTGTGGCTAGGCCCTGCATTATTGCTGCCGGCATTGGCGTTGTTGTTATTGCGGTGGTTGTTGTTGTTGTTGTTGTTGTTGTTGTTGTTGTGGTTGTTTCCCTGACTTTGATTCTGGGGAGGGTAAGTCCTGCAGTATCTTGCAGTGTGTCCCCTTCGGTTGCAACTGGTGCAATGGAACTCTTTGCATTCTCCATGGTGATGGAAACCGCACTTGTTGCACTTGGGAAAATTACCGGAATAGGGTCTTGAAGCATTTGAAGCAGCTGAGGCTGGAGCATGTGGTGTGGCTGGAACCGGTGCGGTGACAGCGTTAACTGCCACTGTCTGCTGCTTTTTAGAGGTCTCGGGGCCCTGACGTCCCTTCCTCCTGTTGTTCTTCCCCTTCTTGTCATCACCTTCCTTTTTCTTCTCAGCCTCCACTGGCTTCTCGCCCTTCTTGTTGTTATGATCATACAGCCTCTTCGCCAATCTTTTCGCACTGTCAAACGTTTCCGAGTTTGCAGCTATTACGTTTCCTTGAATGGGTGATGTTAGTCCCCAGATGAATCGCTCAATCTTCTTTCCTTCCGAGGTGATCATACCCAGGCACAGCAGAGATAGTTCACTAAATCTCGATATGTAGGCATCGATATTCGCATTCTGCACAGTGAGGTTCCATAGCTCTTGCTCCATCTTCTGTATTTCGCCTCGTGGGCAGTACTCAGCCATTAACATTTCTTTCATTTCTGTCCATGGCATAGAGTTGGCTATAGGGAGCGTCATGGCTTCCACGTGTCCGTTCCACCAAGTGAGTGCTTGGTCCACAAAAGTGCAGGCTGCGAACTTCACCTTCATCTGCTCAGGACAATCGCATATCTCGAATACCGACTCCACCTTTTCAATCCATCGTTTCAGAGTGATCACCCCTCCAGTGTCGTTGAAAGTTCGTGGTTTAACGTTTGTGAAGTCCTTGTAGGTACATGTTTTGGTAGGCCCTTGGTTCATCCCGTTGTTCGAACTTCCTGCCCCTTGTCCGTTGCCTCCTCCATTATTCCCCTGATGGAGTTGTGCCATAGCTGCGGTGACCGCAGCAGACACGGCTGCCTGGAATGCAGTGGAGTCAACATCGGGTGGAGTTGGTCCTGGGTTTCCGCGAGTAGGTCGGCGAGGCATCTTTCTGTCATGAAACGGAAAGATGTTGAGTGTTTGGGGTTTCTGGAAGGTTGTGACCCTACGGACTAGGTGTAATGTACGTACTAAAACATTCCTATCATTCACATACAATCATAGGTTTCTCAACATATAGCAATTTGTAATATCATAACAAGGCACGTAAAAGTTTACTAATATTATCCGTATTTAATACAAGAAAATTTTGCTCGTAAGAGCATACATGAGTGACACTAATTCGACAGCATAACAGCTCTATGAGTAGTGTAGTCACTTAAACATAGAGTCGGAGTACATAGCATAGTTCCTAATGACCTACTATGATAAGTCTATCCCTAACCGTGATAAGCTGCATCCGGAGGTGGTGCCGAGGTCATATGCCGAAATGTTGCGCCAGTAACTGCGCCATCTCTGCCATGTCTCCAATAACCTCATCCCTCTCATGCTCTGCTCGCACTGCCCGAGCTTCCATAGCATACAGCTGTTGTCGCAGTGCGGCGATCTTAGCTTCGAGGGAACGGTTCTCCCTTGGGGGGTTCACTGGTGGAGCGGGGTGGTCTGGTTGTGCCTCGTTCTCACACGGCGGGACGGGGTCCTGGTCCCCGACCTGACCTTCCTTGTCGTCGTCGTCGATCTCTCCAAACTCGTAGTCGGTGTCTACGTATTCGTCGGGTCCGACGTCGTGTGCTTCCCCTGGATTCTCTCCCGGTTCATCCTCAAGCATCCCGTGAGTTACTAGGACCTGATGGAACTGGATACCCTGCTGCTCTTCCTCCATGATGACTGGGGAAAATATAAACTATCGTCACTCTCCTGGCTATGACTTATGCTAACTAGACGCTCTCCTTTTGGTGATAAACGGTGTAGTTTTAGGTTCCCTAGCTATCCCGATCTCATCAAGACGTGTGTTAGTTTTACTTTGGAGAGAATGTAGTTGATCAGGCTACATTCACCCCTTGGTATCACTAAGAACAGTCCCGAATTAACCGAGATACTAGTATTATTTTTGTTTGGTTCGACGTTATGTTCCTATTCCTAATCCAAGCAAGGGTGTTTTATTTACTTGTTTTGTTCAGAGTTATGTTAGTCCCTCTTTTTGGTTTATAGTTGCATATCAATGTGTGGCTCGACATGCTAGTTCACTATAAACAAGGCTCTGATACCAACCTGTCACACCCCCGAACCAGACGGCGGAAACGTCCGAGGGCTGTTGTGACTTAATTGAATACCATAACATTGAATATATATGAAACATAACAACATTCGTTACCATGCATTAATAAAGTACAACCGATAAAGTTTACATGAAGTACATTGTTTAAACATTACATTCCCAAAAATAAATTGTTCGGTTCATAGATAAACAACTGCAATCCAGCACTGAGTACATATTTCCTTTGGTTCACTTGTTACCTGAGAATACAAGTATTTTGAAAAACGTCAACATATGAAATGTTGGTGAGTTCATAAGCGGTATTTGAAAAGCAACGTTTTGTATCATTTTGAAAACCACCAGAAAATCCGATATTTTCTGAAAAGAGTTTCTGAAAAAGTTTGTGAAGATCCATAGGTATGCTTGTTTGTTTCTATAGTTGTAAGAAAATTTGTTCATCAAAATTGTGTACGTTTTGAAAATCGTGTGTATTGAAAAACCCTAGGAAAACCCGATGTTTTCCTAATTCTTTGAATTCCATGAAGTAAACATAAAACCATTGCAGCGCGTGAAGTCAGTTATTCCAGACGACGTCGGATTATTTTTTCGCATGATTAATTGCTATAAACACGCGTTACACAAACGACCTGTTTATAACTATACTAACGATCCCGTAGGCGTCGTCCGTACTAATCATGTTATCCGACCGCCCTGACTTCTTGTAGTCCCACATCCGAAGAGAAAAAGGGCACGAAGACCACGATGACTCCATTAACCGGTTGGGGATAAAAAGGGTACGAGGGGTCCTTGACCCGCCTCGCATGAAATACCGACTTTACTAGCAATACCATAGGACCCTTGGGGACCAATAGTATAAATGCCATTGAAAGTCCTTTTACACTGTGTTAGATCATGTAAGATCCAACAACTCGTAAGGTAGGAGTCTTCGGGCCTTAAGATCAGGTCGTTTGGCTAGCTAGGCCCAACAAACAAGATTTTACACTTTGGGGCCCAAAGATGGTGCGTAGACGTCTGTGCACTCTCGCGTGTGTGTTGAATTACCAAATGTTTTCGTGTATGAATCGAGTTATCGTCGTGTTAGTATTTTCGGATTGTTATTGATTCGAGACCGAATCAATTCGTTTAACAACGATTTTTGGTATTGTTGTGTATTGTATTACGTAGGTAGTCGCGGTGCCAATATTTGATCAAGTTGCGTGTATTGAATTAGCCTTGAAAGTTTTCTGTTTTCAGCCCCTCATTGTTTGTAAAATTTACTTTTTCAACCCTCTAATTAAATAATTTTCCGGTTTGGTCCTTAAATCATTTTTCTTGACATTTTAACACCCAAAAATTATTGAAATTAATATTTTTCAGCATATTTTTCATTGAAAACAGTTTAAGTCCCTGAAATTGCAGTTTTCTCGGTTATAACCCCTCTTTTCCGCAGTTTTTACAATTTTGGCCCAAATTGGAAAATTTTTGCAACTTTGGTCCTTTATAAATTTGAAAAGCATTTTAAACCTTTGAAAAGTACTTGGAACACTAGTAGTCCACTGTTTTACAGAAAAACACAGTTTTGGCCCTCCAAAATAGAAAATTTCGCATAATGGGCCCTATTGGGCCGAAATTGTCATTTTTAGCCCATTAAGCTTGAAATTTATATTTTTAATGCTCCATATGAATATATTTCCAGAAAAGATTTTATTGAAACTGTTTTGACACTCCTCATCCATCAGAATTCGTGATATGTCATTTTGGGCCCTTTAACTTTATATTTTTAACATTTTATGTCCAAAAATTGAGTTTTTAGCCCAAAGAAAATGTTATTAAGCCATTTAGCTATTTTTCTTAGAACACTTTGTAAGTAGAAATATATTTGATGCTAATATCATTTAACATAAAGTATATCTTGATTTTTAGGGGTTTATGGCTAGATCCAACATTATATACACACAAAATCACACATATAAGCATAGATATCATACAAGGCATACAAACCACATATAGATCTACACTTTCACTTGTATTCCCCCCCCCCCCCCACCACCACCACAAAACTCATAAAAACAGAAAATAGGGGGTATGAAGCTCACCTTAGGGTGTGATTTCGGTTTTTGAAGAAAAGATGGAAGAAAACTTGGTGATTTTTGGCCTTAGCACCTTTTCTTGAAGATCTCGAGTTTAATGTGCTTCTTAGATGAAGAATTTGTGGAAATATCCTCTTGGAAGCTTCCTAAATTTTGAGATCTTTGAGTGGAGAGGGAGGAAGTGTTCTTGAGAGAGTTTGTGAGGTGTGTGTGTGTTTGAGATGGCCGAGAGTGAGGGAGAGAGAGAGGGAGAAATAGACCCTTGAGGTGATATGCATGGAGATATGGAATAAGTTGCATGGATATCCAAAAGACAATAATGAGGTGTCAATGGCAAGTCAACTCTTCATCTCTCCTTGGGTTTGGGCCTTGGGCCGAGAGTTTTGAAGGGAAAAGGAAAAATTTGGGCTTTTTGCCCCTAAGCCCAATATTAGAGTTAGTTTGGGTGAGTTTCAACCTAAAAGAATGTGGTATGATTTTTACATTTTTGTTGGACTAGTTTAGGTTATTCATGGTTCAAAGATTTTAACTCATTTCATTCTAGGCCCAATATGGCCCAAAATGTTGAAATAAATTAATGTGAGTCCAATTAGAGCCCAAATTAGGGTTCTAAGCCCATGATAGTCAAATTGGAAGCTTATTGGTCCTTTTGCGTCCAATAAGGAAGTCCTAGTCCAAAGTGGACCTAAACAAGAGCTTCTAGGGTTTCCAATTGTTTGATGACTATTTGTAGTACTTGTATGATGTATTTGATTGAAGTTTTGATGTCATAATAATAGGCGTCACGCATGCTCTTAAGTTTTTGATTCACATTAACTTGAGTGTATGGATTACATGACACAAAATTTCTAGTTGTGACAGAGTGTTATGATGCTCAAATCCATTCACTCTCGTCTTACGAAAACCGCGCACCCCCAGACCTTGATATGTGCCAACGAGGGAGCTTTCCCCGTCCACATCTCATGAGGTGTTTTGGCAACCTTCTTTGCAGGGACTAAGTTAAGGATATCAGCGGAAGTCTATAAGGCATGCCCCTAGAATGAGATGGGTAACAAAGCACGACTCATCATAGAATGAACCATGTCGATCAAGGTTCGATTATGCCTCTCAACTACACCATTCAACTGCGGTGTCCTAGGTAGGGTCAATTGCAAAATTATTCCGCACTCCTTAAGGTAGTCATGGAATTCAAGACTAAGGTACTCTCCACCTTGATCGGATCGAAGCATCTTGATTTTCCAGCCCAACTGATTCTCCACTTCTTGCTAAACTCTTTGAACTTTTCAAAGGTTTCTGACTTGTGCTTGAATAAGTAGATATACCCATATCTACTATAATCATCGGTGAAAGTCACATAGAAGCAGCTTGCATCCCTTGTGGTGGATCTAAAGGGCCCAAACACATTGGTGTGTATGGGATCCAATAAACCCTCACCCCTTTCACAAGTGCTAGTGAAGGGTGACTTGGTCATCTTTCCAAGTAAACAAGACTCGCACACCTCATCGTCCCTAAGGTCGAATGACTCCAACACTCCATCCTTTTGAATTTGGGCTATGCGTTTCTTGTTGACATGTCTAAGACGACAATGCCACAAGCATGCTTTATCCAAACTATTGGAAGAATCGATACACAACACATCATTTCCTAGATTGTCTACAACAATCACAGTTTCATATATTCAATTACAAGGCAATGCTTCAAAATAGAAAACACCATTAAGAAAAGCATTAATACAACCTTTTTCATTATCAAACGAAAATCTAAATCCTTGTTTATATAAACCATGAAAAGAAATGATGTTTCTTGCCATTTCTGGCGAATAGAAACAATTATTCAACTCTAGTCCTAACCCACTACTAAGCACTAAAGAGTAAACTCCAATCTTGGTGACATGCGATGATCTTCTGTTCCCCAAGATCAAGCTTATCTTCCCATGCTCCACATCCTTATTTCTTCTTAGGCCCTGCAAATCAGAACAAATATGAAAACGACATCCTGTATTAAGTACCCAAGAAATAGCATGCGATGAGTTATTAGATTGAATAGTATAAATACCTGCGAAGGATGGATTGATCTTTCCGTCCTTGACATCTTGCAGATACTTCGGGCAACTTCATTTCCAATGCCCCTTCTCATGGCAGTAGTAGCACTTTGCATCCTTCGGGTTAGAGGTGGGTGCAGCGGGACCAGCCTTGGTTCCACTAGAAGAGGTGCCATCATGGGACTTTCCCTTATGGTGGCTCTTAGAAGGAGCCTTCCTCTTCTTACCCTTCCCCTGCCCAATAACCAAGATGGGGGCAATAGTAGGAGTTGATGCAACAGATTTATCCTTGAGGTTGCTCTCAGCAGTCTACAACAACCCTTGAAGCTTGCTCAACGTGAACTCCTCTTTATTCATGTGGTAGGTCATGCGGAACTGGTTGTAGCAAGGCGGTAAGGAGTGAAAAATTATGTCGATTGCCAGCTCCTCATTGAAGTCCATATTTAACTTCTACAGACGGTTAACATATGTTTGCATCTTCTGGAGATGAGCAGCAACAGACTCTCCATATCTCATCTTGGTCGTGATCATCAAAGTGATGATCTCGTACTTCTCCTGCCTCGCGCTTTGATGGTACCTATCCATCAAATCTTAAGGCATCTCGTAGGGGTAGAAGTCCTCGTAGGACTTTTGGAGTTTTGCAGTCATGGTTGCGAGCATGATGCAATGGACTTTCGTAGCATCTCGCTTATGGGCCTCAAAAGTAGCAATCTCCTCGGGAGTAGCAGTGTTGATGTTCACTTATTTTAGCTCCTTGTCAAGGACATACTCCTTGTCCACGTAGCGGGTAACCATTCGGATGCTACGGATCCAATCATTAAAATTGGACCCATCGAAGATCATCCTCGCACACAAATTCATGAGTGAGAATGAGCCGGAAGAGTTTGAGCCTGAAGCGTTGTTTGAGTTCGACATCTGAAAAAGGAAAAAAGACAAAGTTTGATTAGATAAGAATCCCCAATTAAACACCCAATGAAAAATTAGGGCTAAGATCCACCAACATTATTTACAACTTAAAATATGGATGTCGTAATTTAAATTGCAAATAATTTGAAGGTAAGTGAATAACGATTCACTAATTTCCACCCTGAAAAACAAAAGCGGTGAAGTGTTAAATGTATTGAAACTCCTAGATCTTTTGAGATTCATTGAACTTTTCAATGGCATGTTTAAATCTCGATATTCCCTTCAAGTTTGTGACTGGGATACCGAGGATCACAAACAAGGTGTGAATAACCATGCAAATGTATATGGTGCCCCCAATGTTACAGTCATCTAATCAATGTGTCGGTTAGCCACACACGCTCTATTGATCTATGAAAAACATCGAGTCACCCTTTGCCACCTTTGCGTAGAGCCAAATTAGTGTGCCGGTTAACCATACACGCTCCACTAACATCTTAGCAAAGGTACAAAGTGTAATTTCATGGAATAACATCAAATTCACATTTTTTTTCTAAAGTAACTAAGATTAGGAATTTTATAAAAACATTTAGTTACTTTATTAATCATTATACTTTTAATGAGGAATTAGTTGCCCTATCCTACCCGTTCGGCTAACAACCCTCCACCAATCAAGGAAGTTGTGGGTGAGAGTGGACACCCATTAAACGTCCATTTTATAGGCCATAACCTTATGTCCCCCTTATAGATCACCTTCGTGAATGCGGCCTACTAATGGCAAGACTAGCATTTATCTTATACATATATATATATATATATATATATATATATATATATACATATATATATATATATATATATATATATATATATATATATATAATAATTATTCTTAAAATATTATAATAGTATAGGGATGAATTTTAAACTTGTAAAATTCTAGGGTTTGGAATTTAATTATTTCCAAACTAAACATTTTAATCATAATGTAAATTCCAAAACTTGAGGGAAAGTTTTTGAAACATTTCAAAACTATCTAGATCAAAATTCAAATAAACAGTTAAACAATTAATTTTGGTGATTATCTAATTTTGACCTAATCCAATTCCATGCAAGATAATTGATCAAATAATTAACGTTTATCAAATAAGGTAATAATTATCTAATTAAATGAAAAATATCTTTTATTTTGACAAAGATAACTATAAGGAATCAATAAAATTCGGATTTTATCAATTAAAAACAATTATGGTAATTATCCCAAGTGAAAATAAGCAAAAATCCCGAATTTCCCTCTGTCTGACAGCCCGACTCATTGAGTCCCCTTTTGGACTCGTCGAGTTCATCTGACTCGACGAGTTCACTTTGGGACTCGACGAGTCTGTCAAGCAGAAGGCTAGAAAATCGATTTTAAGCAATGAACAAACATACAATGCATTAAATACAATAGAAACCAAGCAAGGCTCTGATACCACTGATGGGTTTTGAGCAAAAGAACATCTTATGTACACATGCAAAACCCTAAAGCTTTGGATCTAGGTTTCTCTATTGTACATGAAAATTTATCCAAAGATTGTAAACCCTAATCTAGCATACAACAAAACTAATTGAATATCAAATAAACAAGTTAGATGAATACTTTGATTGTTAATTGAAGATCTTGAAGCTTTGAGAACCTTAGCACCCCAAATGTTGTGCCTCTAATGAATCACAAATACCAAAACCAATTGGATGAAGCAAGAGAGAGAGAGAGAGAGAGAGAGAGAGAGAGAGAGGAGAGGGAAAAATCAGCTCAAAGCCTCCTAAGGGTTCATTCTAGCCGAAATCTCATGCCTATAAGGTCCTTATATAGGTGTGGGAATTAAGGTTTCTGTGATTATCCTTATTTGGTTACTTAGCCACCAAGCAGCCCAAGGATAATTCTAGAACACCCTTAGACGAATTCCTAAGGCCTTATCCTTAGAATTCCTAAGGCTTTATCCTTAGAATTCGTCCACCCTATACTTTAGGGTTTCCTTACCCAACTTTGCAATTATCATATAATTACAAGTTCATTCCCCTTAAGTCAATTAACCTCTTTTGACCACAAAATTAATTCTTAATTAATTCTTGACCAATTTTAATTAAACAGATATGATTTCTCATTTAATATATTATTCTTATAATATATTAATAAACCATAACATCCTCTTTCTTTATTATTCATCCAATCAAGTTGCTTTGGTGAAGGCAACCCAAAAGGACCATGCACAACCGGGTCAAGTACATACCAAATATAGTTATCAACTTAGACACTAATCCAACAAATATATCTCATGCTTTTCTAACTTATAAACCCTTATCCAATTAGCTACAAGACAAAAATCTTTTTAATCCAAAAAAATGTACATGAGTTAATAAATCGTAATTTATGATATATTATGATACTTAACATTGAAAATTAATATTTCCATGAAATAAATAATTTCCAATTAATTACTATAGTTATATTTATTTATCAACAATCAAATACTTATAAATAATATATTTGTATCAAGTTGATGTTAATGTGACCCTTTAGATCATATATTATCTATCAATATCATTCTATAATAACTCTTGGTCAGAGAGATCTTTCAAATATAATTGATTGATTTTTCATACGAACATGCTTGGAATAGTTTAAAAGATGTCTCGTATTTTTAAATCATGTATTTTGTTATTTGTAGGTTTAATAAGGTTATAGTATTTCTAAATTATGTTTTTTTTTATTTTAGTAATATGTAATAAATACTAGGGCGATAATAATTTTCATTTGTCACTTTAAATCTATTACAAACATAATTATTTGCAATTACATAGGTAATAAAATGACCATCAATGGGTCTGGTATTTCCCATTCAGATGAAGGGGGAAGAGGGTGTACATTTTGTGTCATGTTGGTAGGTCGAAACACATTAAGTCTGGTAATTTATCTAAACGACACCAGCTAATATTGTGATGTTTGAATAACGTGATGTCGCAATAGCATGATCGCACGCTATACCCAGACTACATCACTTCCTATTTGAACATGCATGGTTGTTTAAATATACAAACATTATCAATTTTAAAGAAACAATAAAAATATGGAACAAAAAAATTTCACATATCCTACTATAGCCAGAAAACATACTTGAAAACGATCCATCACATCAGTTTTGATGTTCATGTTAGTATGTCGGTTGGTCTGCTCAAGGTTGTCTAAATAAACTGACAAGTTGGTAAAACTTTCTTCGTGCTCAATCTATGAGAAACTCATCTTGAAGCGGTTATACGAGATACTTATGAATGATCCTGCGTAAGAGTTTAACTACATGGGGTATCTGAAACGTATGTCAAGAATGATTGTCTGTGACTATGTATTGTCACATCTAAGGTCGAAGCTGACAATTGATTCTTGTTTCGGTCAATCATACGTTGGAATGTACTTAGATTCTTGTTTCGGATAGTTGTACTCCATAATGCTCTTTGATTCTTATTTCACCGTTCTCCGAAATGAAACTCCAAAATGTACTTAGATTCTTGTTACGTACCAAAAGCTCATAAATCAATGCTTAACAATCCTCTATTCTAAAGAAAGTGGTCATTTTAAAAGAAAAATAATAATAATATTAAGTTTTTGATTCATAAGTGTTAGAATGCTCGATTTCGCTTAATACAATGATATGATAAAGTGCCGTGCCATATTTAAATTTACAAAAATGACCGCTGTATTAACGGAATAATTATATGCTAAAGTGCCCCCGCAATATTTGAATTTACAACAATAACCCCTGTATTAATAAAATAGTTACATGTCATAATTATATTTTTGGTCAAATTATTTATAGTTTTTGTCTTTATAGTTGTTAATTTAAGATGATTATAGTTTTAGTTCATGTAATTTTGAATTTGTATTAATTACTGTTTTCCTTTTATAGTATTTAATTCAATAACTATAGATTTGATTTCTATATTTTTTATTTCAACAGTTATAATTTGGATCTTTATAGTTTATATTTCGAATTGGTTAAAGTTTTAATGTGTATGATACTGGACAACCCCACTAATTACATATATTTATGAACCGATAAGGATATTAAATTGTGATGTTTTCTAGAGGAAGCAGAAATTATTTTGGCGAAATGACTAGAAGCTAAAAGAGAGGGAAAATGCTTTGCCGAATAGCACATGGTATTCTTATTTCATTGTCGTACGTTGTTTATTAGGTTGGTTGCTTATGTTATTTATTTATGTTGCATATCCTTTTGATCCGTTGTTTGGATAACGTTTCTTCCTTGCTTTTTTTATTTAATTTAACATTAAAAATTGGAATATAATTTAGAACAAGATCCATCTACTTTATAATGATCAAAGTAAATATTTAATTTGAGAAGTAATTTATTTAACTTTTATATGGGTTACAGGTGTGCAGTTCGTCGCTGATAAAACTAATTTAATTATTTGATTTTTAATGATCAAAAATTGTCCGTGGTATGTAGAGATGGCAACGGCGCCCGGGAATACAGAGGACCCTAATCCCCATCTCCATCCCCGAACGATCATACGCATCCCCATCTCCATCGGGGAATATAAATAAATCATCATCCCCACCCCCAGTGGGGTATGGGGATCCCCAATGGGGAATCGAAGATTTCTTTTCCTCTTTTAATATGAAAACTTTTCGTAAAGAAAAACTTTAAATTTCCACTTTTCTAGCATAAGTCTAAAGATTTTCCAAAATATAAAAATATCTTTAGATTGCATAAAAAATATAAACAAATTTTCTACCAAATTTAAATAAATACATGAAAATCAAGTAGAAAAAATTATCAAAGTGATATTTAAGGTAAAATAGATAAACTAAATAGAAAAAAAAATTATACACGAGTTTAAGTTAGATAAAAAAAAAATATAATTTCAACCAACTAATTACTAATGAGTTAGGTTACTTGGATCAAATTTTATGTATTGTAATTTTTACTATAAATATATGTGTTGTATTATTTTTATATATTACTATATATCGGGGGCGGGTCCAGGGTCGGGGATTAGGGATATCCCCATCCCCACTTCGGGGATTCCCCATCCCTATCTCCATCCTCATCCCCAGTCAACTTAGGGATTCCCCAATCAAAACGGGTGCGGGTTTCGGGTTCCCCATTGGATATGGGGCTTTTGCCATCCCTAGTGGTATGCATTTTTTTTAGGTTTGATCAAAACTTGATTTTTTTATTGTAGTTCTTTTGAACTAGATTTTTTTTTTTGTCTACAAACACTAAAATACCATTTTATTTTTATTTTTATATTTTTTAATACTTGTTTTTATATTTTATTAATTAAAAAAAAAACATGAAAGGACCTCTCTCTCTCTCACACACACAAACAGATACCCACCCATCACTTTCGGTCACCTCCAGTCCGTCCACCATTAATTCGTCCAAAGCAATTTCTTGGCATCTGCATTCTTCACTACAAAAATATTTCTCATTTCTAATTAACACACAATAATTCACATATTTCAGTACCCAAGATCAGGATTCACCAAGAACTCTTTGAAAGATAATCATTTTTCTTTTTACGTAATTTGAATGAAAAACGAGCATAAATGACACTGACTTCTTCAAAAAAAATTCACAAGACAGTGAAGAAATCATCTACGGTAGTAATTGAGAGGTATTAGTGGATGATGACTCTGGATTTCCATACAAACAAGAAGATTTTAGAGGACGTTGCAATCATCCCTTCGAAGTCGTTTGAGGAACAAGATTGCAGATTTCAAACTTGTGGATGAAATCACATATGAAATTATACACACCAACAACAAGAACCAAAGAAGAAATCAAGAACAATTCATCCCAAAATCTTTCCTCCTCTCTTTGTTTCTCACTCTAAAATCCTTCCTTTATTACCAATCCATGTGACATTTTGTTTTCGACCTAGAATCAGCAACATCTAACACCCTTATGAAGCGTATCCAAAAAGGACCAGTGAGGGCTATATCATTAAAGCTTCAGGAGGAACAAAATTTGAGGTTTCAATTTCTAGGTTTAACGAAAACAAGAACACAAACCTCCAACCACCGCCACTTCCTGTCAATTGAGCCACTGTAGATTCAGAATGAAGTTCGAGGACAAAGCATGACCTAAAGATACATAAAACATTTGAAAAAATTGATGTTTTTTTATGTTTATTTCATTTATGGAAAAATCGATTTGCATTTTGAGATGAAATAGCTAATTACTGTGATAATTTTAATCATATATTTAGATATATTATGTACAGGTAAACCCAATCCGTGGGAGCCTCGATGGTAACAAACATCTTTGAGGCCTTGAACGCCAACTACATCACACCTTCATCTCGTTGATGATCGAAGACAATCAAGCTTGGATCATTTGAGGATTTATGATTTTCATATCGATGATGACAGTTGAATCGATAGGATCAAGATTTGGAGGTGGTAATGAGACAAGAGGTGGAACGATGAATAATCCTCAAGTTTGGACTGTGGTGGTGTTAATTTTGGAAAAAACTGGATCTATGAAGGATCCAACGTTGCGTTGGAGAAGAAGATCGACGTGGGGAAGTATTGGAGAAGAACGTCATCGGAAGAATGAGCACAGATCGTGCATTTGAGAGAGAGAGAGAGAGAGCTCTTTATTTGGTTTTACTTTTAAAAACTTAAATAAAAAGGTGAAATATCTAAGAAAATAGAAAAACAAATTAAAATAGTAGAATAGTCTTTTCAAATTGATTAGGGACTAATTTTAGAGACAAATTATCTTAAAAGAGCCATGAAACCAAAATAATCCAAGTTTGGATTAAACCCTAAAAAAAATCATACCAAAAATACTATTTCTGCAATTTTGTCTTATGTCTAAATGATGGTTTACGAGGATGCATACCAAAACTGGAAATAAATAAAGTTAAAATACAATATATTAAAAAAGTATCATGATATATATCAAAAGGTACCATTAGTATATATAATACGACTAATATTATAAAAGCCCTAAATTTTTAACGCGTAATTGAAAAAAACATTAATATTTTTTTATTATTGTTATGGCCACAACTTTCTCGCATAATTATTGTTCTAACCCACTTAACGACTTTCATGGTTAATTTGGTTAATTTTTTCTCAAAACCAGTCCTAAAAAGTTCAAATTTGGTCCCTGGGGTTTGCAAAAAATTACACCACATGGTTTTTTAACATTATTTTTTGTTTTTTTATATATTTTGAATATTTTCGGTTTTTTTTATAAATATATATACATTTTTTATTTTCTTTTTTATATATTTTATTTATTTTCACTTTCTTAACTTTATTTTTCAACAATTTGATTTTTTTTACCTTTTGTTTTCTATTTTTTAGTGTATATATATAGAGTATATTAGAGTTTTTTTTTCTTTTATATTGTTTTTTTTTCATATTATATTGTTAACCGTTTTATCTTTTTATTTATTTTTTTCTTATTTGTATTTCAATTATTTGTTTTTTTTTTTTTTTTGTATTTTTAACTTTTTATTGACTTTATTCAAAAAATGTAAAATGTATTAATATATTAGAGTATATTACAATTTTGATAATTTATAGTTTTTGTAATTTTTTTTATTTTTATTCAAGTAAATAAAATAGTTATATTTATATTTGTAATTTCAGTCCAACTTATTTTCTTTTTATTCTTTTTTTCTTTAGTGCTATTATATTTATGTTACGAAAAAATAAAAATTAAAAAAAAAAATAGATTGTTTATTGAGAATTAGTGTTGCAATGTATTATATAACTTGCAAATTAAATCATATTTTTATATAAAGTTAAAAAATGAAAATAAATAAAAGATATATAAAAAATGTATATATATTTATAAAAAAAAAAAAAACCCGAAAATAAATAAAATATACAAAAAACGAAAAATAATGTTAAAAACCATGTGGTGTAATTTTTCGCAAACCTCATGGACCAAATTTAAACTTTTTAACACTGGTTTTGCAAAAAAAAATTAACCAAGTTAACCATGAAACTCTTAAGCGGGTAGAACAATAATTCTGCAAGAAAGTTGTGGCCATAGAAATAATAAAAAAATATTATGGTTTTTTCCAATTACGCGTTAAAAATTCAAGGCTTTTATAATATTAATCCTATATAATATATTCGTTTTTGTTTTGTATCATTTTATTATTATTTACTTGCACAACTTACAAAGATGGAGACGTTGAGTGTCCAAAATGATCGAAAATTCAAAATATAGAATCTAATGGATACAACGTGATGAACCACTTGTATATAAAGGGGAATTCAGAGATATTTGACGAAAGACATGAAACTGTTGTTAATGTGGTTTCACAATAGACGATTCGTTGTTAATGCCTTTGTAACGTTTACTTTTTGATATAACCATTTTATTATATAAATTAATATTATATAACTTAAATGGAAATATAACTATATAACTAGAAAAGTGACCCTATGTTGCGGGAACCATTTCCAAAAGAAGTTTACATGCACTACATAGTTTATTGATTATTCGGTAGTAAAAATATTTAAAGGTTAGAATCGATTGGTTTTGCATTAAAGACAACCAATACAATGGATCAACTTTATACTTATTAATTATTCGGTAGTAAAAATATTTAAAGGTTAGAGTCGATTGGTTTTGCATTAAAGACAACCAACAAAATGGATCAACCCTTATAAAGTGCAAGTCAATTAAAAACCAATGTCATTGTCAATATGATCAAAATCCAATAATAGGATGCTACCAGCCACACATCCAATTTGAATGTTCTAAATTCAAATATTTCTAATTGTGTTCATGGCGAACCACGAGACATGTTTTTTTTTTGTTGTTTTAATTAGCTGGAATGGTAAAAAACAAAAAAATAATAATAATAAATTGACACATGTTCATCTGCTATTGAGGAGATTTTGCAACATAAACTTCAGCTACAAACAACAGCAAACACATTTAATAAAATAAAACTCATACCAAGAACAAAATATTGTCTCGAAAACCAAAACATATTCTTATGAGTAACTAAGTACATCGTTGTTATGGGATAAATATAAAACTGTACATTAAAGAAATGCAAGTATGATGCTATTTTGTTGGTTCCAAGTGTGGCTCCTATTTTGGCTAGGTTTATCCCCTATTTTGTTGTTAAACAAATAGTATACACGGCGTTTTAGTCAAAAACTGTTAAATCAACAATTTTTGTTTACAAAAAAATAATAATAAAAAACATTATGCAGGGATGTCTTTGTTAAATGCTATTAAAACAAATATTAATTTACAGAAAAAAAAATAATATGTATTGTAGCTTGGTCAAAAATATCAAAATCAATTTTTTTTAATAAAAAAAAACAGTATATATAGGCATCTTGAAGAAAAACTCTTAAAATCACTGCTTTTTTTTTTACCCAAAAAATGGTATGTAAACACAGAACTTTCTCATAATTTAAATTAATAGAGCCTCCGACCAACATAAATTCAATGAATTTACAATCATTTGCTAATTACAAAAAATTGAGGTAAAAATCTAGTTTAATATCATTTTATCCGTTGATTCTCAAACTCAATCAGTCAGCCAAACTATACAAATATAAACACGTAGTAATGAACCTCAAAATAATTAAGAAACATGTTTTAATCTGAATGGAGTCAAGTCCGAATCAAATCAACCTATAATAAATAAAGAAAGATTGAAATTGGAGTTAATGAAAAACGATTATACCTTTGAGATTTAGAGGAAAATAATTGGAAATAAAACGCTAGGATCCAGACAAATTCATAATAGTCTGATCAAGCGTGGTTGAGGGAATCGAAAATCACATGAATGTGACGCGGAATTCTTCATCTATTCTGATAGCAGCCTGTAAAAACCAAAAATAACATTAAGATGGCTGCTGAGGAGTAAATTTTAGATTAAAAACAAAGTTAATTCACCTCGATCTTAGAAATTGCGTCCACCTCCATAAGGTAAAGATAGAATCATTATCTTCAAGCAAAATAAAAAGCAAATTTACATCAAAATTACAAACATGGTTAGGGTTTTGAAGGAGAAAGGCAGGGTTTCTGAGGAGACGGAGGCTATGGTTCTAAAGTATTCTTGCGTATTGCATACCAGATTAGCTAATATTTTACCTAACTTGCTAAAATCCCCGATCCATTATGTGTTAGTCCTGTGATTAATATCCATTTATAAAGTTGTGGATTCAATTGTGCAATTTTCATTCCTAATGTAAGCACTACCTGCAGGGAAGGAAGAGCACAATGAATTAACAGATCAGATCTTTAAAGGTAAACCCAAAAAAAGTTTCAAATATTTGAAAGAAAAGTGAAAAAATGACTTGGTTTGAATATGATCAACTTAGTATAATAAGATTTAGTATAATCGAATCAGCAAAATATACTTAAATAAAAGCTACAATTTTGTTGAATGAAAACACGTAAAGTGGAAGTTATGGGAAAAAGAGATTTTGGAGGAACTTCTACCCCATGACGCAGGTACTATTATCAACATCATGTATTTTCTATGAATTTAATTAATTTTTGAGTAACAATGATAAATGACTAATTTGACCCTATATGTTCATGTGCAGAACCAACAATGTGTAGGCTTACCTAGAAATTATTTTTTGTGAAGTATCACACGGGTTCTTTTACCAATACTCCAATAATATTTTACCTTGTAAGGGATTTATATATAACAAAGTGAAATAGTTTTATAATTATTATAGTTGTAATTTATGTGCAAACTAATCCCTAATAGTAGTTTATTAAATTAAGAAAAAAAAAAGATACATAAACTATACAATTTCAATGGTTAGTTTGTAAGAAAACTATATGCATGATAGTTATGATGACTCACACTAGTTATGATGACTCACATTTAAATTCCATTTTTTCCCTTGTATCTAAATGTGGAGTTTCTATGTAATGAATGATAATGATCAAATAAAGTATTTTTACTTAATCATATTCGTTTACTTGATTGGTGTTTGTTTTAAGTTTATGTGTCTTAAGTTTATCAGCATCAAGATCTGTTATTTTCTTTTTTATATGATATTATTTGATGTAGGTTGCATTATTTTCTTTTTTATATGATATTATTTGATGTAGGTTGCAGTTTTTGTATTTGTGGTTTGTTTTTTATGGTAGATTACTGGTGACAGAAAATCAAATAAAAAAAGTGACATGTGGTTCGCTACGGCACACACTAGTTGATTATGATATTTGAATTGCTAAAGTGTTTATGATATAAATGGTTTTTCTTTTTCACAATGAATGAACTGTTTGAATCTGAAAAAATTACTATTTTACCCTCATATTTTAAAATAATAAATTCTTATTTCTTTAATTATTGTCATAAAATATAAGTCTATAAAACGATCATTTATTTAATAACTATTATAAACTAAATATATACATCATCAAATTAATTAACTTCTAAATTTAAAGTTAATTAAAGGTGGTATGTAACTAATACATTCAAATAACAAAAATAAGTCCAACAGATCTGTTATACTAAATTAACAGTTTGATCACATAAATTAGATGTATTCTGAAAAAATGTTACACATTGCAATTAATTAATATGTTTATATTGAAGTATAATGAAAAAATATTACAAATGAGAACATACATGCAAATTATTAAAAGAAATACATGAAGCCTTTTTCTTTATATTCATACTTTTTTTTAAATATATTCATTTTAGAGTCTTTTGTTTAATAATTTTATCTTTTGTTTTAAACAGGAAATCATTGAAATGTCGTGTAAAAATAGACTAATTTATGAGTACAAGTTATGAGATTTAAATCAAGATTGTAAAATCATGAGCATGCCCTCCTAATTTGGAGGAAACATGTGTGGTGTGGAGGGTAATTTTGGATAAACAAATATAAGATTGCCACTTAATCTTAAGAGTATCTATTTTTCAACGTAATCTATTAACATATTTTTTTAATAACAAGTGAAAAAGAAACAAGTACAAATAGCTTAATTTATTAAGTTTTGTATATATTAAGTGCAATAAGTCAAAAGGAAACACTACCTAAGTCAAATACAGATAAATGTGATAGTTATTATATTGTTGTACAATAGCATGTAACATGGTTGAAGTTGAAATCGATTTTAACTAAATAAATTTCATATTTCTAGAGTGGTTATCAAACATATATTATCTTATACGTGTGAACTAATGACCTAAAATGCGAACTAATGAACCAAATATTCCTAAGGTTTCATTATTGAATAATAATAGAGAGTAAAATTACAATGAAAAAGAAAAGACAATATAAATAGAAAAGAATTAGGTTAAACCAAGAAAATGGATAAAGAGCCAAACATAACCCAAACTAGAAAAGGGCCTAATAACTTTGTAATGCTAACATCCCCAACCCCCCCCCCCCCCCCCCCAAAAAAAAAAAAAAACAAATAATATGACAACAATAAGTATTGAGAGTTTGTTAGTCAGAAAATGAAACCGAAGAGCAGTCAAGACTTTCATAAATATATTAGCAAATTGCATTGTAGATGAAACACGAGGAAGCGAAAGAGTCCCCTACTGAAAGTGGTAACTAGTAAAAATATGAACACTCATAGCTCAATTCTCAGATTATGTAGATGATCAAAAGACAAAATCTTGTTTCTTACTCTTCCATGAAATCAACGAATCTCCAAGAAAGACATAATACCTAGTAGTAGACTTGCAATCATAAATATTGATATCCTAGTCAGCATCACCTTTTGGGGATTATGCAACTTCAATCTCAAGATATACGGTTAGCCAAATCATGCTTCAAGGTTTCTATGCCATCATGATCATCGCCAATAATATCATATCATCAACATATAAGGAAAGAAGGATCTAAACTGCACATGTACCTCTAAGAAACAAAGAAGAATCATGAAAACTAGATTTAAAACCAAGTGAAGTGATTATAGTAAAAATTTCTCAAACCAAGCAGGATGAGATTGTTTAAGACCACACGATTCTTTCCAAAGTCGAAAAACTTCACCCGACCGATGAGCAATACCTGGTGGAGGAGACATGTATACCTCCTCATAAATATCACCATTCAAGATTTCATTCTTGAAATCTATCTAATAAATCTTCCGTTGTTGAGTAGAATAAACACCAATCAAAGTGTGAAAAATTGTCATTAAATATTGCATTCTTGACATCCATCTAATAAATCTTCCATTGTAAACTAGAAGAAACAATAATCAAAGTGCGAACAATTGTCATTTTGGCAACTAGAGAAAAAGTCTCTTCAAAGTCCATACCATATTGTTGTGACATTCCTTTTGCAACAATTCTGGCTTTATAATGTTTTGATCTTATGTACCCAACAACAACCAATTTTGTGTTTTCCAGGTGGGAGCGAAACCAAATCCCATGTATGATTCTGATAAATAGTTACAAGTTCCTTAGTAATATCATTTTGCCAAAGAGGATTAGAGACGACCTCTTTGTAGGATATTGGTTCTGAGAAAAATATATATTCCTAATACAGGAGGCAAAGGTTGGTGCATAAGAGGAATATACAACTTATGGAAGCTTGGTGGACTTCCGAGTATGAGTTAGTTTTGATGGTATGGGTTCTTGAGTGACTGAGGACTCTTAAACAACAAAAGGAGGGGGTTCTTAAGCAATAATTGGTGTGGAATCAAAAGTTGGAGAGCTATCTGAAGTAGCGGATTGAAGAAACGTCTTCACTATCAATGCTAAATTGATCAATAGCCCAAAGTTCCAAATGAGTCACGTTGTATGACTGAACAAGAATGTTATAGAAAGGAATATGTTCTAGAAAGGTGACATGCCAAGAAACATACAATTTTTTACTTGTCGGATCGTAAGATAGAAATCCTTTCTGACCAATACCGTACCCTTTGACATCATCTAATTTCAGAACCAACTAAAATTTTTCTTTACACTTTTAAAATCATTTATTTATTTTTGCAGAAAATCCCAGTAGACAAGATCATTTTGACTCCAAATGTTTGTTTCCAAATATTTAAAACCCTAAGGATCTCATAATTAATATAGATACATAAGTTTCAGCATAAAGACTTGGTGGTCTTGAATACTATTGCAAGCTGTCTCTTAATCACTCAATGTCCTAATCAAGTTTTAGTAACTTAAGTTTTCATAACTGTGATGCATATAAGTTGAGTGGGTCATGTTGGTAAACCTAATGAGATACATAGGGATTTTAATCCCCACAATATTAATATGATAATATTCCTTGATTATCAGACCTACAAAACCAACCATTTACCGTTCTATATCCATATAGGCTTACATTCCTACACATATATTCCTACTAATCCTCACAGATCCTAGACCACGATTATCAGGGGAAAATTATCTCGCCTGATGAACCGTTAAAAGATTGACTACATAATTAGGGGCTTTCTTTGCTCGTGTAAGTGATAAAGAATATGTAAACATACCATTATAGTTGTGCGATTAGGACCTACCTGTTGGGTTTTATGTACTCTAACATTTCAATGATGCACATACAACCCTAATGCTTTAGATCTAAGTTTTCTCTAATTATACATGCAATAAACATTTTCCAATGCATGAAACCTAAACTAGCATGCAAGGTGATATTTGAATCATAAAAACAAGTTAGAATATTAACTTGTGTAATAGCTTGAATAACTTGGCCTTAAGAAAGCTTAACACCCCAAGTGTGATGCCTCAAATGGAATCACAAAACACCAAGAACAATTAGGATGGATATAGAGAGGTTATGGAGACTCTAAAATCGGTTCTTACTCTTCAAAATCTAAATGGTAATTAATTTATATATATATATATATATATATATGTGTGTGTGTGTGTGTGTGTCTGTGTGAGTGTGTGTGTGTGTGTAGAATATCAAGGGTCATGCGTAACCCTAATCCATACACATTAGGCCATGATCCATCCATTTGATTTGGATAAATACTTCATGGATTAATCTATAAGGCTATAAGCCCATCACAAGTCAAAGCATGGATCTTTAGCCCAACTCATATGTATTATTTTAATTAGTCTCTTTTGATCACTAAATTAATTCTTGAACAATACTAATTAAATAATATGATTCCTCAATTAATATATTATACTTATAATATATTAGTAAATCATAATTAACCTCTTACTCAAATATCCTTCCTAATATATTGTTTTGATGAATGCAACCCAAATGGACCATGCTACTATCGGGTCAAGTACATACCAATTATAGTTATAGGATTAGACACCTAATCCAACATTCTCCCACTTGGATAAGTCTAATAACTATAATCCCCAATGCAACTTAAAATCCGATTATCAATCGTTGCTCTCAAAAAATCGTTGTCCAACTCTAATGCGTCCATTAGATAAGTGATCATATAATCCTCTATTCTACAAGATATCGTGTGGACAAAGACATGGAATTAAAGTCATACTCATTGTCCAACATTTTGTTTCCCGATTTCTGATTTGTTCGACATAGAACTTAATTGAATACATCAATAGATTTATGACCGGGCCCGGTACATAAGTCAAAACAAAATCATCGAGAGGCCCAATATATCGCTTTTAATCCTCATAGGATAAAAGGAACAGATAAACTTCGACTTATATGCTTGTACTAGCTATTCATTGAATCATACATAATAGCACGTTTTATAACATTAAGTTATTGATGCGGTTTCGCACTATTAATGTAAACTCAACAAATAATCTCCAACTCATATATCTTGGTTTGAAGATTATACAATATTATCGTCTTATAATCACCCATGATAAATTCCATGAAGTGATATGTGAGTGTGAGTTTAGTCCACTACTCAAATCTTATTTCCAGAACACTCATGAATGTTTGTAGCAATCTTTTGATATGTCTAACACCTTAGAAAATCATACAAAAACCCATTCATGACATTCTTCTTTCATGACCTACCTCCATAGTATGATCGACTGTGGATAGTTTGAATAATCTTATTATTCTGGAAGTCAAAACATGGAAAAATGAAACAATAATAAATAATTGACACAAGGCAGTAACACTATGTATAAATAAAAACATCTTTTATTCAATCATCAAATGTCAATTACATTTTGACTATTACAAGTTTCTAAAATTCTCTCTAATCACTAAAACTAATATCGTCCTTCAGTCCGACACTACTAGCGTGCCGCAAGTGTTTAACCGTACTCAGTCCCTTCATAAGGGGATTTGCTGGATTCTCTACTAACGATAACCTCTTAACCACGAGGACTCCCTCTTCTACTTGATGTCTTATGAAGTGATATTTTCTGTTGATGTGTCTTGATCTGTTATGATCTCTTGGTTCCTTGGATAAGGCAACTTCACTATCGCTATCACAGAAAATCTCCATGGGCTCCTTTATAGCTAGTACAACTCCAAGGTTTCCGGTGAAGTTCTTCAGCCATATCGCCTCCTTCGATGCTTCACTCGCTGCTATATACTCTGATTCACATGTTGAAACAGCTACAGTCTCCTGTTTGGAACTTTTCCATGTTATTGCTCCTCCATTTAGGGTAAATATCCAACCCGACTGAGAGCAAAATTTATCTCTGTCGGTCTCAAAGTTGGCATCGGTATACCCTACCACTCTTAAGTCATCACTCCCACCAAGAGTAAGGATCCAATCCTTATTCCTTCGCAAGTACTTAAGAATGTTCTTTACCGCAGTCCAGTGAGATTTACCACGATTCCTTTAATATCTGCTAACCATGCTCAATGCAAAGGCTACAGCAGGGCAAATACAGGTCATGACATACATGATCGAACCAATAGATGAAGCATAAGGTATTCGAGTCATTTCTACTATTTCATCATCAGTACTCGGATTTTGAGTCTTACTCAGTCTAGCATTGCTTCCGATAGGTAGTTCTCCTCTCTTGGAATCTTGCATGTTGAAACATTTCAACACCTTGTCCAAATAGGTACTTTGAATAAGTCCTATTAGTCTTTTACTCCTGTTTCTCAATATCCTTATCCCTAGAATGTAAGCAGCTTCTCCGAGGTCCTTCATAGCGAAACACTTTCCAAACAAGACTTAACCTCCTGTAAGGTTGGAATGTTGTTTCCTATGAGCAGTATATCATGCACATACAACACGAGAAAGCTAACTATACTCCCACTATCTTTGACATATACACAAAACTCATCCTCACTTCTCGAAAAACCAAACTCTTTGACTTTCTCATCGAAACAAAGATTCCATTTGTGAGATGCTTGTTTCAATCCATAAATGGATTTCTCAAGCATACACACTGTATTAGGATACTTTGCATCAACAAAACCTTCTGGTTGATTCATGTAAACATTCTCAGCCAACTTCCTATTAAGTAAAGTGGTTTTGACATCCATTTGCCATATTTAATCTTAGCTACTGGTGACAAGGTCTCATCATAGTCAACTCCAGGTGTTTGAGTAAAGCCTTTCGCAACCAATCGCACCTTATAAGTGTGTACTTTCCCATCCATGTCAGTCTTCTTCTTGAAGATCCATTTGCACCCGACAGTCTTGCGGCCTGGTACATTGTCAACCAAGTTCCAAACTTAATTGTCATACATGGACTGAATTTCACTGTCCATCGCCTCTTTCCATTTAACAAACTCGAGGCCTGACATGGCTTCCTTGTAGTTGTTAGGTTCATCCAAATTTACCAGTGTACTATCACTGATAAATGTATCACCCTCAGAAGTATCATGGAAACCATAAAACTCAAGTGTCTGTCTAACTCTACTGGAACGCCTCGGAGGTAAGGACTTGCCAATCGGTTCAACTGGAGTTTCTTCCTCAGGTTGAGCGCTAGTGTTTGAGGTTCCTTCATCACTTAAATCTTGAAGCTCTTCAATGTTAATTTTCCTCCCACCGTCCTTCTGGAATATGAGCTCTCTCTCGCGAAAGACTCCTCTCCTCGCAACGAATACAACATTGTTAGTCGGTATATAAAAGAGATATTGAAAGGGTTTCTGTGGGTAGCCGATGAAAATACATCGCTCACTACAAGGTCCGAGCTTGTTGTGAGTTTATTTTCTCACAAAAGCTTCGCAACCCCAAACTTTGATGTGTGCTAACGAGGGAACCTTCCCTGTCCACATCTCGTGAGGTGTTTTGGAAACCTTTTTAGTTGGGACTAGATTAAGGATATGGGCGGCAGTCTCTAAGGCATACCCCCAAAATGATGTTGGTAATGAAGCTCGACTCATCATAGAACGAACCATTTCCAGAAAGGTTTAATTGTGCCTCTCAGATACACCATTAAGATGTGGTGTGCTAAGTGGCTTCAATTGTGAAACAATTCCACTTTCCTTGAGATAGTCGTGGAACTCGATACTAAGATACTCTCCTCCTTGATCAGATCAAAGCATCTTTACCTTCCTGCCTAATTGATTCTCCACTTCTTGATTAAACTCTTTGAACTTTTCAAAGGTTTCTGACTTATGCTTGATTAAGTACATATAGCCATATCTGCTGTAATCATCAGTAAAAGTCACATAGAAGTGGTTAGCATCCCTTGTGGTGGTTTTGAAGGGTCCACACACATCTGTGTGTATGAGAACCAACATACCCTCACCCATTACATAAGTTCCAGTGAAAGGTGAGTTTGTCATCTTTCCAAGTAAAGAAGATTCACAAGTGTCATCTGACTTTAAGTCAAATGATTCCAAGACTCGATCCTTTTGGAGTTGGGCTATGCGCCTCTTGTTAACATGTCCAAGACGATAATGCCATAAGCATGCTTTATCCAAATAATTAGATGAATCGATATGCAACACATTATTTCCTAAGTTATCTACAACCATCACAATTTCATATCTGTCATTGCAAGGTAATGCTTCAAAATAAAATACACCATTGTAATAAGCATTAATACTACCAATTTCATTATTAAAAAAAGGTAAAACCTTGTTTATACAAACTGTGAAAGGTTATGGCCATAAACACATAAATTTGAGGCTTTTGGATGATTTAAACACGAATTTGCATGTATATCAAGCTAAACAACAAGTTAGGATAGATTACTTACGATTATGGAGCTCGAAAGGGGTGTTTTTGGATCAAAATCGGTTTTGTAGAGAGAGGGTAGAGAGAGAGTGTAGAGAGAGTGGAAAGGGTGTAAATGAGGTTCACTCACCCTTATATAGGGTGAGTTTACTACCCCGGAGTTTACCGCTCGGAGTTTACCGCCCAAGTCTACCGCCCGAGTCTACCGCCCGAAAACTCTATCTTATGAGGTTTATGACATGTTTTTTGGTGTTAGGGCTTTAGTGGTTATTTTCTAAGACTTGATCATTAAGTGTGAAAAACTCGAAATACTAAAACGGATTTTTAAATTTGCTAAAGGATGGTGGAAATGAATTTGACTTCCAAATGAAGGGTTTGACTGTACAAATTATATATATGAAATATTCGGGTTGTCACAGAGGAGAACCCAGCAGATCCCCTCACGAATGGACTGAAAAGGGTTAGGCATTTGCAGCATGCGAGGCGCATCGGGCTAAAGGACAATATTAGTTTCACAGTTTAGATAGTTTTTGAAATTTGTATACTGTAATTGACATTTGATGATGAATAAAAGTTGTTTATCTATGAGTAAAGTGTTGCTATCATTTGTCAATCATTTACTATCATTTCATTTTGCATCTTTTGAGTTCCAGAATAATTATGTTATGGTATATCATATTATTCAAATTATCCACAGTCGGTCATATGTTGGAAGTAGATATGAATCAATACTATCATGAAGTTGGCTTGTAGATGTCTAAAGTGTTGGACATAGCAAGAGTTCCTACAACATTCATGAGTGCTCATAAGTTCTGAGTATTGGATTCAACCCACGCTCACTTGTATCACTTCATGGAATTATCTCGAGTGATCGTGAGATGGTAGTATCATATAAGTCTTCAAACCTAGAGATATGAGTTGTTGCCTATGAGTTGGTTATGCATTGATTATACGAAAACACATCAGTAACTTGATGTCATAAAACGTACCTTTGTGTATAATGCAACAACTAGTAGAACAAGCATATGAGTCGAAGTTTATCTGTTCCTTCTTGAATTAGAAGCGATATATGGGCCCCTCGATGATTTTGTATTGACCTAAGTACCAGGCCCGGTCAGAACAAAATTGATGTGTTCAATTTGATGGGTTTTATGCATAAGAACAAACCTATGTGCTCATACAAACCCTAATGCTTGAATTTAGGTTTCTCTATTGTACATGCTTTGAATCCAAGACTTACAACCCTAGATCTATCATGTATAATTCGAAATTAACATCATAAAAACAGATCTAAGTGTTTACCTCTTTCAAATTGCTTGGAATCCTTGTAGTCTTCTTGATTTTGATCTTAGAGTCATAATTGTAACTCCTCTAATGGTTCACAAACCCCACAAGCAAGAAGGCAATATAAGAGAGGGTGAGAGATGCTAAAATCGGCCCAAGGGTTCTCTTGGAATCAAGTGTAGCCGATTTTCATAGCCTAGAGGTCATATTTATACTGTAGGCTGCTAGGGTTTCAGTCTAAACCCTAATGGACAACTTAGCCACCAAGCAGCCCAAGGAACCTTCGGGAATAAGGCCTTGGACGAAAATATGATGGATCCCCATCATAATTTCGTTCCTCCTTTAGTCCATTAGGTTTCCCATCCCAAAACTCAACATCATACATTTGACAGTTTATGCCCCTTTATTTAATTAATCTCTTTTAGTCACCAAATTAATTCCTAATTAATTTATGACCAATACTAATTAAATAAGTATGATTTCTCCTTTAATATATTATTCTTATAATATATTAATAAACCATAATATTCTCTCTCTCTCTCTCCTTAAATTACCTTGTCAAGTTGCTTTGGTGAAGGCAACCCAAAAGGACCATGCATAACCGGGTCAAGTACATACCAAATATAGTTACGGGCTTAGACACTAATCCAATAGTCTCCCACTTGGATAAGTCTAGTAACTATATCTCACACATGACTTCAGGATCCAATTAGCAATCGTAGCTCTTATACATTGTTGTCAACTCTAATCAGTAACTTGTCCTTCAGATAAGGGATCGTATAATCCTTTGTTTGAGATATCATGCTGACAATGCTTATTGTCCAGCATTTGTTCCTTGATTTCTAACTTGTTTGACATAGAATTTAGTTGAACACATCAACTTCATTCTGACCGGGCCCGACACATAAGTCAAACCAAATCATCAAGTGGCCATGATATCACCTTTATTCTCATAGAATAAAAGGAACATATTAACTTCGACTCATATGCATCTATTATTTACTAATTGAATCATGTACAATAAGGTGTTTTATAACATCAAGTTACTAATGCGTTTACACATCTTCAATGCATAACCAACTAGCAAACAACAACCATATCTCAAAGTTTTAAGACTATATGATATTATCTTTTTGCGATCGCTTAAGGTAAAACACCACGAAGTGATACCATCAAACACGGGTTTATTCAAATGCTTAAGTCATATTCATAAGCACTCACGAACTTTGCAGCAAACCTTTGTTATGCCCAAAACCTTTTAGATAATCTACAAACAATTCATGACAATCTTCATTCACATCTACTTCCAAATATGAATGACTGTGGACTGTTCGAATAATCCTATCATTCAAGAAGTCAAAACATGCAAAATTGAAACAATAGATAAATAACCAACACAAGATAGTAGCTTTAGTCATAAATAATACAACTTTATTTATTCATCAAATGTCAAGTACAAGTTATCTATTACACATTTCCAATCTAATCCAAACTTATACCATCCTTCAGCCCAATGCTCCTAGCGTGCTGCAAGTGTTTGACCCTACTCAGTCCCTTCGTAAGCGGATTTGCTGGGTTTTCTTCTGATGATACCCTCTTCATAACGAGAAGTCTGTCTTCTACCCGATGTTTGATAAAATTGTATTTCATGTCGATATGTCGAGATCTAACATGATCTCTTGGTTCCTTGGTTAAGGCAACTGCTCCTTCATTATCACAGAAAATTTCCATTGGCTCCTTTATGGATGGCATAACTCCAAGGTCTCCAATGAAATTCTTCAACCATATAGCCTTCTTTGACGCTTCGCTCGCCGCAATGTACTCTGATTCGCACGTTGAACCAGCTACGGTCTCCTGCTTGGAACTTTTCCAAGTCACTGCTCCTCCATTTAGGGTAAAAACCCAGCCCGAATGCGATCAGTAACTATCCCGATCCGTCTGAAAACTAGCATCACTATACCCTCGCACCCTTAAGTCATCACTCCCACCGAGGACTAGAAACCATTCCTTGGTCCTTCGTAGGTACTTAAGAATATTCTTCACTGCAATCCAATGAGCTCTACCAGGGTTCCCTTGATATCTGCTGACCATGCTCAAAGCGAAGGCCATATTAGGGTGAGTACAGGTCATAGCGTACATGATAGAGCCTACTGCGGAAGCGTAAGCTACTCGGCTCATATCAGCTATCTCTGCCTCTATACTCGGACTCTGAGTCTTACTCAGCTTGGTATTCCTTTGGATTGGCAACTCCCCTTTCTTGGAATTTTCCATACTAAAATGCTTTAGTACCTTATCCAAGTATGTATCCTGACTAAGTCCTATCAGTCTCTTTTCCCTGTTTCTTACTATCCTTATTCCCAGAATATAAGCAGCCTCTCCGAGGTCCTTCATCGCGAAACATTTCCCAAGTCAGGACTTGACCTCCTACAAGGTTGGGACATCATTTCCTATGAGTAGTACGTCATCAACATGCAATACGAGGAAGCTCACTATACTCCCACTGTCTTTGACATATACACAAGATTCATCTTCGCTTCGCAGAAATCCAAACTCTTTAACTTTCTCTTCGAAACAAAGATTCCATCTGCGAGACGCTTGTTTCAATCCATAAATAGATTTCTCAAGCTTGCACACTCTATTTGGATGCTTCACATTGACAAAAACCTCTGGCTAATTCATGTAAACATCCTCAGCCAACTTTCCATTAAGGAAAGCGATTTTCACGTCCATCTGCCATATTTCATAATCATGAAACGCAACTATTGCGAGCATTCCCCTAATAGACTTTATCTTCGCAACTGGTGAGAAGGTCTCAATAGTCAACTCCGGGAGTTTAGTAAAGCCCTTCGCAACCAATCATGCTTTATAAGTATGCACTTTCCCATCCATGTCCATCTTCTTCTTGAAGATCCACTTGCACCCGACTGTCTTACGACCCAGTACATTATCAACCAAATTCCAAACTTGGTTGTCGTACATGGACTGAATCTCGCTGTTCATCGCCTCTTTCCATTTAGCAGAGTCCGGGCCTACCATGGCTTCCTTGTAGCTACTAGGTTCGTCCAAATTCATTAGTGTTTCATCATTAATAAACGTATCCCCTTCACTAGTAATATGAAAACCATAAAACATGGGTTGAACACTAATCCTACTAGAACGTCTAAGAGGTAAGGACTCGTCAACGGAATCAACAGGAGTTTCCTCCTCGGGTTGAGTGCTAGTATTAGAGGTTCCTTCATCGCTTTGCTCTTGAATCTCTTCAAGATCAATTTGCCTCCCACTGTCCTCTTGTCTTATCAATTCCCTTTCTCGGAAAACTCCTCTTCTAGCAACGATGACAACATTGTCACTCAGTCTATAGAAAAGATAACCAAAGGGATTCTATGGGTAGCCAATGAAATAACACTTCTCACTACGAGGTTCAAGCTTGTCGTGAGTCTCTCATCTTACGAAAGCCTCGCAACCCCAAACCTTAACATGTGCCATCGAGGGAGATTTCCCTGTCTATGTCTCGTGAGGAGTCTTGGTAACCTTCTTGGTGGGAACTAAGTTAAGGATATGGGTGGCAGTCTATAAGGCATACCCCCAGAAAGATATTGGTAACGAAGTATGTCTCATCATAGAATGAACCATTTCCAACAAGGTCTGATTACGTCTCTCAGCCACACCATTCAATTGTGGTGTTCTCGAAGGTGTCAATTGCGAAACAATTCCGCATTCTTTTAGATAGTCATGAAACTCAAGACTTAGGTACTCTCCTCCTCAGTCTGACCGAAGCATCTTGATTTTCCTGCCCACCTGATTCTCCACTTCATTCTTAAACTCTTTGAACTTTTCAAAGGTTTCTAACTTTTGCTTAATTAAGTAGATATATCCATATATGCTATAATCATCCGTAAAAGTCACGTAGAAGCGGCAAGCATCCCTTGTGGTGGATCTAAAGGGCCCACACACATCGGTGTGTATGAGATCCAATAGACCCTCACCCCTTTCACAAGTGCCAGTAAAGGGTGACTTGGTCATCTTCCCAAGTAAACAAGATTCACACTTGTCATCGTCCCTAAGGTCGAACGACTCCAACACTCCATCCTTTTGGAGTTGGGCTATGCGTTTCTTGTTGACATGGCCAAGGCGACAATGCCACAAGCATGCTTTGTCTAGTCTAGTAGACGAATCAATATTTAAAACTTCATTTCCTAAATTATCAACAACCATCACAGATTCATAAATCCCATTACAAGGTAATGCATTGAAATAAAAGACACCATTCAAATAAACATTAATAGAACCATTACTATTATCAAAAGAATATAATAAACCTTGTCTAAACAATCCATGAAATGAAATAATGTTTCTTGCCATATCTGGCGAATAACAACAATTATTTAAATCTAGCTCTAACCCATTACTCAACACTAAAGAATAAACTCCGACTTTGGTCACAGGCAACGATCTTCTGTTTCCCATAGTTAAATTCATTTTACCATGCTCCACTTCCCTACTTCTTTTTAGGCCCTGAAAATCAGAACAAATGTGAAATCCACACCCTATATCAAGAACCCATGAAGTAGCAAATGATGAGTTGTTAGATTAAATAGAATACATACCTGCAAAGGTGGGCTTAATCTTCCCATCCTTTATATCTTGCAGATACTTAGGGCAGCTTCATTTCCAGTGGCCCTTTTCGTGGCAATAGAAGCACTCTGCTTCCTTGGGATCGGAGGAGGGTTTAGCGGGGCTTGCTTTGGTCCCACTAGAGGATGAACCATCACGAAACTTTCCCTTTTGGTGGCTCTTACATGGAGCCTTCCTCTTTTTACCCTTTCCTTGACCTATTGCCATTACAGGAGCAGCCATAGCAGCGGATGGTGCAACAGATTTGTCTTTGAGGTTGCTCTCAGCAGTCCTTGGAGCTTGCTCAAGGAGACCTCTTCCTTGTTCATGTGGTAGGTCATTCTGAACTGGTTGTAGCAGGAGGTCAAGGAGTGGAGGATTATGTCGATAGCCAAATCCTCATCAAACTTAACATTAAGTTTGAGAAGACGATCAACATACCTCTGCATTTTCTGAAAATGAGAGGTTAGGGATTCTCCACTCCCCATCTTAGCGGTGATCATGTTAGTAATGATCTCATAGCGCTCTTGCCTCGCACTCTGGTGGTACCTGTCTAGCAAATCTTGATGCATTTCATATGGATACATGTCCTCAAAGGACATTTGGAGTTCGAGGTTCATGGTGGCCAGCATGATGCAATGAACTTTCGTAGCATCACGCTCGTGGGCCTCAAAGGCGGCCAACTCTTCAGGAGTAGCAACATCTGGGATGATCTTTTCAAGCTTTTCATCAAGGACATATTCGTTGTCCTCGTAGCATGTGATCATGCGAATGTACCTCATCCACTCATTGAAGTCTGACCCATCAAATGTCACCTTTTGACATAGGTTCATCAACGAGAATGACCCAGAAGCGTTGTTGTTGTTGTTTGCAGACATCTGAAAAAGAAAGGAACAAAGTTTGATTAGAAATGAATCCCTAATTAAACACCCAAATGAGAAATTAGGGCTAGGACCCAACAACATTATTTACAACTTAAAAAGGGATGTTGTACTCTAAAAGTAAATAATTTGAAGGTAAGTGAATGACGATTCACTAATTCTCACCATTAAAAACAAAAAAGAGAATTAAGTTATAAATGTATTTGACAACTCCTAAATCTTTGAGATTCATTGAAATTTTCAATCGCATGTTTAAATCTCGATATGCACTTCAAATTTGCGACTGTGATATCGAGGATCGCAAACAAGTTATGAATAACCATGCGAATCAACATGGTGCACTCAATGTCTATCACCTAATCAATGTGTCGGTAAACCATACACGCTCCATTGATATCTATGACAGACATCGAGTCACCCTTCTCTACCAATGCCATCCCCAAATTAGTGTGTCGGTTAACCATACGCGCTCTACTAACGTTTGACAAGGGTACAAAGTGTAATTGCATGGATTAGCATCATATTCACATTTTACCCTAGAGTAACTAAGATTGGGAATTTGTAAAAACATTGTAGTTACTTCGTATCTTTCATTATACTTTTAATGAGGAGAGGATTGCCCTATCCTACCCGTTCGGCTAACGACCCTCCATCAGTCAAGCAAGCGGTGGGTGTGAGTGTACACCCATTAAGCGCCATTTTATAGGCAGCAACCTTATACCCACCTTATAGACCGGCTTCGTGAATGAGGCATACTAACAGTAAGACAAACATTTTAAGTTATACATATATATATATATATATATATATATATATATATATATATATATATATTAATTAAGCTTGTAATAATATAATAGTATAGGGTTGAATTTTAAACTTGTAAAATTCTAAGAGTTTGAAATTTAAATTATTCAAAATTAAACTTTTAATCATAAAGTTTAAATTTCAAAACTTGAGGACAAGTTTTGAACTTTCCAAAGCACAAGGGATCAAATAACAAATAATACAAAATAAACAATTAATTTTATAATTATTTATATTTGACCTAATCCAATTTTAGTCACAAGATAATTACCAAATAATTTAAATAATCCATATTTATCATATAAACAACTAATATTCAAAAGATTTGAAATTATCTATTGTTTTGGCAGGGATAATCATTCAAATATAATAAAATTCGGATTTTATCTTCAAAAAACGATTTAGGCATTAATCCCATGACAAAACTGCAACAAAATCCCGAAATATCCTCTACCTGATGCACAGACTCGCCGAGTCGGACCTGGACTCGCCGAGTCCAGATACTGACTCGCCGAGTTGAGTCAGGCAGAGGCAAGGAAAAACGATTTTCAGCAAGCAAACAGTTAAAGCATCACATACAATTGAAACTAATCAAGGCTCTAATACCACTGATGGGTTTTATGCATAAGAACAAACCTATGTGCTCATACAAACCCTAATGTTTGGATCTAGGTTTCTCTATTGTACATGCTTTGAATCCAAGACTTGCAACCCTAGATCTATCATGTATAATTCGAAATTAACATCATAAGAACAGATCTAAGTGTTTACCTTTTTCAAATTGCTTGGAATCCGTGTACTCTTCCTTATCTTGAGCTTAGAGTCACAATTGTAACTCCTCTAATGGTTCACAAACCCCACAAGCAAGAAGGCAATATGAGAGAGGGTGAGAGATGCTAAAATCGGCCCTAGGGTTCTCTTGGAATCAAGTGTAGCCAATTTCATAGCCTAGGGGTCATATTTATACTGTAGGCTGCTAGGGTTTCAGTTTAAACCCTAATGGACAACTTAGCCACCAAGCAGCCCAAGGAACCTTCTGGAATAAGGCCTTGGATGAAAATATCATGGATCCCCATCATAATGAGTTCCTCCTTTAGTCCATTAGGCTTCCCAGCCCAAAACTCAACTATCATACATTTGACAATTTATGCCCCTTTATTTAATTAATCTGTTTTAGTCACCAAATTAATTCCTAATTAATTTATGACCAATAATAATTAAATAAATATGATTTCTCCTTTAATATATTATTCTTATAATATCTTAATAAACCATAATATTCTCTCTCTCTCTCTCTCTCCTTAAATTACCTTGTCAAGTTGCTTTGGTGAAGACAACCCAAAAAGATCATGCATAACCAGGTTAAGTACATACAAAATATAGTTACGGGCTTAGACACTAATCCAACAAAATTAAGTTATATGTCAAACAAATCGGAAATCAGGAAACAAACTGCTAGTCAATAAGTATGCAGTTGTTCCATGTATTTGTCCGGCCGATATCTAGAATAGAGGATTATATGATCACTTATCTAAAATGGCGCTTCATAGTTCAACAGAGTGTTAAGAGATACGATTGTCGGTCGGTTCCTGAAGTCATGCTTTCAACTATAGTTATTAGACTTATCTAAGTAGGAGACTGTTGGATAAGGTGTCTAAGTCCATAACTATATTTAAGATGTACTTGACGTTACCCGGCATGGTCCATTTGGGTTGCACTTCATCCAAACTATTTATGGATAATCTTTTGAGAATAGTATGTTATGATTTATTAATATATTATAAGTTCTAATATATTAATATGAAATCATATTATTTAATTAGTATTGATCTAGAATTAATTTAGAATTAATTTGGTGATAAAAAAGGTGTCTAATTAAATGTGGGCTCTTGTATTTATATAGTGTGGGCTATTGCTTATTTAGAATGGGCTAGGCTTGCATGGAAATTCCATGGATAGTCCATGGAGCTTTAACCCATGGATCTCATGGAAATGAAAGGTCATAGGTATTAGGGTTTACATGGATGTAACCCTAATCCACCACACTATATAAAGGGGTCCTTGGCACTTGAAATGGCACTAGTTTGTGTGTGAGCGAAGGTGGCCGATTTCTACAAGTGTTCATACTCTCTCTAAAGGTTTCCAAAGTTTGTGGTGATTTGTGACTTCCATTTGAGGCATCCACATTATTGGTGCTAGGCTCTCAAACTCCAAGCAATCGACCACTACTAAGAGGTATGTAATTCTACTAGTGTTTTATGATTCATGTACCCCATAACATGCTAGTTAGGATGTAAACCTTGGAAAGTTATTATTTGCATGTATCTTAGAGAAAACATAGATCCAAGGTTTCTAGGGTTGCATGTACACCATAGGAGTGTTAGAATGCTCAAAACCCATTAGTTCATTGTCATTACAAATCAGAAGCCAGGAAACAAAGTATTGGACAACGAGATTAATTATGTTCCATGTCTCATATCCGTATGATATATTGTAGAATGGAGGATTATATGATCACTTATCTTAGGACGCATAATTGACTAGGTTAGAGTTCAATAGCAACTTTGAGAGCTTCAATTTGCTAATCAGTTATTGAAGAATATACTGGCAACCATAGTTATTAGACAAATCAAAGTGGGAGACTGTTAGATTAGGTGTTTAAGCCCATAACTATAATTGCTATATACTTAAATTGATAGTAGCATAGTCCATTTGTGTTGCCATCAAGACTAGCAACTGACAGAATGCTTTTGGAGAAAGAGGTTGATTTATTATTTAATTAATAAATTAAGGTAAATGATTTATTAATATATTATAAGCATAATATATTAATTAGAAATAGTAATATTTAATTAGTATTTAACAAGAAATTAATTAGAATTAATTTTGGGATTAAAGAATTAATTAAAAGTGTAGGGACTGAATTGTAATTGTTTAATACTTGAGCAAGAGGCAGTCTAGAACCCTCCATAGAGCGTTGGACGGTTTCATAAGGATTAATGGATTCTAGAATGATCCCTAATGGATAATTAGGAAAGTGGATAATTACCCAGTTTAAGATAATCTAGGATTTGGGCTTATCTAGGGTTTCCTGACTGTGCTATAAATAGGGTCGTTACCCTATTATTTTTGACCACTTGTTTCTTAAGAGATCCAGCCGAATTATGCAACCTTTCTCCTCCTCTTCAATCATTCTTCCTTGCTAGTGTTGGGCGTGAACCAGTAGAGGCGTGACAATTGTGACACTTGCTCCCGAGGCTTCAACAACACAAGGATTTGAATTGCTCTTACTATATATAATCAAGCAATGATTATGCTAATGCTAATTGTGATTTTCAAAAATATAGTAGCATGCTAGGGTTTTTCTATTTTATTGTTCAAGTCGTATGTTCAATTAGAGAAAACATAGATCAAATTTTTCGGGTTGCATGCACACATAGGATTATATGTTTTTCATAATACCCATCAACCTTTACAGAGTAAAGTTTCTGATTTTCACCGATCATAAGAGTCGAAATATTTATTCGATCAAAAGAAGTTGAACATGCGACAAAGAAGATGGATGGATCTACTTAAAGATTATGATTGTGAGATTCACTATTATCCTAGAAAATCTAATGTAGTAGTTGAAGCATTAAGTCGAAAAGAAAAACTGATCCAAATCACCTCCGCATGAATGGGAATTGTTAGTCAATTGCCAAATCTGATTAGAAGAGATCAAAAAGTAGCTGAAAAATTAGAGAATTTGAAATTATAAGATATGGTTAATTATATTAATCAATTGACCGCGAACTCACAAGGCGTGAATACACTTATGAAGCGAATATAGGTTCCCAAATATGGCGAGACGAGGAAGTTAATACTCAATGATGCTCATTGTATGCGCTATAAAGTACATCCCGGTAGTACAAAGATGTACCAAAATTTGAAGAAAATGTATTGGTGGCCCGGGACGAAAAGAGACATTGGAAAATATGTTGAAAATTGTCTAAATTGCTTACAAGTGAAAACAAATCACCAAAAACCAGGAGGAGAAGTGTAATCATTACCTATTATTGTGAAAAATTAGGACCAAATCACTATGGACTTCAATAAAAAGCTACCACAAACCATAAGAGGACATGAATCCATTTGGGTTGTGGTCAATTGTTTAACCAAATACGCTCGATTTATACCTATAAAAAATCTTTTTGTTGATCGGTTAGCAGATGTCTATTTTAATGAAGTTGTAAAATTTCATGGCATACCAACTTGTATTGTATCTGATCGAGATAGTCGATTTACATCTCGATATTGGTAGAGCTTCCAAAAAGAAAATGGGTTTTAAGATATTGATGAATACGATATATCACCCTTAGACCGATGGGCAAAGCGAGAGAACGATTCAGACCCTTAAAGATATGTTGCGAGCTTTCATAATTGATTTTAGTAGTAACTGGGATGAACACTTGTCATTGATAGAATTCGAGTATAATAATAGTTACCATTTTAATATTCAAATGGAACCATTTAAAGCACTATATAGAAGACCGTGTAGGACTCCCACATGTTAGTGGCTGGAGAACGACCATTAGCAAAACCAAATATTATTGAAGAAACATAAAAAAAAATCAAGAAGATTAGGGAATATATGAGAGTTGCTCAGCTTCATCAACAACAATATTTGAACAAAAGACAAAAACCATTAGAATTTATGGTTGGTGACATGGTGATGTTAAAAGTTTCACCATGGAAAGGTATGATTCATTTTGCTAAACAAGGAAAGTTAAGTCAACGGTATATTGGACATTTTCAAATAATACAAAGAGTTGGAAAAGTTGCATATCAATTATATTTACCACAAGAATTACAAGGTATCCATAATGTTTTCCAAATCTCTTATTTGAGAAACACCATGTTTGATAAATCACAAATGGTACTAATGACTGAGATTGAAGTGGATGAGAAATTAGGATATCCCGAGCAACCCAATAAGATACTAGATCAAAAAATAAAGACGTTAAGAAATAAAGAAATCATATTGGTGAAAGTACAATGGCGTCATCATAAAGGTTGCGATGTAAATTGGGAACCCGAGATTGAGTTAAAAGAAAAATACCCATATTTCTTTAATTGACCGATAATAGATTTCGGAGACGAAATCTTTTGAAGGAGGGTATAACTTGTAATATCGGTTTTTGTGCATTTGACTTGGTCTATGTTTAATAGCTTAAAAGACAAGTATTAATGTATGAAAGTTTAGACATTATAGCATTATGATTAGTATGATTATTATGTGATGTATCTAATTGAGAATTATTGATTATAAGTCAAAATAAGTCATATGTATGAGAATTTAAGTGATTAAAGTTAGTAAAAACTTTGTAATACATTAACTAAAAGAATAAAACAATTTTACAAAGTGGGTAAGATGCCCACGACGTGGATGTAGCGAGAATCAAGTTACTTCAATGAATAGTGACAACATCCTAATTTGAAGAGGACATGATGTGGTGGAGAAGAGCCACAACATGGTGAAAGTATGTTGCCCAATACTATTCGAGACGGGGTATGCCTTGTCGTATAGAGAAAACGTCACAAAAGATGCCCACGATGTAGCGTTACATCAGACGTTAAATTAAGTTACGTCCTTAAAAAAATTCATTTGATCCCAAATCTCTAGAAATACATATTAAGGTAAGATTTACACCTAGTTAACCCTCCCAAGTCTGATTTTGAAGAGATTGAAGGCATAGAACTTCAATTTGTTGAATCAAGGTACGATTAATCACTTTTAATACTTATATCTTGAATCTAGAACAAGACTTAAAGGCTTTGATTGAAACCCTAGATGAAGGCTTTAAGTTCAACAAATGAAGTTGAGATTTTATATGATATGTTATGGCTTAATTTCAATTTAGCATCATGTTATTGAAAATTGTATGTTAAATTTGATTCATGAGGACTAGGGTTCATGAGTAAAGAAATACGAGTTAACGAATTAAGTCTTTAAATGATAAATTTTGATGTATGTAATTATATACTAGGTATATTAAACATGGTATGAGTATTTATGGGTTGAGATATCTATAGAGTTTTATTCTTGATAAATAAATCATATGACTTCACAAATGAGAATTTATGTTCATGAGTTGAAAGGTGTGATTGATCTTGTTAATGATATTTATGAGATAATTGTGATTAGGAAATCAAGAAGAAGGACCGAGCAAGAAAGTTCCAACGTTGGGATATCATCCAAATAAACTGTAAAAGACAAGGTGAGTAAACTTTGAACTATTCATATAACGATTTAGTGATTATTATTATGCTTAACTAAATTCCAAGGACTTAGATTTTCATTTTCACTTTAAGAATATATGTGATTTGAAAGAGAATGATTAATAGAATATGGGAATTGATACTAGAAAACCCATAAGAGGTGATTGGGTGGTATCATGTATGAGGTTTCATTAAGTTGAGTTGATGAAATTTTGATGATATGCAATATGAGATGGAATGAGATGATTGAAATGTGATGTGAGATGTTAATGTTAAAATGGAGTTGATTAAGAATACTTGAGAAATATGTATCATGCCCACGAGGGGTATATGAGTTGTTTGATGCAAAAGATGATTTTTTGACCATTTTAACTCCAATCATATTCACCTAGTTAATGTCACTAATATATATTTATACACATTAACTTTCTTTTGTCACTTCTATAATTGTTTTTAAAGTATACATTATTAATTTTCTTATAGCTTTCAGTTTTTATATGCAAATATATCATCTTTTTCATTTCATAATAGACCTAGGTGTGAGACCCGTATATTATACAAATTCATGAAAAAAATATCAAGTTGTGTATATCAAACCATTATTAAAGCAATACTTTTACACATAGACACACAATGTATTGAACATGTACATAATTGAACCCAAAGTACTAAAAATTAGTAATGATATATTCTAAAACTTTGGACAATGCAACATACTTTTAACTCTGGACAATGCAAAATATAGTGTCTAAATACTTCTTTGAATACAACATTAGATGTCTTATTGCTAAGGTTACCTTCAGTGTCTAAAATTGTTAAGGTTACCTTCAGTGAATACAACATTAGATGTTTTCTTCCATTTTTAAATACTTTTTTGAATTAAACATTAGATGTCTTATTGCTAAGGTTACCTTCAGTGCCTAAAATTTATTTTCAATCTGCCTCTACTTTTAATTCTGGACAATGCAACATACAACTGTCTATGAGTAAACACTGTCTATGAGTAAACACTAGTTGTCCCAAAAACGAACAAACCTTTGATAGAGATTGTCATTGACTTTTGTTTATTGTCATCGCAAAACATACAACAGGGGGAAATTATCTTCTTTCTTTGAAAGGTGAAATGAATCTTTTTTATCTGAAAGGGTCAATGAGATTCTTGGAATAAACGTATTGCTTCCTATATTAGTTCTAAATTTTATCTCTGCTTCTATAACACCTTTACCCAATGCTATAACTTGTACCTTCGATCCATTACACAAACCAGATTTCTACTCAATATTCCTCAATAACATAACTGGAATACTTACTTTTAATACAAATTTATAAATTGGCAAACCTCCAGGTTTAAAGCCATTTATAACATCATGTAAGTATAAAGTTTTGTCAAAGTCATCATGTATAAAATCCGAATGACAAAAACTATTTGAACTTAAGTATTTTTTTCATCTCCTACAAATAATTGTAACAAACGATGAATCATGTGATTGTAATTTGTACTTTATTTGTTTTCACATCTTATATTTTATGAGTGTCGTTCAAAACAATAAAACAATAATAAAATAATGCAATCTTTAGTAAATTAACAAACAAAAATCATGTATATACCATACCATACCATAACCATTTTTATACCAGAATCTCACGATTAAGGTGTTGTTTATTTTATCGAAGCGAAAACATTTGAAGTCCGAGGACCACATCTGCAAGTCTCTATAGGTGGACCAAACGGCTGCAGCTTAAATAAAAAATATGTTTGTTTTTTTTTTACTCTGCAAGGCAGCTGTAATGAACAAAAATTAACTATACAATAGTTAAAAATAATTCTAAATTAAAATTTTATTTAGGCTTATCAAATGCAAATCAAATATAAAAATCATTTTGATGATATTATCTTTAAAGATGTTTATATAAAATAATTAAACATATTATTTGCTAAATAACAACAAATAAATTGTTAATTTAGCGAAAAACATGTTAATTTTTTTATTTTCGAAGACAGTAGTTATTTTTACGGTTAACTTGAATAAATTTGGTAATTTTAGTGATTAAATTTATAATTTATTAATATTTTGTTATGAACAATGTAATACAAAAAAATATTTATATGAAATTTACGAAACAATTTTGAAATTATTTAAAATTGTGTAAAATATATTCGAATTTTTATAATATCATTAATAATATTATTAAAATAATAAACATGTTGAAAAACAAATAAAACAAAACTATATTAAATAATATAACTTAAAATAAAATGAAAAATGGTTTCAAGATAATGGTCCAATGTTGTATTACGTAGCACACATGCAGATATTTTTAAGTCATAAGTTTTCTAAAAAAATAAGCAGATGTGAAAAACCAAGTATTTCTGTGTGGTGCGTGACCCAACAATAAATGGTCAGAAGTGATTTTTCTAGAAAAACAAACAATCATAAATATCAAACACCATGTAAACTTACGACTTAAACAATGGTAAACGAATACTAACACGGCCGAGCGAATTAAAATTACATACAAATTTAACCTTTAAAAAACATAATATGTAAAAACATACTGCTATTTCAACGTATTACCGCTTAATCAATTACAAGTTGCATATACAAACCTACAAAAAACCCTTCCTATTTCATATTCATTTGATGTCCCCTAGGAAGAACCAATGCAATGACGACAAAAACAACCCTTTTCATTTGTCACACAAGCCACTACCCCTTGGATATGTCCTCCCCAAAACAAAGAGCATTTTAACTCCTTCTATACCCACTTTGGACTTTTAAACACTTTCCTAGAAACACACCAAAACCCTTGATAATTTCGAAGGTAATCAAAAAAATAGATGATAAAGTTTGGATTTTGTTATGTGGGTCTCAATGGGGTTTTAGTCCATTTCAAAGCCCTTTTCAGAATTTGACATTTTTCATATGTTTCATCGGATTTCCCATTATTACTTCAGATATATTCAGTGGTGAGTTCATCCTTATTCTATTTTTCAATGGAGTTTCTTTGATTCTCTTCACTTTATCTCTACTAACACAATTAAGTGCTTGATTGACTGTTTCTTGCTGTTTAATTTCGCAATTTCATGTGTTCATCTTGCAGACCCATTTCGAATTTTTAACGGATTAATGTCAGGAATGGGTCAAGAAGACGGATCTTCGTCTATAAGTTCCTCCCCACTTCACTTATTCTCTCTAATGTCACTCTCACCTGGTATCGGATCACCATATCCATGGCTACGAGAAATGGAATCCGAAGAACGTGGATTATACCTCATCCGCCTCCTCGTCGCCTGTGCTAACAACGTCGCCGCCGGCAGCATCGAGAATGCCAACATCGAACTCGAGCAGATTAATCGTCTTTCATCCTCCGATGGTGACACAATGCAAAGAATCGCAGCTTATTTCACTGAAGCTCTCGCTAATCGAATGCTCAAAGGGTGGCCTGGTTTATACAAAGCTATAAACTCCACGAAAATCACGTCAATTTCCGAAGAGATTCTTACAAAAAGATTGTTTTTTGATCTCTGCCCGTTTTTGAGACTGTCGTATTTGATCACTAACCAGGCGATTCTTGAAGCCATGGAAGGCGAAAAGATGGTTCACATTATCGATCTTTGTTCTTCAGAGCCTGCGCAATGGATTAATCTTCTTCAAGCGTTAAGAACACGTTCCGAAGGTCCACCACATTTGAGAATCACAGGTATTCATCAAGAAAAAGAAGTATTAGAACAAATGGCTCTTCGATTAAACGAAGAAGCTGAGAAATTAGACATCCCGTTTCAGTTTAATCCAATCGTAACCCGATTGGAGAATCTTGAAATGGAACAATTACGTTATAAATCCGGTGAAGCTTTAGCAATCAGTTCGGTTCTTCAACTTCATACTCTATTAGCGTTCGATGATGAAACGATTAAAAGAACTCAAAGCCCATCATCGAATCGAATTCTTATAAATTCACAAACTTTAGGTGATTTTCTGAAAAAAGATATTGTAAACCCATTTAGCCCGAGTCCCGATTCAACTTCCTCATCACCATTGATGCTAAATTCCGGGAAAATCATGAGCTTTTTGAACGCCCTTTGGAATCTTTCACCAAAACTAATGGTGGTAACTGAACAAGAATCGAACCACAACGGGTTTACTTTAATGGATCGAGCACTTGAAGCTTTGATCTTTTATGCAGCTCTATTCGATTGCTTAGAATCTACAGTTCCAAGAACATCAGTCGATCGACAAAAAGTTGAAAAGATGTTATTTGGGGAAGAAATCAAGAACATTATAGCTTGCGAAGGGCTTGAAAGAAAGGTGAGACATGAGAAGCTTGAGAAATGGATTCCGAGGTTTGAATTGGCGGGATTTGGACGTGTTCCATTGAGTTATAATGGGATGTTGGTGGCTACAAGATTGTTGCAGAATTATGGGTATGATGGTTATAAGATTAAAAATGAAAATGGGTTTTTGGTTATTTGTTGGCATAATCAACCGTTGTTTACGATTTCAGCTTGGAAGTTTGGGAGGTACAGTTAGTGTGTAGTTTGTAATCATGGTGAATTGTTCTTTGGTTTCTTTTTTTTTTGTTTGCTTACTTTTGTGTATAAAAACAACGATGCCCTCTTTTCTGAGCTTCATAAATGTATGATCATCTGTTTGACTAATAAAATACTTCAAGATCTGTTCTTTTGTCTTAGCTTTGGAATAAGATTGTTGTAAAGATTTATAATATTTGGATCCAACATGAGCCTTGTGCACCAAGGCTACTTAGCTTTTCAAGGGTTTAAGTCATACACATTCTTTTTCTTTTGTTTATAGAAAGAGTAGTTTGAACCCATGCAAACCGAGAAAAAAAAAATCCACATTATACTACTAGAAATTTTGGCATTAGCAACGAATTAACGACATATTTCAAAAAAAAAATACAAATGCATCAAATGGTGAACTTTAACTTAGATATCACAATACAAGATGAGACCCACAACTAACATGAAGGGCACAAATCATAGTGTTGTGGTTATGGTTATATGGATGTGATATTCATGTTTGGAAACCTAGACCTCATTTATCAATTCTCACATACTTAACCTCTATTAAGACAATATGTAAGGACAAAAGAGTTTAACTTTTTCAATCATGCATCACAGTGACATTATACTCGACCACGGCGTTTCCAGTTTTCAAATTATACCTCACAGTGCTCGCAAGTGCATAGCCACGAGCAAATCTAAAGACTCCACTTCCTCCAACAACCGGCATTTCCCTCACCACATCAAACACACGGTTTCGACCCATAACACTAAGCGCACTTCCATTGTACTTTCCATAAGTAAAAACAAAATTAATAGTCATGAGTAAACCCGAGTCATGTTGAGAAGCCATAGCATAGAGTCCTTGAGCTCTTCCCACCACCAACGAATCAGGCTTGGTGTCTATAGTCAAAGGGTCATCGATGACTACAGTTGTTCCAAACAAACTTTTTGGCCCGATTATTTTGATAGCAGTTGGGTTCTTGCCACTCACAATGTCATGGAAGTAGAAATGAAGGCGTGTCATTTTTCTGGTGGTTGTTGATGGTTTTGTTTCTACGAAGTGGTCGGAGAAAGGGAGGTTAGCGGTGGCTGAGGCAGCTAAAATTAGGGTTAGGGAGAGGGAATAGAGAGTGGAAGTTAGGAAGGGAGCCATTGTGATGATGGAATGGAGAGTGTTTGTGGTCTGTGTTATAAGGCCACTATGTTTGCTATTTATGGTAGGAGTATGGTATTTGAAGGGGAATGATCAATGATGTCTATTACATCCCATTATCAACCAAACAAGAAAAAAAATCGAACTAAGTTGAACAAAATGGAAGGGAAAAAAAAAACTAAATAATTTATAATGTGTTTGATGTTCATTGAATTTAATTAACACCAACCCAAAATATTATAGAACAAATTTAGAAAATAGATCTCACAATTTTATAAAAATATATAAATAATTTTCCCATCCTCATTAAAAAAACATGAATAAAAAATCATTTCAATCTAGTTCAATGGTGGTGGCTTTGTTGCAACAGTTGCAAGGGAAAATAAGTATATGGCCAAAGAACGTGCCGTTGCTTCTGACACAATCTAAAGGCCTTTCAGCTTTTTCTTTTATTTTTCTTTTATTTCATTATTATTATTTTTTAGAAGAAATATGTATGATTAAATTTTATATTTTCCATCTTTATATAACCCACAAAATATATTTTATTCTACTCCAAACACAAAACGGTAGTACCAAATACTCCAGTACATTGCCAATTTACTTCCATCTCCATGATATGGTATACTTTGTGTTATATGTTTTATATTATATGATATTACCAAATTTGCTTTAATCTGTATTGTTGAAAATTGACCTTAAACTCAGAAATGGTGGTCCAAGTGGTTTTGTCAAATTCTGGTATTCTTATGAGACCAAGACGAAACAACTTGGAGGTATTATTGGCAGAGATGGGTTTTAACGCCTTATTTGGTTGTTTTAAAATAGAGAGAGCTGAGAGCTTTTACACATAAAAACTCTAGTTCGTATTTTCTTGTTTTGCCTCTCAAATAACCCCAACATTATCATCACTATTGGATCTATTGGATGTTTCCTGCGCCTTTGGTTGGATTTTGCATGTAAATCTCGTTGTATTTGTCTCTAATCTTTATTGATTTACTTATTATTATTCTTTATATATTAATGATATCCTTTGGTTGGAGATTTTATTTAGAAGAATTTGGTTTATTTGGGACATTACACTTTACCTAGTTAATCAATATTGATATACTTTGTTAATTGACAAGTGTTTATAGTTATTTGATCATTAGTTATTATCAACAAGTGTTATCACAACATTACTATGGATTTCTTTATTTGATTGAAATCTCAAATTAAGGTTTCTTCACTAGTATGGCAAGTGGCAACTACGACGTTTGACATTCTATTGTTACATAGAAATACAAGGTTTTTTCATGGCAAGTAAAGATGAAAGGTATTTTGATTGAACTTGATTTACATACCAAACTTTGTTGGGTTTTGAGAAGATGCATGCTTTATGGTTTGATCAAGAAAAACTAACAAGCGATCAAAAAACATACTCACAAATTTGGTTACATTTATATAATGGCATTTTGCAAGATGTTTTGTACGACACCTGTGTGTCGTGTATTTGGTTGAAATTGTTAGTATATAGAAAGGTTTAGGGTGGAAATCTGGCTTCCCTATGGATCGTGTAGGTTCACTTTACGAACAGATATTTCATACATTATGTCCAGGTTATAAGAAATCCAGTTTAGGATAATCTAAATGGGCACTTACGAATCAAGGCACAGAAATGCAAACCAAATTACAAGAATTTTGAGTTCGTCAGAGAAGAAAGAGAGCTGGGAAAAGTGTGTCACATAGATCAAATAGAACAGTTGTATCTATACTTGACAATTAGGATTGCAATAAGGGTTGTCGTCTTCCGAATTAGTCAAGTAATTTCAAAATTAATGGCATGATTGATGGTTTCTAAAACTGACAAAATTTGCCAATTTTACCATAATCATATACTAGAATTTGTATTTTTCACTATGATCCAAACTCAAATTTCCAAAGACCTTTTGGGCGCTTCTCCTTGGACCCCGCTAGGGGGCTACCCCTAGGACCCTGCAAGGGGGCACAACCCCCTTGACCCCCGTCATTTTGCCGTACCGGCTTATAATTCAATCTTATATATGTCTACACTCCACACACTATGAATATGTAATATAAAATATATAATATATATAATATATAATATACAGTACAAATTATAAACTCTTTAGCTCACATAATAATTCCAATTACACAAATTTTAGTGATACTAAAATCACCAACAAAAATTAGAGCAATTATGTATGATCAAGAGTCCCAAAGAAGTTGGATTTGAAGCAACTTTGTATACTTATCGTCTTATTGAAGTTGGTTCCTTTTTGTTATTATGTCTTCAAGTTTAAAAAGAGTGTTGCCGATTTAAAGAACATGGATGTTTAATATAATGAAGAAGATTTAAGATTGATTTTATTATGCACTATGTCGTCATCTTATATATATATATATATATATATATATATATATATATATATATATATATATATATATAGAGAGAGAGAGAGAGAGAGAGAGAGAGTTATGTAATGAGAACATTTTTACCGTGAGAACATTTTTTAGCCTATGAGTTCAAAAAACACACACAAACTTAGTGACACCCTTCTTTGTTCCTGCCCTCTGCCTAACACTTACTCCTCCCGTTATGCCCCTTCGAAATTGACCCCGCCTCCTAGTGCTTTTCTTCTTCCCATGAACTTTCATCTATACACGATAGTTGTTCCATAAATTCAATGCTCAAACTCAACAATCTGATCTTTCGAAGGTACTATCACTACTCTCTTTCTCTCTCTCTCTCTCTCTCTCTCTTACTCTTTCACATTAGCACATTCTAGTTTGATTTGTATTCTGATCAAGAAAACAATGGATCTGATCGAATTATGAGTCAGATTCATGATATTGTGAAATCTGACATCGTTCCATTAATAATCATGAATCGTTTCTTCTTTATACTAATTGTTGGTGTCAATGATAAATGAAAATAGTAAGCTCTAGGGCTACATTGGAGTCTATTAGAGAGTTGATGATCACTGTAGGATTTCATGCATACAAAGTGTTTGTCATATTGTCTGAAAGAACCTAATAAGTGTAAAAGTTACATTTTATGTGAAAATCCTTAACTTTGAACCCTCATTAAGCCAAACATTAAGGTCCTTAGGTTAAACTGAATTTCACATCTTAATATCCTAATGAGTAACCAACAATCATGTTAAAAGTGATAAACTTAAGGCTTAACCATTAAGTACTTAATAGAACACCAAAAGTGATTTAAAAGATATTATGATAAATTTTCCCAAATCTGTCCTCCAACTTCTAAAATTTGTTCAAGTTAGTAGGAAACTCTAAAGATCATGAGACTTATTTTTAAGGAAATATTATTGTGTCTAGTTTCTTCAAACTTTGAATAAGATTTCGAAATCCCAAATCCTTGAGGGGTAAAATTGGCAATCTTCTCAGTTTGGTCCATGTTGTCACAAATTTCATGCATTGTCTTCAAAAAATCATAACAAATTCATCGGAACTCCACATGCCAAAATTCCAAAGCCTATAGTTAGATATGGATGTATAGTTTTTCACGTATAAAGGGTATGATGTAATTCTTAGTAGATTGGTACAGGTGATTCCAGTAGTGTTGAGTGGTCCAGAATGTGACAGCTTAAAGTTACTAACTTGTAGATTTAATATAAAATCAACCAAAAATCATTAGAACGAGATCTTTTTATTTCTGAAAAGATAAAAGAGAGAACTTTACCAATATTATTTTAACAAAATTTAAGAATGGGTTGAAAGGTAAGAAAACAGATCCCAAAAGAGCACTACAATCAAAGAATAAATAAGAAAATATATACATAAGTTTTATAAGAGTAGTACAACAAAGCACAAGCTAAATAATGTTATAATTATTGTGTAGGTTCTTGGAAAGGAAACGATCCATCTTGCTTATGCTAGCTGGTTTTCATGTTCAAGGAGGCGAGTTACACTAACTCTCCTATTATGTGTACGTAATCACATATGATTACATGTACCCAATCACATTTGATTTATATGGAACAAATTCGTTTTCACATTTTCAATTCAATAAATTTTCTCATGTATTTAATCACATGTATTATATGTATTCAATCCTATGTGATTTATATTGACAAGATTCGTTTTCGCGTTCTCAATTTAATAATTGTTCTTTTTCCACATTAAGCATATGTGATTAAATACATACAATCACATGTGATTATATATATATATATATATATATATATATATATATATATATATATATATATATATATATATATATGAGAATAACTGTTGAATCAAACACTTGAAAAGAAATCTTTTTCACACACATCATATGTGATTAGATATATATATATATATATATATATATATATATATATATATATATATATATATATATATATATATATAATCACATGTGATTAAATATTAGAGAACAACTAATGAATCGACAACGCGAAAATGCATTTTGTTTACATAAATCATATATGATTAAAACATAGAATCAGATGTGATTATATATGTCTAATCACATGTGATTTATGTGGATCCAATCACATATGATTTATGTGGACAAGATTCGTTATCATGTTGTCGATTCAATTATTGTTTTTTCTCAACTTTAATCATATGTGATTATATATATCTAATCATATGTGATTATATGTATCTAATCACATATGATTTATATGGACAAAAAAGAATATTGTCCATATAAATCATATGTGATTAGATACATATAATCACATGTGATTTTATATACGAGAACAAATATTGAATCATATGTGATTAAATACATATAATCATATATTAATAAATACATTAGAAAATTTATTGAATAGAAAATACAAAAACAAATATTGTCCATATAAATCATTTGTGATTAGATACATATAATCACATATAAATCATTTGTGATTAGATACATATAAAAGTAATTATTCAGTTAAAACTGCAAAAATAAATATTGTCTATATAAATCATATCTGATTAAATACATATAATCACATGTGATTATATGTATGCAATCAGATATGATTTATATGGTTGAGATTCATTGTCACATTCTCGATTCAATAATTGTTCTTTATCCACTGTAATCATATGTGATTAAATACATATAATCATATGTGATTATATGTATCTAGTCACATATGATTTATACGGATAAAAACATAATGATGTCTATATAAATCATATGTGATCAGATACATATAATCACATATGATTATATACACAAGAACAACTATTAAATCGAGAACACAAAGATAAATATTGTCCACATATATCATATGTGATTAAATGCATATAATCACATATGATTATATGTATCTAATCACATATTATTTATCTAGACAAGATTCATTTTCACGTTCTTGATTCAATAATTGTTTTTTTCCACTTTAATCATACGTAATTAAATACATTTAATCAGATGTGATTATATGCTTCTAATCACATATGATTTTATTTGGAAAAAAAAAAACAAATCTTGTGTATATAAATCAAATATGATTAGCTATATACAATCACATATGATTATATACACGATAACAAATATTGAATCAAGAACACGAAAACAAATCTTTATCCACATTAATCAAATGTGATTAAATACATCAAATCACATGTGATAATATTAATCTAATCACATATGATTTATGTATCTAAGCACATATGATTAAATATAATTAAATACTTATAATCATATGATTAAATACTTATAATCATATGTGATTATATGTATCTAATCATATATGACTAAAGTTGACAACAAAATAATTATTGAATCGAGAGCGCGATAATGACATATGCGATTAAATATATCTAACCACATTTAATCACATGTGATTATATGTATCTAATCACATATGATTTATGTGGAAAAGATTCATTTTCATGTTCTCAATTCAATAATTATTTTTTGTCCATTTTATTCGTATTTGATTAAATACATTTAATCACTTGTGATTAAATACACGACAAAAACTATTGAATCAAGAACGCGAAAACAAATCCTGTCCACATAAATAACATGTGATTAAATACATATAATCACATGTGACTAAATACACATGTGATTATATGTATCTAATCATGTATGATTTATGTAGACATGATTTATTTTTGTATTCTTTATTCAATGGTTGTTCTTTTACAACGTTAACCATATGTGAATATTGTACATATATATATATATATATATATATATATATATATATATATATATATATATATCATATGTCATTAAATACATTTAAGCAGATGTGATTATATGTATCTAATCACATATGATTTATGAGGACATTGTATGCTTTTGCTTTCTCGATTCAATAGTTGTTCTCATTATTTAATCACAAGTGATTAGATTATACGTATTTAATCACATATAATCATATGTGATTAAATACATATAATCACATGTGATTGTACATATAATCACATGTGATTATATGTATCCAATCACATACGATTTTTGTGGAGAAGATTCATTGTCACGTTCTCGATTCAATAATTGTCCTTTGTCAAATTTAATCATATGTGATTAAATACATGTAATCACATGTGATTTTATGTATCTAATCATATATGATTTATTTGGACAATAATCATTTTTGCTTTTTTGATTCAATAATTTTTCTCTTGTATTAATTCATATGTGAATGCATTTAATCATAAACTATTTTTGTCTATAGATTATATGTGATTACATACATATATAATCACATATGATTATATACATGGGAACAATTATTGAATCAAGAACACATAAACAAATACTTTCCATACAAATGATATGAGATTAAATACATATAATCACATATGATTAGATACACGAGACCAACTATTGAATAAAAATGAGTAATAATTATTATCCACATAAATCATATGTGATTAAATAGATATAATCACATGTGATTATACATATAATCACATGTGATTATATATATTTAATCACATATGATTTATATAAACAAGATTCGTTTAAAACAAATATTTTCCAAATAAATCACATATGATTGAATACATATAATCACATGCGATTAAATTATATGTGATTAGATACATATAATCATATATGATTAGATACATATAATCACATGTAATTATATGTAATTATTCACATATAAAAAATTACATATAATCACACATGATTTATGCCATTAGATGTATTCAATCACATATAATGTTAGGGGCTATAGGTAATGGGTGGTTGTGATAGGTGATGGTGGTGGGTTATGGTGGCGAGTGGTAGTGGTGGTGGTTTTGGTGGATGATGGGTGGTGGTCGTGGTGACGAGCAGTGGTAATGGGTGGTGGAGGTGGGTGGTGGTGATGGATGGTGGTGGTATTGATGGGTGGTGGTTGGTGGTAGTGTTGTGTGTGGGTAATGGTGGTGGGTACATATAATCATATAAATCTTGTCCACATAAATAATATGTGATTAAATACATATAATCACATGTGATTAAATATATTAGAATAATTATTTAATTGACGGAAGAATAAATATTTTCCATACGAATCATATATTAAATATATAATCACATGTGATTAAATACACAAGATCAACTATTGAATCAACACGTGAAAACAAATATTTTCCATGTAAATCATATGTGATTAAATACATATAATCACAAGTGATTTAATACACGATGCCAATTATTAAATCGAAAACACGAAAATAAATACGGCTCACGTAAATAATATTTTATTAAATACATATAAGCACATATAGTTATATGTATCTAATCAGATATGTATTACATGGACAATATTCTCGATTCACTAGTTTTTCACGTGTATTTAATCACATGTGAATATATGTATTTAATAACACATAAGTCATATATGATTTGATATATATAATCACATGTGACTCGATACATATAATCACATGTGATTATATACAAGAGAAAACCTAATGAATCAAAAACACAATAACAAATCTTTGTAGGTGGGGGTGGTGGCGGCGGGTGGTGGAGGCGGGGTGGTGGTGATTGGTGATGGTGGTGTGTGGTGATGGGTGGTGGTAGGCGGGTGGGTGGTTGCAAGTGGTGGTGATAGCAACGGGTGGTGGGTGGGTGTGGGTGGTGGAGGTAATTTATTTTTGCTTTATGATTATATGAATCTAATCACATATGATTAAATACATATAATCACATGTGATTATATGAATCTAATCACATATGATTTATGTGGACATAATTCATTTTTTGTTTTTCGATTCAATAGTTGTTCTCATGTATTTTATCAAATGTTATTATATGTATAATCATATATGATTAAGTACATAAGCACAACTATTGAATCGAGAAGGAAAAAATGCATCTTGTCTACCTCAAATCATATATGATTATATATATATATATATATATATATATATATATATATATATATATATATATATATATATATATATATATATATATATATATATATATATAATCACATGTGATTAATTACACAAAAGCAATTATTCAGTCGAAAACTGTGATTATATGTATCAAATCATATATGATTTATGTGGATGGGATTCATTGTCACATTCTCGATTCAATAATTGTTCTTTGTCCACTTTAATCATATGTGATTAAATACATATAATCATATGTGATTATATGTATCTAATCACATATGATTTATACGGACAAAAAATAATGATGTCTATATAAATCATATGTGATTAGATACTTATAATCACATATGATTATATACACAAGAACAATTATTGAATCGAGAACACAAAGATAAATATTGTCCACATATATCATATGTGAGTAAATACATGTAATAACTTGTTATTATATGTATCTAATCACATAGAATTTATGTGGAAAATATTTATTTTCGCGTTCTCAATTTTGTTGTTATTCTTGTGTGCTTAATTACATGAGATTATATGTATCTAATTAGATATGATTTATATGGACAATATTCATTTTCACATTATTGTTCAATAGTAGTTCTTGTAAATTTAGTCACATATGATTTCTCTACACAAGATTCATTTTCACGTTTTTTATTAAATAATTCTTCTTTTTATACATTAATCATATGTGATTAATACATACAATCACATATGATTAAATACATAAGAAAAAATATTGACTCATGAATAATATAAATCATATGCGATTTGATACATATAATCACATGTGATTAAGTACATGAGTACAACTATTGAATTGAGAAAGAAATAATGAATATTGTCCACATAAATCATATGTGATTAAATACATATAATCACATGTGATTAAATATATTAGAAAAATTATTGATTTAATACGAATCACATGCTGATTTAATAGTTGTTCTTGTGTATTTAATCACATGTGATTATATATATTTAATCACATATGATTCGTATGGAAATACACGAAAATAAATACGGCCCACGTAAATAATATTTTATTAAATACATATAATCACATGTAGTTATATATATTTAATCACATGTGATTATATGTATTTAATAACATATAAATCATATATGATTCGTTACATATAATCACATGTGACTCGATACATATAATCACATGTGATTATATAATAAGGAAAACCTAATGAATCAAAAACACAATAACAAATCTTTGTAGGTTGGGGTGGGGGTGGGGGTGGTGGCGGCGGGTGGTGGAGGCGGGGGTGGTGGTGGTGTGTGGTGATAAGTGGTGGGTGGGTGGGTGGTTGCAAGTGGTGGTGACAGTGATGGGTGATGGTTTTGGTGGGTGGTGGGTGTGGGTGGTGGAGGTGGGTAGTGGTGGCGAGTGGTGTTGTTTGGGTGGTGATGATGGTGGGTGGTGATGGTGGTGGCAGGTGGTAATTAGTGGTGGTGATGGTTGTGGTGGGTGGGAGCTGGGTGGTGTTGGTAGCAGTTGGTAGTGGGTGGTGGATAGTGATGGGTGATGGTCGGTGGTTGGTGGTGGTGGATAGTGATGGGTGGTGGTGGCGGATGGTGGTGGTTCTGGTGGGGGTGGCGAATGGTGGTGAGTGGTGAGTGGTGATGGGTGGTGGGTAGTGATGGTGGTGGTGGTGGTTGGGTGGTGATGGTGGTGGGTGGTGATGGTGGTGGCGGGTGGTGGTTGGTTGTGGTGGTAGTGGTGGGTAGTGATGCATAGTGGGTGGTTGGTGGTGGTGGTGTTTAGTGATGGGTGGTGGTGGTGGGTAGTGGTGGTGATGGGTGGTAGGTAATAGTTGTGGGTGGTGGTGAGACACGGTGGTGATGGGTGGTGGTGACAGGTGGTGGTGGTGGTGGTGGTGGTAGTGGTTGGTTGGTGGTGGTGGTGGGTGGTCATGGGTAGTGATGGGTGGTAGGTGGTGGGTGCTGGTTGGTGGTGATGGTGGTGACAGGTGGTGGGTAGTGATAAGTGATGGTGGTGGGTAGTGATGGGTTGTGGGTGGTGGTTGGTGGTGGTAGTAGTGATGGATGGTGGCGGCGGGTGGTGGTTGGTGGTGGGGGGTGGTTGTGATGGGTGGGTGGTGGGTAGTGATAGGTGGTGGTAGTGGGTTGTGGTGATAGTGGTAAGTAGTGGTTGTTGGTGATGGTGGCGAGCGGTGGTGATGGGTGGTGGAGGTGGGTGGTAGTGGTGGGTGGTGGTAGTTAGGAGGTGATGGTGGTGGCGGAGCTGGTTGGTGGTGGTGGTGGGTGGGTAGTGATAGGTGGTGGTGGTTGGTGGTTGTGGCGGGTGGTGGTGGCGGGTGGTGTTGATGGGTGGCAGGTAGTGGTTATTGGTGGTGGTGGCGAGCGGTGGTGATGGGTGGTGGTGGCAGGTGGTGGTGGTTGGGTGATGATGGTGGTGGGTGGTGACAGTGGTGGTGGGTGGTGGTTGGTGGTGGTGGGTGGTGGGTAGTGATTGGTGGTGGGTGATAGTTGGTGGTGGTGGTTAGTGATGGGTGGTGGTGGCATGTGGTGTTGGTTGGGTGATGAGTTGTGTTAGTTAGTGGGTTTTTTAATTGTTTGTGATTATTTTTTGATTTATACGAATATTGTTTTATAATTTTAATTAAAAAACTGTGTTTTTAAAATTTGTTCTCAAATGTTCTCGCGATAAGAAATGTTCTCGATTGAACGCTCTCCTATATATATATATATATATATATATATATATATATATATATATATATATATATATATATATATATATATATATATATATATATATTTAAGTTCAAATGAGAACACTTTTAATGTGAGAACATGAGAACACTACTTTATGTTACTATTCTACTATGAATTTAATATGTATGGTATTGTAGTAATTATAATATGAATATATTCAATTTTATATTGCTATTATACTATAAAATTTATATATATATATATATATATATATATATATATATATATATATATACACACACACACACACACACATATATATATATATATATATATATATACACACACACACACACATATATATATATATATATATATATATATATATATATATATATACACACACACACACATATACATATATATATATATATATATATATATATATATATACACACACACACACATATACATATATATATATATATATATATATATATATATATACACACACACATATATATATATATATATATATATATATATATATATACACACACACACATATATATATATATATATATATATATATATATATATGTAGTAATTTAGTAAATTCTAATGTGAATGTTAAATATGTGATTGTTCATATATTCGATGATGAATAATGTCATAAAGTTGTACATACAAAATTTTAATGTATGATTGTTCGTATATTTGTTGATAAATAATGTTATATTGTTGTATATACAAAATTCATAGTAGAATAGTAACATAAAGTAATGTTCTCATGTTCTCACATTAAATTATGTTCTCATTATATATATATATATATATATATATATATATATATATATATATATATATATATATATATATATATGGTCAAACCTTATAATCTAATGAGTCAAATGATCTTGACGATGATTCATTGTTATTCGCGTATCAGCCGTTGACCAGAGCTTAGGTCAAACCTTATAATCTGATGAGTCAAACGATGTTGACGATGATTCATTGTTATCCGCGTATTAGCCGTTGACTAGAGCTTCTCATGACAACGTGAAGATTTCTTTTGTAATACGGTTCAGATATATTATCTTTTTGATAAGATCTTTTATTTGTAGTGTTTATATTATCTTTGTAGAAGTTATTCAAATCCACGATTTGTAGGGATTTCATTCTAGAATATTATTACTTAGTATTTAAGTTACACAAGGATTTGTTGTAAAAAAAAACAAGTCTTTTGGTGCATTCTCTTTGTGAGAAGTTTTTAATAAAAATGAATTTTTGATTACATTGTGTTCTTTATTGGTTGATATTTTTTATTACGATTCTTCAATTGGTATAGAGTAGGTTTTGTTTATCAAGCAATGGCGTCTTCCTCTGGATCTACTAAACCTACTACTGGTTCTACATCGGCCAACAAAATTACTCTTTTCGATGAAAAGAATTTGGCTATATGGAATCGCAAAGCCATGGTTGTTCTCGAAATCATGGATTTCAACATGATGGATATCATTATAAATGGTCCACATGTTCCAACCTTTCAAGAGAGAAAAGATGGTGTTCCTACTAGTACAAAAAAGAGGACTCCAACTCATTCTTTTTCCGAAGAAGATAAGAACTCATCAATCTGGATGTTCATGCACGTGCTACCATTGGAAAATCACTTCCTTATCACACATATCATTTTTTTAGAATTGTGTTTCAACAAAAGAAATGATTGAGATGTTGACAGTGGAATATGAAGGAACTGATGAAGCAAAGGATACCATGGAGAATAGCCTCAATAGGAAGTATGATCACTTCTTTGCATATTGGAATAAAACTTTAACTCAAACGTTTAATCGTTTTAGATTCTATGGATGATAAGTACGAACATCATGTTGATGTTTTTAAAAAATAGTGAGACAATTAAATCTATGGATATTTAGAGCTTGTATGGCAATCTACGTAATTATGAAGAGAAAAAACCGTTACATAAAGAGATCATGAAAGACAAATACAAAGACAAGTCTTCAACTCTGTTTTCAAGGAAGTCTACCTTTGCCCATGATAGCGACGATGACAAGTTTGATAATGTTGATTCTAAAGAAGAGTATTACGTTGAGTTGGCTTCAAGTGATGCTATGATTGTGAAGTATTTTGGAAAGATTGATGAGAAGAAGTTCAATGGACAAAGGAAGTTTCATTCCAAAATCATTCCATCAGTGTTTATAAAATCTGACGTTGGAAGCTCTAAGAAGTTTGTCACTGAAGAAAAAAATGAAGGAAAATGCTTCAACTGCGGAGGTGATGATTACTTTGCTCGAGATTTAGAGGATAAAAAAGAATAATCCTAAGTGTAACACCCCTCACCAAAGCCCATTCGTAAAATCCCTTTTCAACAAAATTTTAATTGTTAACATTCAAAAGTTTCAAGTTTAATGCGGGAAAGTTTATCAGTCCCAAAAGTTTAATAAAACTTTTAAGTAGAGAGTTTTTTCATTAGGTATCATACCAAAGGTTAAAGATCCCCACAAGTAGGGTCTTCTAAAATCCATGCTAACTTATAAGCATCAACCTCTTAATCTGAACATATGTCCAAAATAAGTTAGAGAATGAAATGTCTAGTGAGCTACCCGAGGATCAACTTATTTTGAGTAAGGAATAGTAATCTCAATATTTGAATTGACCCTCTGAAAATTTATATATTATATTTTGGAAGATGAATATATATATATATATATATATATATATATATATATATATATATATATATTCTTTTGTTCAAACAAAGCTAAAAGATTGAAAAATTCCATGCTAAGGAAATTTTATGCATGCATCTATTCCCCATCTCATGTTAATCTCAAAGTCCAACTCACAAAACTTGATGGTCGGATGTGAAGAATATATGAAAGACAAAATGTCAAATTCTCCCGTACATCCACAAACAAGGCACTTAGGGCCATCCAACCTAGGCACACGAGGGGTAGCGAACCTCTACTCGTGCATGTGAGGATTATCTAGAAATCTACTCACAACAACAATATATGTCCAGTTGGGTACCTAAGATATCAAGTCGCACCCATCTTAATATAAATATGCACACATAGGATGACCAAAGCAATTTCCGATCTTTATAAGCTCTTGAGCTTCATTTATTGTAACATCCCGATGTTAAGGTACTTCTAATTTTAGGCTCCATAATTTTATTATATTGCATTTTGGTCCCTAAGTTATGAAGGGGTGCAAAGGGCCCATAGTGGCATTTTGGTAAAAGTTGGGATTGGATGAGTACGTTGTGCGTATGTGTGTACGCAAAGCATACTAAGGCTCGCCTTAGTACGCTGGGCGTACACTTTGTACGCAGGGCATACGTGGAATGCATGCAAACCCTAATTTTAGGGCTTTGGCTCATATTTAAGCAACTTTATGTACTCATATCCTCTTCTTACCCAGCCTCCTTCTTTGAGATCGGCCCTCAAGCAAACCTAGAGCAAGAGAGAGAAAATTGTGAGCCTCTAAGATAGTTTTGGAGTGGTTTTGAAGAAAGAAGAAGGTAGTGACAAGATCTTGAAATTTAGAGCACTTTGGATCTAGGATTTCTTCTTGGTTTGCAACATATTGAAGGCATAAAGCTTTCATATTTACCACTCCATATTGTAGATCTAGGTTTCTGCACTGTTAAGTCACTTTTTGGTCCTAAGATGATGATTCATCAACATAGCATGTTCTTAACCCATTAAGTTGTCCTTTTAGACCCTTGGAAGGGTCTTGAGTCATAAAAATTGCTTCCAAATGGTTGGTTTTGCTCCATGCATAATTCAGAACGTCTTAATGGATTAAGAAGTTAAGTTAAGCACTTAACGGACATGCAAAGCCATAAACTTAGAAACTTTATAACTCTTGAGGATATTTAAGCCATAGATCTGAAAAATAGATGTGAGTGCTTAAGCCATTAAGCACTTAATGTGATTTTTGGGCTTCTGGGAGTACACCCTACGTACGAGGTCAACCACCACGCTGATGGTCAACATGCGAATACGCCCGACGTACTCACTATCTGGTGACTCGGCTGAGTTGACTTGGTTGGGTTGACTGAGTTGAATCAATTGATTTGGACAGTTTGACTTTGAGTTTTACCAAGTTAGACTTAAGGGTATTTTGGGTATTTTGGATTTTGATTGAGATTGGTCATTTGTTAGGAATAGGTGTCGATTAGAGCTGAGATTTTGAGTCGAGACCACATCACAATTTGTCTAGTTAGTGAGGTGAGTTTTCCTCACTGTACTTATGGGTCGAAGACACCAAGGTTGGCCCATTGGTATGATATCCTGCTATTCACTAATATGTTGAGTATGGAATAGATATGCATGATTATGCTAGTTGTTGATATGTTATTCTGGTAGATCTGTAGGACTACCTTTAATTTTTTCTGCATGTGTAACATCCCAAAATTCATGACTGAAAATTTTGTTTTTAATTATTAAATAAAACTATAGTTATCAAAACATTCGGCAAAACATAAGTCAAGTATCCAAAACATTATAACCATGTTTATAGAACAGAACATCATATCAAAACATCAGAGTAAACATCCCAAGCTAAACATCATGGTGTGTGCAATGCAGTCATCCCGAGCTCTTCCATTGGAAACTGGAAGTACTTGAAACCAAAACTGAAAATCATAAGCATGAAGCTTAGTGAGTTCTCCATACTACCACATATCATACACATAACCACATAAATAGGGCCCCTGCCCGGCATCAGGCTCTATCTGGCATCAGGCCCCGCCTGGCATCGAGTGCCACTCGGTATACAGATCTGTTTATCCTAGGCCCCGCCTGTCACCGGGCCTCTCCATCTATACACATATAATCAATACCATATAATAATGCTAGCACAAAAATAAGACATACTCAGTACCAAGCGTTCTAGTCCTAAGTCCTCGCCCTATTCTACTAATGATGAGATATGGAACCTCGTCCACACTCAGCTAGTGGTGAGATACGGGACCCTGCCTACTCTCACTTCCCTAAACAGTCATGCATAAGTATCACACAGACAACAAGTATAACTAAACATGCACATAATCATCGGGTACCACCTGGTATCGAACCATAGTCTGGAAACATACATATAAACATTCCTCGGGCACCGCCCGACATCGAACCGTAAACCGGAAAGCATATAAACATACATCAGGCACCGCCCAACATCGTCCCTTAGAATGAAATACATAAAGTCATAAATACGGGCCGAAATTGGTGCCTTCGACCCATTCAAATAGGAGGAAACTCACCTTGATGCTCAGTCAGAAATCTCTAGCGTCTGCTCTGACGACTCCCGACCTATTGGTACCAAAATATCACCCAATTAGCAATTGGTTCCAAACCATGATCCATAGTCCTTACTTGGGGTGAAATGACTATTTCACCCCTGGTCCAACAAGACTTACAATCGAGGTTCAAGCTCAAAACCAACAAGGCCTAAACTATAAAATCCACGAAAGCCCATCAATGGCCTAATTTTCCAAATTGAGCCCTAACCCTTACATGGAACTACCCTTTTAGAACCCATTCCGTACTTCATAACCCTCCAGGGGTCAATCCTGGTCAAGTCAAGTAAAGGTCAAAGTCAACAGTCAAGGTTGACCTAACTCGTCATGTGCATCTATCAACTCATCGAGTTCCTTCAGTCTTTAGAAAAACTGGACAAACCCTAGCCAACTCGCCGAGTCATCTCAACAACTCGTCAAGTTTGCTCAGTATCCAGAAAGTCGAGGGACCCCGATCCAACTCGCCGAGTTGGCTAAGCAACTCGTTGAGTTTCCTAGTCTTAACACATTCAGTCGCTTTCCAAACGAGTCTAATGCCCCCAAACTATAGATATGGTGCCCTAGGGCTAAAATACCACGTAAAGTTGCTAACTTTACGTCGATGCATGGTAAAATACTAAAACTAAGCTTCTTAAGGGACCTAGGGCATGAAAAAGGGCCAAGACTTGATAAAGCTGGCAACTTTAAGTCCCAAGAGGTCATGAGATGTCTAGATCTGAAGTTATCGGTTCATGACATGCTCAAATCCAAGAATGACTCCAAAATAAGCTACTAATGTCCATAAACTTCTCAATGAAGAGATCTAGCAAAAAATGGTCAATGTATCGACTTTATACCTTAATATAACTGCCACAACAGAGAAATTCCTGGATCTAAAGCTTCCCCCTTCGACTATGCACCACTAACTTCAAACTCCTTCAAGAAGGCACCAAAGAAACACTCTTTAATCTCACACACACTCAAAATGGGAAATGAGGCACGATTTAGGATTTCACTCAACTGAGGGGACGATAAGGGAGGCTAACAATGAGGCTTAAGGCCTTTAAATAGGGTGCAAAATCCTGGATTTAGGGTTTCCCAAACCCTGTCCAACTTGTCAAGTTGGCCCTCCCTAACTCGTCGAGTTGGTTTTGAAATTCCCACGTGCCAAATTACTCCTACTCGTCGAGTTCTCGCCCTTGAACTCAACAAGTTGACCTTTTAATTGAAAATTATATTTCCTTAATCAGCCTTCCAGATTCTATGTGTTAGAAATCTCCGCCACTTAAACTAGACTATGTCCTTGAAGTCCGCTATAGTCACCTACCCCGAAAACATCTCACGTGCTACGCCCGCGGCTTCCCTCCCATATGCCCTGAACCAGCTGATATTTCCCACGGGTACTGACACCCGTCATCTTGAGGGTACAACCATAATCCCGCAAAATCAATGGCATTTCCAAGGTAACTGAACCCAACTATCAATACACTTCCCTAATCCCTTTGGAAAGATAACCTACTGTCTTAGGCACAAAACCACTTTTTGCACTTCCGGGTCCTGAATTTTTTCCTTGATCTGACCCCACAACAGACCACTCATATCAAAACCAAACCATATAGATTATCCGCGGATAACTGATCCACAATCACTTCCAGTCCTTGTTATCGCTATATTACCCACCGAATGACTTCTCTTACCAACCTAGATGCTGAACGTCCATCTCAGCATGTGGATCAAATAATCCTTCTAGTAAAAGATCCATCAGTACAATAGTTAGACTCAGACGAGAGCTGCACAACAGAGTCAGATCAATTACTCTGAGATTATTTAACCCCACTGTAGGTGGATCGGTATCTCCTTGTCAACTAGATGCTCCACATAAAGATCTCTAATCACTGTCGTTGTCCGAAATACAGGATTCCTACCAGTTGCCGAACCAAAGAGTAACCTCATAGTCACTCCCTGCGACTTCCGAAGAAAACTTCAGCTATCAAAACCTGCCCTATCCATATTGCTACTCTTGGCTCCATAAACCATAGGATCCACGATCCCATGTCTCGACCCAACGGTCCATGCCAATCCCACCTGCATTGCTATAAGCACACGGGCCTCGTCCATAAGTCCCACCCAACTATACTATGGAGCGGTCTTGCACATAGGTCCCAACTATCTAGGGCTACACAAGCCCAACTCCTCCTCGATCCCCATTGACTTATACCTTCCTGATTTCAATCATGTTGTGGCCCTTCCACGATCCTATGAACTGACCCACCCTGGCCTAACTTATCTGAATGAATCTGTGAATGCTACGACTCATTCTCCAGTATAACAACACTCTCCCACATTATATGACCGCATGAAGAATGTTACAGCAGCCCCGCAGTCGTATAACACTTTCCATGCTATCTGTTTGTTGGTGAATGCTACGGCTATCCCGTAGTCTTACAACACTTTCCATGTTATCTCAACCGCTAACCATGGTCTTACCGTGATTACCAATCCCAACACATCCAAAGTTGAGCACGCATGCGGTCTAGCATCTTGACTAAACTCGCGTCCTTACAGGAATTCCAACCTGGTTCCCCAACACCTACTACCAAACACCAATGAGATACGATCCCCATGTTAGGAAGTTTCCCGAACTTCCAGCTCATGCAATCCGCCCTTTAGATGGCTACCTGGCCATCTTCCTTCCTTTGATGGGGGTATGCGAGACTCATCCTAGTTTCGCACCTGCTTTCGTTCTGAATACTCGAACAACTTTCCCACACTTATATTCGACTAAATCTTCATGGCACAAAGAACTTGGAGGATTCACAATCCTTTCTACCTTCCAATGATCGAGTTGCTGACAATCGGCATTCCGCGATGCTGTTGTTCTGAAACTAACCAATACTAAAGCAACACAACCTCTCGAAGACACTGTGGAACACTTCCCACGTTCCAATCACACTTACTTTAGCAACTGCATCCCGGAAACCCACTATACAAGGAGATGACCTCGAACTACTACTATAAGATTCATGGTATGTAGATGGCATATAACTCGAACATAAGCAGAAAACATAACTCCATGACACACTTACTTATACTGATGCAAAACAATAGAAATAAAATCATAAATAAGAACTGATAGGAAAGCAAAAGTTACACACCTGCAACATCGGAAGCCGCTCCCGCCTCCTCCGCAGTCAGCTAGAAAGCCATGCTCCTCACCACAGGCACCTCTGCTCGGCTCTGACGGCCGTCGGCGATCCTCAATGTCGCAGGGGCAGGTGACATCACCTATCCCACTGCAGCCAAACTCCGACATTGAGCCTTCTTGTGGCCACGCTAACTACAATGAAAGCAAATCAAGTCTAATCCTTGGATGGTGGTAGCAGTACAATCCCTGCTATAATGACCGATCTGACCACACTTGAATCAACCAGAATCACCACCACTACCACTCCTACACGCACCCTCGTGTGTCCTGCCGCACTTGCCATAGCGGCTAGGGTCCCGATGGTTCCTCACTCTAGAGTCTGATACCTTGGGCCTCTTGCCCGATCCTGCGAATGTCTGAACCTCGTCTGGCTTCCTCTTCCTCTCTGCCTATAAGTCCATCTCCCTCTCCCTGGATCTAGCGATCATATCTTCCAGTGTCTTACAGCTGGACCGGCTCACAAACTGCCTGACGTCACTCCTCAGCATCTCGTGGTACCAGGCCTTCTTCATCTCCTCATCTTCCAGATATTTCAAAACGAGAAGGTCCCTCTCCCTAAACATAGCTATGATCTCAGCCACCGTATATGTAGTCTGCTGGAGGTCCTGGAACTCCCGCGCCAGCTGCTGCACCTCAATCACCATATACGTAGTCTGCTGGAAATTACTTTAAGTCATCACATCAATAGCGACATCATCTCCAATAGCATGCACAACCTCCTCCCATGAATACCGTGCCCTGTACTTCAGGATGCAGGAAGAAAATTGGACCTTGTCCCCCTCGGGACATCTGCTAGTGCGAAAGGTGTTGGCAACATCTGTCAACCACTGACTACTAGCAATGGGGTGCTTAGCCTTATGATAGCCTAGAGCTCCACAAGCTCTTAACTCCCGAAATGTGAATGTGGGCATCCCCATCATGGCCACCATCTCAGTGTGGAACGCGCTTAGCCTCTCATCAAGAATCTCTAAAACACCCTCCTTGACCGTACCGAAGATCACAGGGGTCTGGTTAATGATATTGCGATTAATATCAGATGAAGTGAACTCCCTCATATGATCATCAAGCTGCTCGGCTCTAGAGCCCGAGCTAGATCCCTCGTCGGCATTAGAACTGCCCATTGATCTATCACGTAGCATTACCATACTGAAAATACAACATAAAAATCATCTGAATACTCATCATAACTCGAGTGATCTCACACACTACAAGTTCCTTGGGTTCATCTCAGCCCTCCTTGACTCGAGTACGGATCCTATGCTTTTAGTAGTACGGGCCCATACTACATTCCACATCTATCCATACTTTCCTCAAGAATTGCCTCGACTCCACCAAGTCACTTTCACTACTACTGCTTCCCATGCTAATCTCATCCTAGGCTTACCCTAAGGTAATCTCCAACCCACTCTCCGCCATCATTTTCATAAGAAGTCCCTGCTACCTTTCCCAAACTAGATCACGAATACCATTACATATTATTAAGACCAGATAATTCTTCGAATGAGAGGTCCTACCCTACAACAGTTGGACTCAGACAAGAGCTACGATATAGGGCTACACCTAACCTTCTGAAATTATTTAGACCTCATAATATGTAACTGAACGTATTTGTTTACTAGTTAATTAAAGATAACTAGAACTCCTAAAAGCACAAAGCACGCAACATTCAAGCATTGAGTAACCAAAACCAAGCATCTCATAATTAGGCCATCATATCTCTGAACACTCAATACTAGCATGCAGTTCAATAAGCTCATACAGTAGGCATACAAGGCATCATTCCTAAATCTTTAGCCCTAATCTAGCATGCAGTTCACATAATCACAATTCATATCGTAACATAAATGTGTATGGGTAATTTGGGAGAACTTATTTGAGCTCGGTTGATTGCATGCACCACACTCTTTTCTCTTTTACAAATCCTTTTTATAAAAATGATTTTCTTTTGAAAATTTTCATACCAAGTCCTCAGTTTGAGTTCATCCACACCCGAGAGTGTGTCCGAATCCCTCAAACCAAGGCTCTGATTCCAACTTGTAACATCCCAAAATTCATGACTGAAAGTTTCGTTTTTAATTATTAAATTAAACCATAGTTGTTAAAACATTAGTCAAGTATCCAAAACATCATAACCATGTTTAAAAAACAGAACATCATATCAAAACATCAGAGTAAACATCCTAGGCTAAACATCATGGTGTGCCTTTGCTATTGGAAGTACCTGAAACCAAAGCTGAAAACCGTAAGAACAAAGCTTCGTGAGTTCCCCATACTACCACATACCATACACATAATCACATAAATTAGGCCCTGTCTCTTCATCAGGCCCCGCCCGGCATCATGCTCTGCCTGGCATCGAGCCCCGCTCGGTATACATATCCCCGCTCGGTATACATATCTATTTATCCTAGTCCCCGCCTGTCACTAGGCCTCTCCCTCTATACACATATAATCAATACCATATAATAATGCTAGCACAAAAATAAAACATATGCAGTACCAAGCGTTATAGTCCTAAGGGCTCGCCTATCATGGGCCCCGCCCTATTCTGCTAATGATGAGATATAGAACCCCGTCCACACTCAGCTAGTGGTGAGATACGGGACCCTGCCCACTCTCACCTCCCTAACCAGTCACGTATACATATCACACAGACAACAAGTATAACTAAACATGCACATAATCATCGGGTACAACCTGGTATCGAACCATAGTCCGGAAACATACATATAAGCATTCCTCGGGCACCGCCTGACATCGAACCATAACCCGGAAAGCATAAACATACATCTGGCACCGCCCGGCATGGGCCCTTAGTGCGAAATACATACAGTTATAAATACAGGGCGACATTGGTGCCTTCGACCCGTTCAAATAGGAGGAAACTCACCTTGATGCTGAATCTCATGGTAAGAAATCTGTAGTGGCTACTCTGACGACTCCCGAGCTATCGGTACCAAAATAACACCCAATTAGGAATTGGTTCCAAACCATGATCCATAGTCCTTACTTGCGGTGAAATGACCATTTCACCCCTGGTCCAACAAGACTCACAATCGAGGTTCAAGCTCAAAACCAACAAGGCCCAAACTATAAAATCCATGAAAGCCCATCAATGGCCCAATTTTCCAAATTAGGCCCTAACCCTTCCATGGAACTACCCTTTTAGAACCCATTTTATACTTCATAACCCTCCACGGGTCAATCTTGGTCAAGTTAAGTCAAGGTCAAAGTCAGCAGTCCATGTTGACCTAACTTGTTGAGTGCATCTATCAGCTCGTTGAGTTCCTTCTGTCTTCAGAAAAACCAAAAAACCCTAGCCAACTCGCCGAGTCATCTCAACAACTCACCGAGTTTTCTCAGTATCTAGAAAGTCGATGGACCCCGATCCTACTCGTTAAGTTTTCCTAGCCTTAACACATTCAGTTGCTTTCCAAACGAGTCTAATGCTCCCAAACTATAGATCTGGTCCCCTAGGGCTAACATACCACGTAAAGTTGCTAAATTTACGTCCATACATGTCAAAAATACTAAAACTAAGCTTCTTAAGGGACCTAGGGCATGAAAGAGGGCCAAGACTTGATAAAGCTGGCAATTTAAGTCCTAAGAGGTCATGAGATGTCTATATCTCAAGTCATAGTTTCATAACATGCTCAAATCCAAGAATGACTCCAAAATAAGCTACTAATGGCCATAAACTTCTCAATGAAGAGATCTAGCAAATAAATGGTCCAGGTGTTTACTTTATACCTTAATATAACTGCCACAACAGAGAAATTCCCGAATCTAAAGCTTCCCCCTTCAACTATGCACCACCAACTTCAAACTCCTTCAAGAAGGCACCAACGAAACACTATTTAAACTCACACACACTCAAAATGGGAAATGAGGCACGATTTAGGGTTTCTATAGACTGAGGGGACGATGAGTGAGGCTAACAATGAGACTTAAGGCCTTTAAATAAGGTGCAAAATCTCAGATTTAGGGTTTTCCAAGAGTTGGTCCTCCCCAACTCGTCAAGTTGGTTTTTAAATTCCCGCATGCCAAATTATTCCTACTCGTCGAGTTCTCCCCCTTGAACTCGACGAGTTGACCTTTTAACAAAAAATTATCTTCCATTAATTTTCCTTCCAGATTCCGGGTGTTACAACATGGCTATCTGTATATGTTGTTATCAGTTATATGTCGACATATTGTGTTGGGTTGAGGCTGTATTGCTTTGTACGGTAGCCAAAAAACTTAGGAGCATTCCAGATATGAGTTGAGGGTCAGGTAGGGCATGCCAGACTCATACTTAGGGCTCAAGATCATTCCAGATACGAGCTGAGGACCGGATGGTATGCCAGACTCGTACTGAGGCTTAAGGGTATTTTCATTCCGGTGACTGATTTTGTAATGACCCAAAAATCATGACATAAAATGTATTTGTGTTTTTAGACTAATATATCACGAATACATATTTTTACCATAAAAACCAAGGTAAACAAGTTCTAACAAACATCATTAGACCAGAGTAATTCACAGAATGTGGAAACATGTGGTATGTGCACTGCAATCATCCCGAGCGCATCCATTAAAATTGGAGTACCTAAAACATAAACTGAAAACTGTAAGCACAAAGCTTAGTGAGTTTCCCCAAAATACCATAAAACATACAATCACATATTATCATGCAATATACATACATATAGTCGCCACAGGCTCCCCTATGGTTTTATCTGGAGTGTCATGGGCTCACCCCATGGTCTTTATCTGGAATGCCATGGGCTCCCTCCATTGTTTGACATCCAAGTGCCAAGGGCTACCCCCGGGGTTTTCCATACAAGTATCACATAGACAACTAGCATACCACATAACATGTAATAAACCGACATTAGTGCCTTCGACCCAAGGATATAATGAGAAGAATCACCTCAAACTCGACATATAAGATTCTCTTGTCAATAAACATTAAGACTCCCACTGACTCCTTGACATATAAGATTCTCTTGTCAATAAACATTTCTTGACAACCAAATATTCAAGAGTTAGTGTAGTTTTTATCAAAACACTTCATAAATTGGTCCTAGTTGGTCTTTGTCTTATCCAAGACATCACAACTTTTCCACATTTGATGAATGCTATAAACCTTCTTAATACTTATCACTCAATGTCGCAATCTTAACTCTAAGACTTGTTTGGGAACGAAGTATGATTGATCTCTTTATTTAACCATTTCTTCAATTCTTGATTTCTCTTCTTAGACATACAATTGTACTAAGACTCACTTAGAGGATCAATTGAGATATGGTTCTTAATCATTAAGACCTATCATAAAGCATAAAAGGTACTCTCCCTTCTTCTTAGAATGGAGAAACTTTTATCTTTCTGCCTACTTGATTCTTTTTATTCGTTCTGCTATTGATTTAAACCTTTTTTAATCAATTCAGAATTACACTTAATCTTATAAGTATAATCATATTTACTAAACCTTTAGTAAATCATGACGAATATCTTTGTTACTCTTATGGTGGACTTGATCAACATGCAACTTTGTGTATTCGATCTCCTAGTCTTTCACTTGACACTTTGTCAATGAATTAGTCTAATTTCCAAATATGAAATTTCTCATTCATCGTGCAACCAAGTTGCATGATTCCAAGTTTCTGTCCAATTGAAACTTGGGAGATGAGAAACTTTCCTTATTCGGTAAATTCTTCGACATTTCCACAAATAACATAATAAGAACCAAATCCATTATTGCTAATAATAGAAACATTCAAACATCAATTTTTCATATACGCCATTGTAAGGATAAATAAATAATATAAAATCAAAATTTATTTTATTGCGGAAAAAGTTTGTCCTTACAATGCAATTCATTGAAAAAATATGCTAATACATCTTTCTTAGCAATCTAATTCTAACTCTAAGTAGTAGCTCAAGAATCCAATCTTCGAGAAATGCGATCAAAATCCATTCCTTCACGGTTAGATTCTGCTCACTTCTTCCCTTAAGCTTCCTCTATTTTCTTTGATCCTACAAAACATCAATTGTAATCTTATCACATTATGTATTAAGAATCTAGAATAGGAGCTTAAAAGAGTTAGTCAATGGATTTTACCTAAAGCAGAGCCATACGTTTTGACTCTCCCATCTCTTAGATCTCTTAGGTAAATAGGGCAGCTTCGTCTCCAATTCCCCTTCTCATGGCAATAAAAGCAATTTGAATCTTTTGGAACATGACATGGAACTACTTCAAACATTGCCTTTCTCTTATGATCAAACCTTTCGATCATAGAATGTCTTTCGTTGCCATTATCCATAGAGGTCTTGAATGCAGATTCACCAATCAACTTTGCTTTTCTATTGTGCCAAACCATTGCTGACTCAGCAGCAATAAGCATATAGGTGAGATCTATAAGGGTCACGTTGTGGTTCATCATATAGTACTCTCTTACGAACTCACTATATGAGTTAGGAAGTGACTGAAGAACCCAATCAACAACCATTTCCTCACAGACAATGGTTCCCAACATTCTTAACCTATCAATGTATGACTTCATCCCTAGGACGTGTGCACACATCGTATTTCCTTCTTTATGTTTACTTGCCAAAAGGGCTTGAGTGATCTTGAACTTTTCAAGCCTTTAAACTTGTGGGTTAGGGAGAATAATTGGAGGAGGTAGAGGACGTGAAGCATGTTTTTCTTGTTCCTCGATCGAATCGTGGAATATCATCTTCATGTGGAAAGCTTGTTCCACGGGATTTGTGAAGACCATAGTTGTCGAACTTTGACATCTACAAAACGGGAAAAAACGAATTCAAGTTAGTTGATTGATTGAGTCCTTAGTAAATCACCCAAATGAGATACTAAGGCTAGGACCCAACACAATATGCTACAACCTAGAAAAGGGATGTCGTAATCTAGTTGCAGAATATTTGAAGGTAAGTGAATGACGATTCACTAATTTCCACCATGAAAAACGAAAAAGAAATTTAAGTTTTAAATCTATGAAAACTTCTAGATCCTTTGAGATTAATTGAAAATTTCAATGGCATGTTTAAATCTCGATATGCCCCTCTTATTTGTGACTGGGATGCCGAGGATCACAAAGCGGGTGTGAATAACCATGCAAACTTACATGGTGCCCTCACATGTTACAGTCACCTATTCGATGTGCCGGTAAAGTACACACGGTCCACCGAACTATGACAAACATTGAGTCACCCTTTGCTACCTTTGCTTAGAACCATTTAGTGTGCCGGTAAACCACACACGCTCCACTAACGTCTTCGCAAGGGCACAAAGTGTAATTTCATGGAAATGCATCAATTCACTTTGCCTAAGTAACTAAGATAGGGAATTTGTAAAACATTTAGTTACTTTTGTACTTCATTATACTTATAATGGAAGGTTTTGTCCTATCCTACCCATTCGACTAACGACCCTCCACTAGTCAAGAGTGCGGTGGGTAAGGGTGGATACCCATTTAATCGCCATTTTATAGGCAACTTCCTTAAACACCCCTTATAGACCAGCTTCGTGAATGAGGCCTACTAACGGTAAGACTGACTTTTACTCATATATATATATATATATATATATATATATATATATATATATATATATATATATATATATATATATATATAATTTTAGACTTTTAATGTTATATATAGTATAGGGTGTATTTTACACTTTGAAAATACTAGGAGGTCAAATTTAACAATTATACTTTTAATTCAATTAAATTGTAAACCTAAACTTTTATGGATTTATTAAACCTCTTTTAATTATACACCTTAATTAATTAATAATACCATAAGGGTGTGATTTGAACTTTTCAAAACAATACTAGGGTTTTAGAATTTAACATTCCTAAATTAAACTTTTAATCAATTTGTAAATTCCAAAACTTGAGGGAAAGTTTTGAAACATTTCAAAACATTAGGGTTTAGAATTTAAATATTTCAAAATCAAACTTTTCAATCAAAATTTAAATTCCAAAACTTGAGGGCAAGTTTTGAAACCTTTTTCAAAACATTAGGGTTTCAACTACTTAAATTCTAAACTTTCAAGTTCTAATTTTAACTATAAAACCTAAAGGGATTAATTTGAAACTTTTCCAAACTTTGTCAAGAATATTCAAGATCACATAATTCAAATAAGGCAATTAACTATAATTGGTGGTTATCTAATTAGATCTAGTTCAAATTCTTGCAAGATAATGATCAAATGATTTCCATAACTTAACATTTAATAAATAAGGTAACAATTATCTAATTAGATGACCAAAATCTTTTATTTTGACAAAGATAATCATAAGGAATCAATAAAATTCGAATTTTATTAATTTTAAACAATTATGGCAATTATCCTAAGTCAAAATAGGCAAAAATCCCGAAACAGCCTCCTTCTGACGTTCGAACTCGCCGAGTTCCTCTATGGACTCGCCGAGTTGGAGCTACTCGCCGAGTCCACATTGGAACTCGCCGAGTTCATCAGACAGGGGGGCAAAAAATCAATTTTACAGCTTGAACAAACAAACAAGGCATCAATACAATAGAAACCAATCAAGGCTCTGATACCACTGATGGGTTTTGGTCATAAGAACATCCTATGTGCTCATACAAACCCTAATGCTTGGATCTAGGTTTCTCTATTGTACATGCAAGTTATCCAAGACTATAAACCCTAATTCTAGCATACAAGTAATCATATTAACATAAGAATGGATTTAAGATATTACCTTGATTGTTATATGGCAACAACAATCCCAAATCCTTCTTGTATTGACTTTAGAAAGCTTAGAGTCACAAATGTCACTCCTCTAATGGTTCACAAACACCAAGAGCAAGAGGATGAGGAGGAGAGAGGATGGAGGCTGCCCAAAATGTGTTCTAACCCTAGAAGAGAAGTTCCCCACGTTTTTGAGCCTTAAGGGTTCTATATATAGTGAGGCTATTAGGGTTATCTAACAAGGAAACCCTAATTTGGATGCTTAAGCCCAAAGCAACCCATGGACTCCTTTAATTAAGGCCTTGGACGATTTCTCATGGGTTTCCCCATAGAATTCGTCCACTCCTCAATATATGGCAATCCATAGCCCAATTTGCAATTATCTTATAATTACAATTCCAGTCCCTTAAGTTTAATTAATCTCTTTTAGTCACAAAACTAATTACCAATTAATTATTGACTAATATTAATTAAACAATATGATTTATCCTTTAATATATTATTCCCATAATATATTAATAAATCATATTTAATCCTTTCTCTCCATAATTCATCCTATCAAGTTGCTTTGGTGAAGGCAACCCAAAAGGACCATGCACCATCGGGTCAATACATACCAAAATAGTTATGGACTTAGACACAAATCCAACAGAAGCTTCCCAAGAGTTTGAAGATTCTGGATCTATAACCCCAAGGCTACACCAAGCTTGATCACCAAGATCCACTTCCTTAAAATAAAACTAAGGACCCTTCAAAATCACCTCCAAGCTCAAGAATGCATCACCAAGGGGATTAAGGTTCGAAATGAGGCACAAGGACAATGAAGGCTGAGAAATGAAAAAGCCTTGAGCTTATACAGATGTTTAAATAGTGACAAAACCTTAAAAATTAGGGTTTGGCACTCTGCTCATTACGCTGGGCGTACCCCCAGCTTACACTGGATGTACTCACCCATGCACGTGCCCTCCTTACCATGCACGCATGGGACTGCTTTGCCACTCTTTTCCATTAAGGGCCATTTTTTCAATAATCCAAATTGCCATAACTTCCTCATCTTACGTTTTTTTCCAACGAACCTTATATCCACGGAAAGGTGACAAGAAGCCCTACACATCTAACAATGCATCAAAGCCTTAAAACTTCCCGAACAAAACCCAAAATTCATTAAGGACCGAGTTATCAAATTACAATTATGCCCTTGGCCTCTGAAAGCACCATTAGGCACTTGGATCACTTAAACCATAACACCCACATCTGAAAAGAGCAAAACCTTTCTTCCCTAGGGCCCTAAGCCCCATGACAACTAAAGATTTAGCCGTAGCCTTGAATAATGAAGTAAATCCAAAACTGAGTGTCACAGATATGGTCAGGGAGCATGCCATACATAAGTTGTGGACCCCGAGGGAAAGGCAAACGTATGTTGTGGGCTCAGGGGTAATCCAGTATTTTAGCTGTGGAGCAAGTACATGCTATTATAGTATATATTATATGTTTATGTGTTATTACTTTGGGGGAACTCACTAAGCTTTGGCTTGCGGTTTTTAGTTGTGGTTTCTAGTACTTTGGATGAATGTGGGAAGGCAAAGGCATGACCGTACACATCCTCTTGTTTTTGACTTATGATTTTGGGAGACTCTGATGTTGGAAAATGTTTTGAGAACTATGATTTGTAAACAATTTATGAATTGTGTTGATTTTAAAAGTTTAAATTTCTTGTGATTTTCATGGATGTTACGTTTATCACAACATTTCAAGAAATGCTTTTCATGAATGCACATTTAAAGCATATGGCAATCAGTGGGTACATAATGTACCATGCAATTAAAAATCAAGTAAGTCTTATAAAAAATTTAGTACGTGGGGATGTATGTTCTCGGTACCTCACCTTATCTCCAAGCTTTTTATTCCACTTCTCTTCAACAAGTAACCATCCTCAATCACAACCTATATAAACCAAAAGTACATTACTATTTTTCTAAAAGTAATATAAGATTTATAGATAAATACATCCAAAAACTCAAATTACAAGTTATATTAACATAATGGATGCTTAAAATGGAATTGAATGGAAATCATGCGAAAATCGTGGAATCTGAAAGGCTTTCGCGCTTGGTGCCCCGTGTCCACTGTACCGATAACTTCTCAATTTCGTTTTGATTCCTTCTTCCAAGCAATTCAAACTCCCATTTAGCATATGATTTAAACCCTAACAAGACACTAATAAAAGTGTGAAAGGTATCATCTCCCTCTTATTAGTTTGACTTAATTTCGTAAGCTTTCCCAATTATTAAATCATCAATTAGTCTTTAAGCTACTTAGCATGAATAAGTATCTAATTCATCAAATGACTCAATGTCTCTACCAGCCACCTCCTCTATGGACATAAGTTAAATTAGATTAATATATGGAATGTTTTCAAGATTCTCAACATTCCAATCCATAGAATTGATCTTAAGAACATGTTTTCCCTCTTTTATTCCCATTTTGCCCTTTTGTCCCAACAATCACTAGAACCACACTAGGATGTGATGATTCTTCATGTTAACCTTTAATTCATAATCCAATACATAGAACTATGATTATAAAAAAAACATACTCCTAATATCAGCAATTAATCACCACTAAACTTCATATTCCATAATTATCCCCAAACTTCATATTTCAAGTAAATGATTCTACCATTGCTTGAATTGTGTTATTCTATGGAGATTTTCAACCAATAATTTCTCCATGGTCATGGAATCATACAAGGGTTAGATTATCACATCATCATTATCATTAAAAATCTAGGATTTATGAATATTAGCAATTTCACCTAAATTCAACCACAGGAATATAGATTTGAGCATGAAACTAACATAACCATCTTAGTTAGCTTAGAAAACAAAACCATAGTCCTCAAATGTGATGGAAATCAAATTCAACACCCAAACGACAAGTGAAACGCAGACTTAGACACCAAAGGGGAAAGAAGTTATACCTTAGGCCACTAGATTACTTCACATTGTGATCCAAATGAACTAAAAAGCATGAGATCGAATTGTATGGCCTCCTATGCTTGAATTTCATTTCTCCACAACCTTCAAGCCTCCCATTTGATCCCATCTGCTGGATTGAAGGGTGTGAGCCTCTTATTTATGAATTTTTTACTTTCTACCCCATAATTTCGAAATTTTAACAATTATGGACCAAAGTTCTCTTAAGTGCAAATGTAACTTCGCTAGTGTACATCCTAAGCCCTTCTCCATCCAAAACATGAGAAAAGTATTCCTAGGTAGCTAAATGGGTCAAAGTCAAGTCAAATTATATTTTGGGGAATTTGACAGAATTAGTCCGTATTTCTAAAATGTCACAAAATTTTTATTTTTGATCTCTAAAATGTTTTACTCTACTTCTAATATTGATTATTCATTGTTTATTATTATTATTATTATTATTATTATTATTATTATTATTATTATTATTATTATTATATTGAAAAAACATAACCCTAGATTTCGAGATGTTACACTAAGGAAGAATCCTATGAGACAAAGTACAAGATGATGGGTTTTGGTCATAAGACATCCTATGTGCTCATACAAACCCTAATGCTTGGATCTAGGTTTCTCTATTGTACATGCTTTGAATCCAGAACTATAAACCCTAATTCTAGCATTCAAATAATCATATTAACATGAGAATAGGTTTATAATGTTACCTTGATTGTTATGTAGCAATAACAATCCCAAATCTCCTTGTATTGACTTTGGAAGGCTTAGAGTCACAAGTGTCACTCCTCTAATGGCTTACAAACACCAAGAGCAAATGGAGAAGGTATAAAGAGAGAGGAGAGGTATAAGATTTCGTCCCTAAGAAGCCTTGGGAAGGTTTGGACGAAATCAAGAGCCAAAGGGGGTTTATATAGGTGTAGAGATAGGGTTTCAGTCCTTATCCTTATCTAGTTGCTTGCTTACCAAGCAACCCATAAGATAAGCCTTGAATCCTTATCATAGTCGAATTCTAAGGTCCTTATCACCTCAAATTCGTCCAACCTATCCTTAAGATAATCCTTACCTTATTTTGTAACTATCACATAATTACAATTCAGCCCCTCTAGTTTAATTAATTACATTTGATCACAAAATTAATTCTTAATTAATTATTGACCAATATTAATTAAACAAATATGATTTCTCCTTTAATATATTATTCTTATAACATACTAATAAATCATAATAACCTCTCTCTCTATTTATTTCTCCAATCAAATTGTTTTGGTGAAGGCAACCCAAAAGGACCATGCACCATCGGGTCAAGTACATACCAAAATAGTTATGGACTTAGACACTAATCCAACAGTCTCCCACTTGGGTAAGTCTAATAACTATTATGCGTATGACTTCAGATCCTGATCTGCAATCGTAGCTTTCCAAAGCCGCTGTCAACTCTGATCCTATCAGATACGCGTGTCCTTAAGATAAGGGATCATATATTCCTCCATTCTAGATATCATATGAGATATGATTTCAAATCATTCTCTTTGTACTATATCTCGATTCCCGATTTATGACGACTGACTAATTAAACAAATCAAATTAGCCCTAGCCCGGCCGAGCATTTACGTTTGTCATCACAAAATCATCGAGGGGCCCAAAGATATCGCTTTTATCCTTCTTTGGATAAAAGTAACGGATAAACTTTGATACAATGCTTGCTTGCACTCACTTACTGAATTACACACAACAATATGTTTTATAACACCAAGTTACTAGTGCGTTTACATATTATCAATGTGCAACTGATTTGCAAGATACAACTCACACATCTCGGTTTCAAGAATATAAGATGTTATCGTCTCACCAATCACTCGTGATACAATTCATGGAGTGATCCAAGTGAGCGTGGGTTTAATCCAATGCTCAAATAAGCATTCATGAACGTTGCAACAAACATTTGCTTATGTCTAATGCTCTTTAGACAATCCACACACCAATTCACGACAGTCTTCATTCATATCTACTTCCAACATATGAACGACTGTGGCCCGTTCGAATAATTCGATTATTCTTAATAAACTCAATTATTCTGGAAGTCAAAACATGCAAATGTGAAACACAAGAATAATACTAATCCCATATGGCCTCAAACCTTTGAGTATAAATAAAACGCCTTTTATTTATCACCATATTGATTACTCATTATTTGTCGTTTCGGGTAATCAACTTCTTACTTGAATTACAACACTTGTCCCATGCTCCTAGCATGCACACAATGTTTACCTATGGTTCTTACTTTGTGAAATAGATCACATTGAACACATTTCCAATCATTCTCATTTCACAACTCCAAATCCTTTTCATAAGTGAAAGAATATCAAATTCTTGCTACTTGTAGAATATGCTAGATTCTAAAATTTTATGCAATGATCCTTTTGTGATTTCACCGCACCAAAGTCACAAAGACTATTGCCAATGATATTACAAAGTCCATTATCGGACATTGTTACAAGACGATTCCTTAGATATGATGTCTCTCACTCAAAGTACATTCCTTTGAACATCCTTTTGCATAAAAGTTTCTAATCTAGACATAGATTTTCAATATTCAATTCCCAATATGGACATGCTTCCATATTTTCCATATGACAACTCATTCTTAATAGAATCTTTTCTATAATAATAATGTCGATATGGTCCATCCAATACCATGCTTCCAACTACTCACAAGCGACCAATCCTTGTCAAACTTTGGATTGTCCTTTGATAGTTGTTTAATTATTTTAGTCAAAACCGATTCTAGTCCTTTTTCCCTCTAAATGCACAAGGCATTTGGAAAATTTTAAAATGGTCAAATATTAAAGCATTTGCAATTGATCCTATACCCGAAGCGTATGAGACATGATGCATAATGTTTTATTTGCTATGTTCTCAAAAATTGAATTGTGAAGAGGAATGCCGTAATCATAATCGAAATTTTAAGAACACACTATGTACCTTTTACTAAATTTATTAACATTTCTCAACCTAAGCCTTTAGATTTTAAATGAAGCATAATATTCTCTCCCTTAATTATAGCAAAACAACTTTACAACCCTTACTACTTTTCAAGGTATAACTCTTGTTTTCTATAATTAATATTGCCAACTTGCAATACGTTCCTTAATAATCATACAATCATAACATTTATGCTCCCACTATCATGATGATTATTACAAAACATAACACTTATGCTCCCACTAGTTTCAACATGTATTCATAAACATCTTAACTTTCAGAAAAACAATACCTATTGAATTTGTTAAGTCCATGTTTCTAATACTTAGTGCTATGATAATCTTTTATCAAGGCTTCTTGAACTTATACACCTTTGCCTTAGATAGTTCATATGTGTGTGTAAACAATTGCCAAACCTCACAATTCAAATTATGGAAAGGGATACCGTAACCATGATTGAATTCGAGAATGCAATTTTACAATTACTATCTTCTTAAAATCTTTCTTAGTGAAAGCATTTCCTCACAATCATTTTCATGAAGGAGGAAATATTATGACACTTAGATTTAACGGTGTATTTGTTCCTATCCATGTGAATTTGTCAAAACCAAAGTTTACGACAAATTCAAACTCATATGGATCGAACTTTCTTGATCTCGATTTCTTGCCTTTATGGTAGCACAGCTGCCCACCATGTCTTCCAAGTAGTTAAGCAACTCACTTTTTCTTATCAATGTACTTTCCATTGATCAAGGTCCTTGCCTTTTATGCATTCAAATGAGAACTCATAGAACTCATATGCATAATTAACTCAATTGGAACGGCATAGAAACAAAATGATGTCAACACGATAGGTCGTAAACCTCAACTCGTGTGCTAGTGATGATTGATATGATTTGTTCTTGAAACTTTTCAGGACCTTTTATTAATAAACATTTCTTGACAAACAAATATTCAAGAGTTAGTGTAGCTTTTATCAAGACTCTTCATAAATTGGTTCTAGTTGGTCTTTGTCTTATCCAAGACATCACAACTTTCCACATTTGATGAATGTTATAAACCTTTAATACTTTTCACTCATTGTCACAATCTTAACTTTAAGACTTGTCATTGGAACGAAGTATGATAAACCTCTTGATTTAACCATTTCTTCAATCCTTGATTCCTCTTCTTAAACATACAATTGTGCTAAGATTTACATAGAGGATCAATTGAGATATGGTTCTTAATCATTAAGACCCATCATAAAGCATAAAAGGCACTCTCCCTTCTTCTTAGAATGGAGAAACTTTTATCTTTCTGCCTACTTGATTCTTCTTATTCGTTCTACTATTGATTTAAACCTTTTTTCAATCAATCTAGAATTACACTTAATCTTGTAAGTATAATCACATTTACTAAACCTTTAGTAAATCATGACGAATATCTTTGTTACTCTTATGGTGGACTTGATCAACACGCAACTTTGTGTGCTAGATCTCCTAGTCCTTCACTTGACACTTTGTCAACGAATTAGTCTAATTTCCAAATATGAAATTTCTCATTCATCATGCAACCAAGTTGCGTGATTCCAAATTTCTGTCCAATTGAAACTTGGGCGATGAGAAACTCTCCCTATTTGGTAAATTCTCGACTTTCCATAAATAAGAACCAAATCCATTATAGAAACATTCAAACATCAATTTTTCATATACGCCATTGCAAGGATAAATAAATAATATAAAATCAAAATTTATTTTATTGCGGAACAATTTTGTCCTTACAATGCAATTCATTGAAAAACTATGCTAACACATCTTTCTTAGAAATCTAATTCTAACTCTAAGTAGTAGCTCAAGAATCTAATCTTCGAGAAATGCGGTCGAAATCCATTCCTTCATGGTTAGATTCTGCTCACTTCTTCCCTTAAGCTTCCTTTCTTTTCTTCGATCCTACAAAACATCAATTGTAATCTTATCACATTATGTATTAAGAATCTAGAATAGAAGCTTAAAAGAGTTAGTTAATGGATTTTACCTATATTAGAGCCATACGTTTCGACTCTCCCATCTCTTAGATCTCTTAGGTAAATGGGGCAGCTTCGTCTCCAATGCACTTTCTCTTGGCAATAAAAGCAAATTGACTCTTTTGGAACATGACATGGAACTAATTCAGACATTGTCTTTCTCTTATGATCGAACTTTTCGATCATAGCATGTCTTACGTTGTCATTGTCTATATCCATACAGGTCTTGAAGGCAGATTCACCAATCAATTTTGCTTTTCTATTGCGCCAAACCATTGCTGATTCAGCAGCAATAAGCATATAGGTGAGATCTATAAGGGTCACATCGCGGTTCATCATATAGTACTCTCTTACGAACTCACTATATGAGTTAGGAAGTGAATGAAGAACCCGATCAACAGCCATTTCCTCACAGACAATGGATCCCAACATTCTTAACCTATCAATGTGTGACTTCATCCCTATGACGTGTGCACACACCGGCTTTCCTTCTTTATGTTTACTTTCCATAAGGGCTTGAGTGATCTTGAACTTTTCAAGCCTTTGAACTTGTGGGTTAAGGAGAATAATTGCAGGAGGTGGAGGAAGTGAAGCATGATTTCTTGTTCTTCGATCGAATCGTGGAATATCATCTTCATGTGGAATGCTTGTTCCACGGGATTTGAGAAGACCATAGTTGTCAAACTTTAACATCTACAAAACGGGAGAAAACGAATTCAAGTTAGTTGATTGATTGAGTCCTTAGTAAATCACCCAAATGAGATACTAAGGCTAGGACCCAACACAATATTCTACAACTTGGGAGAGGGATGCCGTAACCCAAATTGCAGAACATTTGAAGGTAAGTGAATGACGATTCACTAATTTCGACCATGAAAAACGAAAAAGAAATTTAAGTTTTATATCTAGGAAAACTCCTAGATCCTTTGAGATTCATTGAACTTTAAATGGCATGTTTAAATCTCGATATGCCCCTCTTGTTTGTGACTGGGATGCCGAGGATCACAAAGCGGGTGTGAATAACCATGCAAACTTACATGGTGTCCTCACATGTTACAGTCACCTATTTGATGTGCCGGTAAACCACACACGCTCCACCGAACTATGACAAACATTGAGTCACCCTTTGCTACCTTTGCTTAGAACCATTTAGTGTGCCGGTAAACCACACACGCTCCACTAACGTCTTCGCAAGGGCACAAAGTGTAATTTCATGGAATTGCGTCAATTCACTTTTGCCTAAGTAACTAAGATTGGGAACTTTATGAAAACATTTAGTTACTTTAATAATTCATTATACTTATTATGGAAGGTTTCGTCCTATCCTACCCATTCGGCTAACGACCCTCCACTAGTCAAGAGTGCGGTGGGTAAGAGTGGATACCCATTCAATCGCCATTTTATAGGCAATTTCCTTAAACACCCCTTATAGACTAGCTTCGTGAATGAGGCCTACTAACGGTAAGACTGACTTTTACTCATACATATATATAGTGTTAGACTTTTAATGTTATATATAGTATAGGGTGTATTTTACACTTTTAAAATATTAGGTGGTCAAATTTAACAATTATAGTTTTAATTCAATTAAATTTTAAACCAAAAACTTTATGGATTTATTAAGCCTCTTTTAATTATACACCTTAATTAATTAATAAAACCATAAGGGTGTGATTTGAACTTTTTCAAAACTATAATAAGGTTTTAGAATTTAACATTCCTAATTAAACTTTTAATCAACTTTTAAATTCCAAAACTTGAGGGCAAGTTTTGAAACATTTCAAAACATTAGGGTTTAGAATTTAAATATACATCAAAATTAAACAATTAATCAAAATTTAAATTCCAAAACTTGAGGGCAAGTTTTGAAACTTTTCAAAACAATTTAGTTTTAATCTTTCTTAAAAAATTTCGAATTTATGACATTTAAATTAAAAAAATTAAATATTAAAACTCTTGATTTAATAATTATCTTGAATTAGACTATTAATTTAATTATTAAATCATAAGGGATTATCTAAATCATGAGGATAATTACCATTTATACATTTAAGATATCCTAATCCCTTAAATATCTCTATAGATTTCGAAAATAAGGATAGGATAATGCAAAATCTATAATTACCATATTTAACAATTAGAGGATAATTACAAGATATGGGATAATCCAAATCCCTAAAATTTAGGATCTGATCTTGGAGAGGAGGCTAATTTCGAAAATCAAGGGATTAAAACAAACCCTAGATTTCGAAATTTAAGGGTTTAAGGAAAGGATTTGAAGATCTTATTCAAACTCTTGCAAATTAGGGTTTGCAAACCCTAATCTCGAAAAAAAAAAACCTTAGCCTCCTAGGGTTTATTGGCAATAAACCCTAATATGTCAAGTTCATACAATTGAATTTTTCATACATATCAAGCATCAATACAATAGAAACCAGTCTAGGCTCTGATACCACTGATGGGTTTTGGTCATAAGACATCTTATGTGCTCATACAAACCCTAATGCTTGGATCTAGGTTTCTCTATTGTACATGCTTTGAATCCAAGACTATAAACCCTAATTCTAGCATTCAAATAATCATATTAACATGGGAATAGGTTTATAATGTTACCTTGATTGTTATGTAGCAATAACAATCCGATATCTCCTTATATTGACTTTGGAAGGCTTAGAGTCACAAGCGTCACTCCTCTAATGGCTTACAAACACCAAGAGCAAATGGAGAAGGCATAAAGAGAGAGGAGAGGTATAAGATTTCGTCCCTAAGAAGCCTTGGGAAGGTCTGGACGAAATCAAGAGCCAAAAGGGGGTTTATATAGGTGTAGAGATAGGGTTTCAGTCCTTATCCTTATCTAGTTGCTTGCTTATCAAGCAACCCATAAGATAAGCCTTGAATCCTTATCATAGTCGAATTCTAAGGTCCTTATCACCTCAAATTCGTCCAACCTATCCTTAAAATAATCCTTACCTTATTTTGTAACTATCACATAATTACAATTCAGCCCCTCTACTTTAATTAATTACATTTAATCACAAAATTAATTCTTAATTAATTATTGACCAATATTAATTAAACAAATATGATTTCTCCTTTAATATATTATTCTTATAACATATTAATAAATCATAATAACCTCTCTCTCTATTTATTTCTCCAATCAAGTTGCTTTGGTGAAGGCAACCCAAAAGGACCATGCACCATCGGGTCAAGTACATACCAAAATAGTTATGGACTTAGACACTAATCCAACACAAGAGACTAATGGCTTCCTTAAGGAGGCAATACTTGGAATCTAAGGTCCTGATCGATGAGGGAGAAAAATGAGTTCAAGAAGAGAAATCCTTGGATGAAGACATAAATAAGGATGTTTTTATGATGGTATTCGTTGGTGAGACTTTCACTTATGAAGCAAGCAGAAGCTCAAGTACTTTTGATGCAGATCTTTCAAAAGATTTTATTGATTCGAAGGATCATAATTGGAACTCCTCCTATTTGTATATGGTTAAAAACTTTGTACCTAACTCTAATAATGAAAAGACTGCCATGTTTGAGTATTTGTGTCTTGACCTTTTGAAATCAAATCAAGGAATTCAAGAGAATAAAAATAAAATTGATTTTCGAAAAACGATCTTTCAGTCAATGAGAAGTCTCTTTCCCTGATGAGCTCAAAATATCGAGATGTGTCTCTCACAAATCGTGAGCTCATCAGTGAAAAGGACTTTGTTCAACATCTTTCTAAAAAATGACAAAGTATAATTAAGATTTAGACTCATTCCCACCTCAAAACATCTAAAATAATTAGTGATCAAATTCCAAATTAGTGTAAAAGATTATTGGTGGAAACATTAAAGAAGATGTTGAAAATTTTAAGCAAATAGAAACTAAACCAAATCTTCCAACATCAACTGAGCTTATTCATGAATACGAAACTAAATTTGTAAGCATTGGTTTTTTAAATTGTTAAGACCTTATAGACAAACATTTTGTCACAAACACTGTCAGACTTACCATGTATGTTACTCTTATAACTACTATAGACCGTTTTATATACCCTATGAGCGTGAGTATGTGAGTCATGACACTACAACCTTAATCAAGTTTCATGTCTCAAATGGTGAAATTTATGTTGTCAAAGAAGCGTTGTGTGAATTTCTTGAATGCACAACTAGTGATTATGACACCATTTTAGTTCAACGCTTCAAACGCTAACGACTCAAAATGTTCTTCATCAGGATGGTATACCACTAAATCTGCATCTTGTAACACTAATCACTCACATGTTTCGAGAACAAAACAAAGTGTCTCAAATGGTGAAATTTATGTTGTCAAAGGAGATGATCCATGGTCTTCAGATCTTCATAAATCATTGAAATCGGAGAAGAAACACCTCCAAAAGCGTCTCTTTCATCATATGGAGCCTCAGGAGTCGACAAGGGTATCAAATCTCTTTACTATAATGTTATGTGGGTCTATTTATGCTTCCAACAACAAAAACGGCAATACATGCGATCGCATAGGGCTAGGTTGCGATCACATCTTTTTAAGAAAACGTGTCTCGGGCCTCTTTAACGACGTAGGATGCTATTATGGAACTTTTTTTTGGCCAAGTTGTAATCGCAAAGAGGAAAGTTGCAATCACATGTACATAGGTTGCGATCACATATTTTGAGTTTTTTCTTTAGATGACTTCCAGACGACATATTTTGACCCTGGGAAGCTTCGTGGCAAACATGCGATCGAAAGAAAAACATGCGATCATACATGAGATCGCATTTTTGGGCCATGAAATCGCAGAGTTTGCCTTTTTCAGAAACATGAAAGTTGTCCCAAGTTGTGTCTGATTTTAATAACATTTTGAATCTAGTCAATTGGAGTTACGGTTTATGAGATATGGTAAAAATACTGACAAGGGGTCAAAGCTGCTAGCAACATCCTCTAGCTTCAAATTGTAGAATCTATCTTCGTATGATCAACTCGATCGAATTTTTCTTGAACAAATAATCTTTCAATCATTCCTCAACATACTCCTTCAGTTTCAACTCCATTTAGGCTCCAAATATGCATCCAACTGCTCCCAAAGCACTGCTCCACTCAAACTATCTGAAATTGACATAAAAACATGAGTAGTACGAGAATTCTAACGAAAGACATGAGTTAAACATAACTTCATTAAATGGCATGCAAATGTACTAAATATTATGCTAAATGCTAATGAAAAATACCCTAAAAGATGCATAAAATGGCATCTAACAAAGAGGGTTGCCTAAGATGAGATTTGTAAAGGATAAGTTATATCTAGCTTGTAAAAAGGAAAAGAAAACTAAATCTTCATTCAAATCGAAGCAATATTCTTCTATCACTGAATCGTTCTATCTTCTGTATATGGACTTGTTTGGCCCTATTCTAGTCGAATCACGTGCTAGCAAAAGATACTTACTTGTCATTGTTGAGGAGTTCTCTAGATTCACCTGGTTACTGTTTCTACACAACAAGAATGATGTAACTGATGAGATTATCTCCCTGATAAAATAGTGTGAATTGTTGTATGATAAAAAAAGCCAAGCAACTTAGAATTAATTATGGCACTAAATTTCGTAATCTCACACTAGAAAGTTTTAATGATGAAAAAGGATTACTTAGAACTTTTCTACGCCTCGTACTCCTAAGAAAAATGGTGTTTCTAAATGAAGGAACATGACACTTACTGAATTTGGTCGAATAATGGTTGTAGACATTGGTCTCTCTCTCTCTCCCTCCTCACTAACTTTCTCTCTCTCTCTCTCTGTCCTTTTGGGTTGAAGTTGTTAACACTACATGTTACACTCAGAATAAATCTATAATTGTGAAACATCATTACAAGATATCCTTTTAGTTGCATAAAGGTAGAAAGCATGATATTTCTTACTTTCATGTTTTTGGTTGTGCTTGTTTTGTTCTTAATCAGAAGGGTCAACTCTCAAAGTTTCAAGCAAAAGCTGATGAAGGGATATTGTTGGGTTATTTGTTAGTCTCTAAAGAATCCAAGGTGTTTAATCTAAGAAAACAAGCTGTTGAGGAATCCTTTCACATAAATTTTGATGAATATTCTTACTCTAAAGATTCCATTGAACATTTAGGGTCTATTTTTGATGAGCTCATTTCATTCTCATCCTCCGAATCCTTTGAATATTATGTTGCTTTTGTACCCTCTATCCCCGATTCAAGCTCTTCTGTATCCATAAATCTTGATCCTGAAAATTATTCTACTCCCTGCCCTAAATATGAAGTTTCTATTGACCTTGAATTCTTGATGATGATTCCTCTCACCCTGAAATTCAAGAAAATTCCTCTATGTCTAATCTCACAAATATCCAAAGTGTTTGTGATCATCCAATCTCTCAAGTCATTCGAGATATTGTTGATGGGGTTCATACTCGTCTTCAAGTGTCATCCAACTTATGCATGTTTGTTAACTTTGTCTCCCTTATTGAGCCCAAGAAAATTGATGATGCACTGAAGATGCTGACTAGATTAGAGAAATACAGGATGAGTTGCATGAATTTGAAAGGCATATAATGTTTGGACCCTGGTTCCTCTTCTAAAGGGAAAACAGTTGTTGGAACTCGTTGGGTCTTTGGAAACAAGATGGATAAATACAAAATCATTACAAGAACAAAGGAAAGACTTATAGACATTGGTTCACTCAACTAGAGGATTTGGATTATGATGAAACCTTTGCCCCTATGGCTAGACTTGAATAAATTAAACTTTTGCTTACTTATGCTTCTTACATGAATTTTAAAGTGTTTCAGGTAGATGTTAAGACTGTATGTCTACATGGAGTTCTTGAGCACAAAGTTATTCTCAAGCAAACCCATGGTTTCTAAAGTGAAGAATTTTATGATCATATTTATAGATTGGATAAGGTTGTATATGGAATGAAGAAAGCTCCCAAGGCCTGGTATGATACACCGTCTGCTTATCTTCTTTAAAACGACTATAAAAGGGGTGTCATCGACACCACCATGTTCATCAAGTAACTAGGATTTGATCTTATCCTAGATCAAGTCTATGTCGATGACATTATCTTTGAATTTACAAATGAATAAATGAGCAATGAATTCGTTAAATTAATTTCCAAAAGTTTGAGATAAATATGATGGGTGCATTTACCTTCTTTTTAGGTTTAGAAGTTAAGCAGCAGTCAAAAGGCATTTTCATTAGTTAAAGCAAGTACATTGCTTATATGTTGAAGAAATTCTCATTCACTGGTTGCAAACCAACAAAGACTCTTATGTCTACCTCTTTGAAGATCTCTATTAATTTGATTGGTTCTTACATTAATTAATTCAGCTATATATAGAGAAATGATCGGATTATTGCTTTATTTCACTGCTAGTCGCCCCGATATTATTGTATTGTCCAAAAACATTTTTAAGCCTTAAGAGTCATTTATGTACTCCTTAGATAAATTCATTTCGTTATGTGTGTGTGAGAGAGAGAGAGAGAGAGAGAGAGATGCTTATAGAAAATGAGGGTATTTATGAAAAATAAATATGAAATCACCAAAATTTTATTTATAACTTAACATTTGTTAGCATCAAATAAAGAGAAAGGAACATATATAACTAACTGAATCCATTAATCCTTTTATGCATTAAGTGCATTAATCCATTAATCATTTTATGCATTAAGTGCATTAAGTTAAATAAAAAATAACAACTAACATAAATAGTTTAAATTGAGGTACAATATTTCCCCTCATGATGGAATTGAAGAATAAATATTCTTCTAAGGCCTTGCCATATTGGATATGGAAGGTTGTATCTTGGATGATCCTAGAGGACTCGTAAACATATAGGCAAGCTTAGGGATGAGCTTAACTAATTTATCAAGAAGGGACCTTGACTTGTAATTGTCAATTTTTACCTAAAGTCAATTTTTACCTACTAAAAAGGGACCTTGACTTGTAATTGTCAGTTTCCTTCATGTTTTGGCTTTTTTCACTAAAAAGAAAAATTAAATTAAAATACACCTCATTCTGTCACTCACGTCCTCACCCACCACAAACTTATTTTCATCTTCAAGAACACCCACCTTCCCTATTCTCAATCATAGACATTCACATGAATTGTTCGTCTCTCCAAGATTTCATCTTATTTTGATCAGGTTTCACTATCTGCTCAGTATCTTTGGTTAGAATCTCTTCTTCATTTCGATTTCCATGGATATACAAGTCGGTGAAGCAGCACAACAGCCCAACAAGGATGTTTATTCGGTTTCTTCTTCATTTTGATTTACTTGGTTTGAATCTCTTCTTCATTTCGAGTTCCATGGTTCTACAAGTTGGAGGGCATGAGTTTCAGCTACATGTGATTGTTGTGGGAATTGGGAGGAAGATGAACAAGAGTGGAGTGTCACCAACTAAAATCGAAAATCAAAACCTTCATCGACTTGGCGCTTGTTCATGGAAGGGGCAAAAGAGTTAACCTGCATCGAAGATGAATACAAAGTGCATATTTCACTTGTTTTTATTTTTGTTTGTTGATAATCTTGCTTGGAAACCATTTGGAATCGCTTTTCCCAGACCTAGAATTGTTTTTGTTCTAGATGTCCGTATTCTTAATTCCTTACCATCATATGAAGAAGGGGGTGAGAGACACACACAACAACAAGAAATAGCACTGTTTATGACTCGAAGGGGAAGTGACCACCTAAAACCATGTATTTCGATTTCCAATTTCTTTTGGGGCCTACACATAGGATACATAGGTGGTTGCGAAAAGTTTGATTTGTTTTGGGATTGTCCATGACTGATCGTTGTGTTCAGTTCACATTCACGAACAAGGGAGGTGGTAGAGATGATGAGAGATCGAGAGAGAGTGATGACATTGGAGGCTGATGGTAAGGATTTAGGTGGTGGTCATTGGCGGAAAATGGTTGTAAATTAGGGCTTTTCATCGACGCTGACTAGGTGACCATCGATGATGGTCAACGTACCAACAAGGGAGTAAGGGGGTAACGAAGGAGGTTTTGGCTCTTGCACTTCTGGAACTGTACTTCTAGAGAGACAATTTAACCATAGGAAAAGAGCGACATCTTAATGATGAAGGGGGTGTGGCATCTTACTTGATGAGGTGGATTTGTGATTTAATGACATGGCTTTTAATATGTGCTGACTATGCTTCTAACTTGTGTTGACTAGACTGTTAGCCGGTAGTTAGTCAAGGATTTAAAAAATAACGACTTTTTACAATTTAAAAGTGAAGTTTATACACCTACAATGCAAGAAAAAAAGATGAGGGACCTTTTAAAACAAAACTCAATAGTTGGTTGGGTTACAATGACATTTACCCTTTGTGTGTTCATGAAACGTGGGACTCGAGCCAATTTGCCATGTCACGTTTGTGTCACAAAATAACAAGGTTGACTCATTATGTGTCATATCAAAGTCTTTCAATATTGGTCTTATTAGGACATTGTACTTACACGAAATTATTAAAATTTAGCAGTAAACTTATAAAGAAAAATTAGGACTTTATTCATTACTTCTGTTATTCAAATTTTATTTTAATTTTTTCTAACATTACATTCAATTAAAGAGAAGGGATGCATGGTTACCTGCAAAAATAAAAGATAATTTTCAAATCTCCATGCAGAAAACATAAAAATATTTATGATAAGTTGATAACCAGCGAGTATTAATCCACCTTAGAATTTAAAGGTCAAATCCCCATTTTACACCCATATGTATGTCAGAAAAACATAAAAGCGCGCACAACTCTTCAAAAGCTACATGCTCAAAAGTCAAATCCAGTTCTTACTTCCTAGTAATGCTTTACGTACACATTGTATTCCACGATGGCATCCCCGGTCTTGGAATCAAACCAAACCGTATGCGCCAACGCATACCCAGTGGCATACCGAAACCGCCCACTGCCTCCGACAATCGGCATCTCCCTGACGTCCATCATCACCGGATTCCGGCCAAGGACACTGATACTACTCCCATTAAAGTCTCCTTGGGTGAACTCGTAGTTCAACACCATCAGCAATGACAGTTCTTTCTGGGCTGCAAATGCATACATTCCTTGCGCCTTTCCTACCACCTTTGATGACGCATCTTGGCCTTCTGTCAGAGCATTATCCATCATATATGTGTCGCCAAAGAAGCCCGGATCTGAGGTTCCGGCGATCTTGATTGCTGATGGGGTTTTGCCACTGTGGATGTCGTGGAAGAAGAAATGGAGGCGGGTTGTTTTCTCCATTCTTTTCATTGATATGGCTTCTGAAAGCTCCTCGGAGAAAACTCCATGAGAGGGATTTGAAAGGGATGAAAGGAGTATGAAGTAGAAGGTGATAGTAAAAGTATTTTTGAGAAGAGAAGCCATCGTAATTTGTGGGGGTTCCAAGTGGTTTCGAAAGTAGGAGTAGGTTGGAGATGATTTTATAGCAAACAAAGAAGTTACGAATAAATGTTGATTGGTTGAATACCTAGAAACTGAAATTAAACATTAACTGGAAAAGCAAGGAGATCGTATGATATCTTTTTTGACGTGGTGAATAAGTCATGATGTTGAGCAAGTACGGGGTTGCTTACGATTAAAGATCAAGTAAAGACTCTTTTTGACATGAGTATGTCCAATAAAGTAGATAAGTGTGTGGAACGATGAGTATGTGCTTATATATCTATTAAATCTCGTTTAAATTATACAAATACCTTAAATATTTTTGGATTTTAGTTGAATGAATCTAACCAAAGTTTTAAGAGTTGTTTTATCAAAGTGTTAAATATTTATATTGCAAGGGACATTTATCTTTTTTCAAAGACAAATTTGCAAAATGGTCTTTATGGTTTGCAATTTTGTTTGCATCGCTGGAAAAACGTTTAAAAGACCATGTTTCGTTATGGTTCTGGTCTCTTTCAAGTTAAAAAAGACTATTTTACTTGATATTTTTTGTAACATTTTTTTCTATTTAATTTTAAATTTTATTAAATAAAAATATAGGACTCTCTCTCTCTCTCTCTCTCTCTCTCTCTCTCTCTCTCTCTCTCTCTCTCTCTCTCTCTCTCTCTCTCTCTCTCTCTCTCTCCAAACACTAAGGTCTACTCCCTTGAAATCGAACACTACCGACTACTCATTTCTCACTTAATCGATTCCTTTTCGATGTCTCTTACCCCCACCATGTGTGCCTTCTTTCATACATTTAAAATATTGATGATAAGAGGCTTCAGATTCTTATCTTTGTTTTACGTGTGTGTGTGTGTTTATACTGGTGCAGGTAACTCGATTCCAAGAAGGTTCTCTAAAGAGAATTGGTGAAGTCTAGGTTGTCGGTAAAAAATAAAGACAAAGTTTTAGTTATATGCACTACTTAAAAAATCGAAAATCGAATTTATGGATCTGCAAAGATCGCGGCGAGTTGTTCTGGTTGCGACATGACCGGATGAATTCTAGATTTTTGGATTTTATCTGTTTTTCGAAATCTGGGGATAAACCTCTTACTTTAAATATTATTTAATATTTTTAAACTTGAATACTCAATCTAAGATCAGTTTAAATATTTTTTTAAGAACGGCCGAAAGTTACATTAAAATAAAAAACTAGCGGGAGCTAGGAAATTACCCAGAAATAGCTAGAAAATGGTTTGACAACCTTTTGTATTTTTGAAGATAAACCAATTCCACGAACAATCAACTAAATTATCAAAAATCTCATCTCTTCTCGGAGTCACCTCTTAAAAAATCAAACCATTCTTATATTTCCAAATTAACCAAAGCCTAACAACAAGAATAGACTCCATAGCATGATGTTTCTTAGCCCCCACCTGACATACCATCAATCCAAGCAAGCATGTATGGCTTAACCAAATCACACCAAATAAAAACTTTCCTACATATGTGGGTCCCTAACTCACAAGAAATAAACAGATGGTCAAGACTTTTGATTTCTACTGAACAAACCAGACACAATAAAACTGAACTTCAACCCCTTTGTGACTCAACTTCCATCTGGTGTCAAGAAGAGCAGACCAAAAAAGAAAATATTAACTTTTTTGGGAAGAAATCAGTTCCATCTAGTAGGAATAGCATTATCCGGAAGTATAACATTAACAATAAATCTTCTCGTCGTACAAACCGCAAAATCTTCTATATTCTACAAATTCCATTTCCAACAATCAGAATCATTAGAGATTTGAAATTTTCCAATGAGCCATTTTAACTCCTCAAACTGAGACTTAAGAACTCCACCGGTTATTTGGCGAATCCAATTCCAATTACAATCGGCCCCTAAACGATCATGAACCGAACTATTTTTAACTGATTCCAATTGAAAAAGTCTTTGGAATCACATCTTTAAGGGTATCTCACCAAGACAAATATCAAAACAAAAACTTGTATTCCTACCCTTGCCAACCTGTTTTTTCAAAGAAGAAAGAGGAACGATACCTTTCTCATGCATGGTATTAATAGTACCAACTATCGGAGCCCAAACACCACCACTTCAACCATAAGTCACATCAAATGCATCTTTACTATTTTCCCACAGATATCAGATATAAAAGTAGCCCAAAACGCATCTATCTCAACAACATAATGCCACCTCCATTTTAACAACAAAGCAGAATTTAGGGCATCAAGACTGCCAATTTGAATCCCACCTTTTTCTTTAGAAGCAATAACCAAGTTCCAAGAAATCTAATGAGTTTTTTTTCTTCCATTTCCATCTGCACCCCAAAAGAAATTAGAAGGCAACGATTCTAGCTTTTTTTACCTAAACTGGCATACGAAAAAGTGACAGATAAAAAGTACCTATCGAACCCAAAACTGAAGTAATCAAAGTAGAACTCCCTAAAATAGAAAGCATGTTAAACTTCCACCGAGTTGAACTTCTGAATAGTAGGACTCTAATTCCGGATGAACGACATAGAAGATCCCACTAGAAGGCCGAGATAGAGAAACAAAAGTTTTCCAAGACGACATCCTATAAAAGCCGCAAGCGATCTAACTTGATCATCAGTCAAACCTACTCCAAACAAAGAAGACTTATGTAGATTGATCTTTAAACCTTAAACGGCAAAAAAAACACTCTAAAATCTGCACTAAAACTGCAACATGTAAAGCTTCCATAATAATGATGAATAAAAAGTGTGATATCGGATTACCTTGACGAAGACCTCTCTCAATCTAAAACTCCAATGAAGGGATACCATTAATCAACACAAAAGCCTCTGTCGAATTCAAAGCACCTCAGACGCAAGGCACTCATTTGACCCCAAAGCCAAGAATCACCATCACTTGTTCTAAAAAATTCCAACCAACAGAGTCATATGCTTTTTCAAAATCAATTTTAAAAATCAATAATTTTCTTTTTTTTTCTTCTTGCACCAATCAACTATTTTATTAACCATCAAAGGACCGTCTAGAATCTGACGCCCCTTCACAAAAGCAGATTGCTCCCTGGTGACCACATAACCAATCTTCTTCGCCAGACATAAAGCCATGACATTCGCATTGATCTTATACTGAGCACCTATAAGACTAATATGCCTGAAATCTGTAACAACAACCAGACAATTGACTTTAGGGATAAGTGTAATAAATGAGGAATTGCATCCACTTGGAATCTTCCCTCCTTTACAAATTCAATTATATCCACTTTTAAAAGGTCCCAATATTTTTTGTAGGATGCAAACATAACTTTGTCAGGACCCAAGAATTAGTTTAAATATAATTTGAATAAGAATTTAAATCTGAATATTTAATTAATTAAATTTTGAAATATGATTAAATTAAATTTAAATTCAAGTATTTATTTTTTAACATTATTTAATAAGATAAAAAAATCAGAATATTTAAAAGATTAAGCTATCAAGTTACAATGTTTAAATTTATTATAAGGTATGATTACTATATGTATGACAAACTGCCAACATGTTTAATTAAAACATTATGTTCAAACCATGGTTAGGCTCACCCACTTTAATGCTTTAAGAGAGGTTTAAGGAGGCTTTAAGATTTCTAATGTGGTCATTTTTAAAAACTCACGGTTTACCACCCTCACTGTCTCTTTGCATTTCAAAAGTAGAGTTACCGAAAAATGTTCAAATTTAAAAGTAATAAAACAAAATTCTCGTTTCATATTAAAAACATGAGTCGTATGTTATCCAGGGAGTGGGCCTCGCTAGGAAGGTCGCCACCGGTTGCCAAGGGCGCTGACCACCTCCCCTGGCTTGTTTCTCCAGCCAAGCCTCGCCAATCGCTTAGAGAGAGAGAGAGAGAGAGAGAGAGAGAGAGAGAGAGAGAGAGAGAGAGAAATGGGAGTAAAGGTGTTTAGTTGGTGGTTGAATTTTGATATCTCTCTTTTCCACACACCGATTAACTTGATAGCATTTCAATGTGTAACAGTTGATCCAGGTATTATTTATTTCTCAACATTTTTGGGTTCTGGGCTGGAACTCGACGATTTGGGGAGCTCCAACACGTCCTGTGAGGATTTATTTGGACGTGCAGATTAAGCACCCAACTCGACGAGTTGGGGAGCCTCAACTCGATGTCACACCCCAAAACCGGAATGGCGAAAACGTTCTAGGGTGGATGATGTCATGTCAAGTATCACAACATATGCAGTATAGTAATCAAAGTACAACAACCATTGCATTATTAGTAATAGTTTTACATAAGTTACATTCTGTAGAGACATCAAAGTAATACAGAAACTAGTATAGATGCAGCTCGGTTCTAGGCTGGCTTCACAAAAGCTCCCAGGTGTACCTGTCTATTGCTGACCTGAGAATACAAGTTATTTTGAAAGCGAGTATCAGCATTTTTATAAATGTTGGTGAGTTCATAAGTATTTAGTGTCATTTGTGTAAGTAAACATTTTATTCAAAATAACTTTATAAAAAGTAGTAGTTTAGAATCTACGGTGTACTAGCGTCCTTTCCAGAAAATCCTATATTTTCTAATTAAAAGCAGTCTTCTACCAAGACTCGACAGTGTTATGTTTTAAATAGAAATTTTCCCTGAAATACTATCATTACCAAAATACGGTATTTGACTTTAAAGAAAGTAGGAGAATATTACTAGTAAAAATACTAGGGAAGGATAACATATGCCTCAGCGGAAAATACTGTTGACTAAGGCAAAAGAAATCATAGACTCCAGGAGAGTATCGAATGAATGATACGCCTGGCTCAGTCTAACAAAAGGAAACACAGACCCCGGACAGTATTGAATGAACGATACGGCTAGCAAGGTCTAAAACAATGAAACACAGACCCTAGACAATATCAAATGAACGATACAGCTAGCAAGGTCTAAAACAAAGGAACACAGACCCCAGACAGTATCAAATGAAAGATACAGCTAGCAAGGTCTAAAACAAAGAAACACAGACCCCAGACAGTATCAAATGAAAGATACAGCTAGCAAGGTCTAAAACAAAGGGAAAATCCTAAGTGGGTTGTTTCAAGAATACAGTTTTAGATTCTCGTTACCTTAAGGCCATGAATTATAAGGTAAACATGGAGATACTCATAACCATACTGATTGACACTAGAGTACTTGACGCCCTGCAAGCGTCGGAATAAATATGACATTTGTCACCCCTTGGCTTGGTAGGCCGTGGACTGTAGCTAGCAGTCAGGGTGCGGGAGTGTCAGTCCCGTATAGATCTATACACACAATGCTCGTTCTCCCTACATGAGACTCTGGTTACCAACTCAACGACGGGGAGATCCGTGTCTTGAAGATGCATCTCGTAATCTGAATTCTATTAGAGGCGCTGGAGAAATGATATAGACTCGCGTATAAACTGACTCCTGTGGAATTCTCATACTAGAAAGAGTGAATAGAGCCTCCTAACTATTCCTATAATAGTTACTAGTGTCTCTGATCTATGAATGATGAATGGAAGGATGCCCTTGCTACCCAAGGGAAATGAACTGGCTGATGTAAACCTTTATGTCTATACGTGTATACATGATATATAATTAATGTTTAAACGACCTTCGGACGGATATCCGATACCCACCAGACCACATCCCAACGAGGAAAAGGAAATAGGGCGAACTAGCCTTCCTAAGTCTTTTAAACATTATTTATATAACTATACAAGTACAGGCATGCATTTAACAAAACAGAAGTATAGAAGTATAGAAGAAAACTTTGGTAAAACCTTTTGGAAAACCTTTAAAAATAAGAATTTAAGACTTGATATAGTTATGTAAAACAAGATTTGAAAACCGTTCATAAACACATTTTGAATATAATTTGATAAAACAATATAAGTAAAGAAAAGCTTTGTTTAAAACACTGTTGTAACTGGTTTAAAAGTAAAACATACAGCATGAGAGATAATTTGAGAAAATATTTAAACAAGTAAAAATGTTTTGGAAAACCATCTATGGTATTATACTTGGTAAAACAATTGAAAGTGTGATAAATCCTTGTGCATGAGGGTTATTAATCACATATGATTGATATGATAACTAGCATCTTTTAACTTGTATTCCCCCCCCCCATAAAAGCATGTAAAAACATTTAAAAGGTTAATTCAGGGGTATGAACTCATCTGTTGTAAGTGGATCGGATGGAGGTGCCGGTTGGGTGCTCGGTGTCAAGTGAAGACTTGAACACACTTAGTGACCTATTAACATATGGTGACATATGTTTACATACAATTAGTAATTATAATACTAATTTAAACACGTAAACGTATCCTAATGTGCGGAAAACACTTTGGTCAAGTGCTAGGAGGCTATTGGGTTGCAAATAGGGGAGTGTATGGCCTAGTTAGGGAGTTTACTCTTCAAGAGTAAACTCTTTATAGAGTTTACGGCCCTAAGACCATATCCCCATGAGTTTACGGTCGTAAACTGATGGGTGGTGTGCTCTTGGATGCTAAATGGTCTTATATCACTTGTGGAATTATGCTAGGCTCAAATCTAGGGCTTATGAAGGGTTTAAGGCCTCACATGGACCATTTTTGGGAGTTTACGGCAGTAAACATGGAGTTTACGGCCGTAAACTCTCACTTGGTCAATCCCTTCATGTATTTAGGTCTTAAATGGTAGGAAATAAAGTTCTATGCATTTTTCCAAGTCAAATGAAGAAGTTAGGGCATCATTTGGCTACTTTTTGGGAGTTTACGGCCCATGGACCAATCCTAGGGGGTTTACGGCCATAAACTCCTATGTCCAATGTTTCTTTAATATTTAAATCCCCTATATCAATTGTGGTTGATTCTAGACATTTTCCCAGGACATAGGAGGTGTTTAAGGGCAATTCTAACACCTTAAAGGGTGTTCACGGCCTATGAAGAGGGATTTACGGTCCAAGAGTGTTCTTGGGTCGTAAACTCATGTTTACTCTCCAAAATTCAAGTTTTTAGTGTTCTAAGCTCGAAGGTGTAAGTCCAAAAGTCATATCTAAGGCCTAGGGGTAGTTTAGAGGGGTTTTGGGGCTTCAAAACCCCACTTATGGGTGTTCACGGTCCAAGAGTGTTCTTGGTCCGTAAACACATGAATTTTCCCTTATTTGATGTCGTAAACACGAATTTGCATGTTAACTAAGCTACACAACAAGTTAGGATAGATTACTTACTAGTTTGGGGCTCGAAACGGGCGTTTTGGATCGAAAGCAAGTTGTAGAGAGAGAGTGTAGAGAGAGAGTGGAAAGTCTCAAATGGACTCCACTCACCCTTATATAGGGTTTTGAGTTGGGGCTCAGTGGAAATCTACCCGATACTGACGTTAAACGGGGCTTTTGGTCGCACCCGATTAAATGGTCGTATTTTGAGTTGGTTGAAACTAAAACTTTTCAAGGGATTTATGATGGTCTTTCTAATTTGTTTCAACCCTTACTAAGTCATTATAAAAGTCCCAAATTAATTAACCAATCCAAAAGGTTAACGGACAGTTTAATAAAGCGAGGCTTATTAACGGAAGGAGGGGTTAAAAATGACGGAATAAATTTCGGGTTGTCACATCATCTCCCCGTTAGAGGGAATTTCGTCCCGAAAATCAGGTTTAGGCAAGGAAGTAATCATGAACAATCGGGTAGAGGTATGAGGGCACTTCCTATTCGGTTGGTCCTCGCACTCCCAACTGAACTCTGGCCTTTGCTTGTCATTCTAACAAACCTTCACTTACGGGATGCGGATTCCGTCTCGTGCAGTTAGCGATTCCTACAGGTTTGTCTACGAAGTTAGGGTTCCTAATGGTTTCTATCAAGATGAGTGGGATACAAAGAGTGACGTCGGGAAAACAGTATCAAGTCTAAGAAGTGGATTGATTTGGGGTGAAACTTGTGGAATTTCCGAAAGTAGTAGTGGTCTGACGAGGGTTGGACCAATTTTTATGAAGAATCTCGAATGGTCCTAAGCTCTCGGAAGGGTAGATTTTTCGGTACTTAGAACATAGTGTACTTCTATGGCGAGATCGTCACTGGCGTAATCGCCATTCTGAAGTTCCAAACGTTCTTTCCTACTGGGAGTGTAGTCCTTCAGGTTTGTTCTTAGAAAGCTCGGGTTGTCCTTGGATTCGTGTTTCCTGTCAATTGGCTTTCAGAGGTTTTCTAGATCATCGGATGGATTGCATGTCTACGGGTATCTGTTTACTACAGGGTGGCTATCTTAATCTTGTGCAAAATGAACCTGCACTTCTGATTCTTGAGATATTTCTAACGGAAACCCTCAGGGTTAGGGAGATAGGGTTTCACCAGACGAGTGATTAGAAAGTTTTTAAACTTTACGTTATCGTCTAGTTAGCGCTTTCACAATATGATTCCTAACGGGAAAGGATCATGCTCTTACTTGCCTTGTTGTTTCATGAATAGCAGGCTCTGCTAAGGGCTAACTCAATCCTTAGAGATTTCCTGAAGTGTTGGACTATCTCAGGAGGTAGTTCTACTATTTCTGTGCGAGATAGTATTCTCGGAACACCTATTAGTCCATTGAATCTCTAAGACATGCCCTATTCTCTAAGGCGTTGGTTTATCTTAGTTGCAGAAAGTGTGTGCTCTTGTATAACCCATCGACTAACACCTAGACTGGTGTCAAGTCTATAATCTCTTCCGGATCTGGGTTATAAGGCTTAACACAAACTACTTTCGCATTTTATTCAAGTATTCTTGGCTGCGGAGGTTATCATGTGGTTCTTGGTATTCTAGTGTTCACTTCGGAGTATGCAATCTATCGTCTACAGGGAGACGGTGACTTCTTCCACGTAAGGGGGCGGAGTGTCCTGGGCACCTCTCGTTGGTAACGGGGAGGACGAACTGCCTGAGTAGTGCGAGCATCTTCTGCAAATACTCTTCCGATGGTACCAAGTTTTCTCGATCTAGGTCAAATCTAGTTAGTATAGTGTTTCGTCACTCGGAACTTCTAATCTCCTCATCCACTCTTCTTAGAGTTTAACGTATCCCAGCTTCTGGATTTCCGGGATATCCGCTAAGATGCTTAATTCGGGGGATTAAGCGTGAGTGGATGGTCGTATTCAATGTACTTAACTCTTACGACTCATATTTCCTTACCAACTGAGGGTGTTAGCTACTATGTTGGCTTAACCGGGATGACAACAATTTCGGATTTGTGGTCATTATAGTAGCTTAACCCGCAGTGGTTCTCTTGACTCTAGCTCCTATTCTATGGGATAGGATAAAGGGTTTTACTATGAGGTTCGGGGTAGAGCTCATACTCGGCTTAACCACTAATACTTGGTGTATGCAAGCTGTATATAATTGAGGTCGGCAGGATGTTCAGTTGTGCGACTCCACCCCAGACCCACAACCCAACGAGGAACAGGGAGTAGGGAGGAAGCACACATCTTAAATCTTTTTTATCTCAATTATATACCACCCTTATGCATATACTCAGTTATAGTAGTCAGTCCCATGAGTTCTATCCTCTTGATTCATGAACCTGATTGTGAGGTGTGAAGGGTCTTTCTGGAGGATCTACGGAGTAGGCTTCGGGTGGTTATCGTCTTCTGGAATGCCTGTAGTGTCTTTCGCTTCGGTTTCTATCTGTCTAAGAAGGGTTGGTTAACAGCGCACGGTACCCTTCTCCTGGGTACTTCGGAAGGTTTCAGATAAGGGGGACGACTGACGGATCGCATTAGGTTTTATTATTTTTAGGTTCAGAAGAACCTTTATTTGCCGATATGGCTATGGTGAAAGTTCTTTTTACACAGCACTAGCGATTTACACATGGTTGCACTAAGTCAAAACATGATTGATAGAGGCGTCAAAGTTGGCATACATCAACATGATATAAAATGAGGGCCGATAGGGCCATGTGCCGAACAAACACACAAGTTCTAGGCGTCTCGGGTTTCGTCCCGTGTATCACTGTCGTGGATACTTGGACCGATAGAGTCGACGCGGAACTATATAGGGTCCTGAGTGTTTCTGAATAAAGTACCTTTCATGTATGGATTCTCACGAGGCCTTTCTATAATCGCCTAACATACACTAGTCATGTATAATTAAGGTGGGGAGGACTGTTGACTAAGCAACTCCACTTTAAGTACACAACCAAACAAGGAACAGGAAATGAGGCAACATCACTCACTCTAGGTCTATCCATCTTAATTATACATGGTTTTGATGTATATGTCGGGCCATTATAGCTCTACCTGATGAAATTTTAATTTTTATAACAGTGTTGTGACTTTCGCCTTAACGGGGAAGTAATTACATTTAGAATTAGCCTTTTAATGTTTTGGGTTAGTTATTTGAGATTTAAGAGACGTACCAAAATCTATCGGGTTCCTTGATGCTTTTCCCCAAGCATTAAAGTTAGACTCCTCCTGTGTCTTTGTTGTTTCCTTCGGTTGGATAGTCCTTCTTGAAGTGTCTAATCTCACCACATAGACGGCAAACTGGACTGGACCCCACATTGGTGGTTGATGTAATGAACTCAACTGGGGCTCTCCAGGTACGAGAGGTGTACCCCTTCCTGTTGCACCCAACACAAAAGAGTTCTCGACATATACCATGATGATGGTAGCTACACTTGCTGCAGTGGGGAAGGTTTCCTAGGTATGGTCTTGTAGGTGTCGGGATGGAATGGTTGGTAGGGGTATTGACTGTCTCAGCTCGTTGCCCTTCGGAAGGTCTTTGAGCCGAGGTACTTCCCTCCTCGTTCTTGAACTTTCTCTTTAGTGGATTTGGTTGAGGTTCTTGGGTGGCTGGGTACACCGAGGTTGGTTGTTGCTGTCCATTACTAGGATCGGAATTCCCGATAGGGCTCTTGCTAACATTGGCGTTGTTAGCATTCAGTTGAGCCATGACAGCTGCTACGGCTGCCGAGACTGCAGCTTGGAACGTAGCTTCATTAAGTAGGAGAGTCGGTTTCTTGCCAGTGGATTAGCTACGCTTCTTTGGAGGCATGGTTTTCCTACACGGAAAGGAACACAAGCTGATGAGAGACGATGGTTAACCCTGGACATATCTATCCTTACTATATTAGGCATGAATTTTTCCCGTGCCTCGGATATTGGTTGTCTGAGTGTCGACCTACATCCCTATAATGTAGTCCGGGTATTCAAGGTAGGAGTATGAGTATCGGAAAACGCCATAAGATGGGAGTCGTTCCTACTAAGTTACCTTTATACTGGGAAAGGATCACTTTCCGGCTTGGAAAGATCTGAGAACAGTTCGGAACGAAGACCGCGGGAAGAAAGGCTCATGAAGACTTATGGCTAAACACCCTCAATAGAGGTGTGGGGATCCACTCTAATCGTATTACTTGCATCAGGAAAAGGCGATTGTTGGGTCAAAATATGGTTTATACTTTACTTTTCTGTGCAATTGTATTTTTCTGTAACATTTATGAGTTTATGGTCATGTTTACGGCTGAGTTTACGGCCGTAAACACCTTACGGTCGTAAACTCATTTACGGCCCATTTGTTTCCAGCCCATGTTCCCCTAGTATAAATATAGGTATTAGGGTGTGAGGAATAGATTGATGAACACGAAGGAGTTTACGGCCAGAGAGAAAGGAACGTTTGTGTGGGTGAATCTTGTGTAAGGAACTTAATTCATATTATCAATACATTCAAGATTCATATTATTCTCCTTCTCCTTCTCTTCTATTTGATCTGACATCATCCGTTTGATTGGGATTCCACACCATCAAATGGATCTGATTGATACACGGGCAGATTAGGGACTTACAATTGGTATCAGAGCCAAGTTGTATCAGTCAATTTTTTCAGATTTGGGGCATTATTTTATCTTATTTTCAAAATATTTTTGCGTTTTTTGATAGATCTCGCAAAAATAAGGGGGGTTTGTTCTTCGTGTTTTTCATAAAAAAGGGTTTTTGATCGAGTTTTGCAGTTTCAAAGTCGAAAAATCGTTGTTTTTCACGTAATCGTTGAAGGGTTTTCGGCCGGAGCTTACTGCCGGAAACAGTTCACGGCCGGAATTTATGGCCAGAAACTGTTCACGACCGGCGGCGGGGTTCGCGTTTACGGCTAGGGTGCACCGGAGCTTACAGACGATCGGAGTTTTCGGCCGGAAATAGATCACGGCTTGGCGGATTGCGGCTCGGCATATGCGGCTCCGTTTGCGGCTTGAAGGCTCGGTTCAGCAGCAGTAAACTTCAGCGCTTCAACAAAAAGGAAGCGAAGGTACAGGTGTCGGGTTTCGAATCCATGACCTCTGCACTGCGCCTTACCATCTCAACTAGCCACACCCTTGTGCTTTAACTTCAAAAATTTAAACTTAAACACTACCTGTCGCTTCCTATTTTCGAAATTTGACACTTTTAACCCCAAAAATCAATTTCTTTCTTTTTAAATATCTTTTTCAACCAAAATTTTAATTTTTAATTTTTGAATTTTATTTTTGACTTTTTATTTAAATTTTTGACTTTGACTTTTAAAATTTGATCTTTGACTTTAAGCTTTGACTTTCTCATTTGACTTTTAAATTTTCAAATTTAGCTTTTCGGTTTGACATTTCAAGTTCTACTTTTGAGTTTAACTTTTTAAATTTGACTTTTAAGGTTGACTTTTGAGTTTGATTTAAAAAAAATGACTTTTAAGTTTTATTTTAGCTTCTAGTTATACTTTTTAATTGATTTTAAGGTCTACGAGGGAGTTGAAAACATGAAAAAGAGTCGTCAGGATATGTTAAGACAAAATTTTAACATTTTCGATTATATCCCTGGAGAAATCCTCGAAACTCAGTTGCAGGGATTTACTACACTCACTATTGAGATGAATATAGCTGGGATCTTCTTGTCCAAATCTGAGATAAAAAAAAAGCTATTGAATGCACTTCCGAAATCATGGAATATGGACGTGGCTGACATCAAGAAGACAAAAGATCTCAATCATCTTAATCTGGTTGATATAATTGAAGAACTTAACGCTTTGAATTGTCGAAAAACAATGAGTTCAGCAAACCTTCCGGTCAATGAAGTGTCGTGTTCTCATTCATGTGAAGTTTCATGTTCTCAATCATGTGAAGATACGATTAAATTTCTTCGGGAACAAATTGATTTATTAAAAAGGGAAGTTGAGGACCTGAGATATAAAAGATATCAACTCAGGAAAGGACAGAAACCCCTGAAGGCTGAATTAGAAGAAAAAACCAGGGACTTTAGGAAACTTCAGGAAGAGTATAGCAACAAGTGTGAAAATTATGATTATGTTAAGAGACAACTTGCTTCTGTAACTGAAGAACTTGACACTTTAAAAATTAAGTGTGGAAAAACTGATGTCAATTTCAAAAATTATATTGCGTCAAGTCAGACAGTCGAGTCCTTACATGCAACCCAATTAAAATTCAAAGATAATCAAAACAAGGGTCTAGGGTATGATAGTGTACCTCCTCCTTATAATCATAACTACACATCCATCCCTATGACACAGGATGAAACTGACAGGGAGTCACATCTTCGATATGGCAAACGAGCTGGATTTGTGTCAGGAGGAGTTATTAATGTTGAAAATACTAAAGTTTCTACTTCACGTACAGGTAAAGTAGCAGAAGATGAGAAAAAGGAGAGAACTACAGAACAAACAAATGTCTCTTTGAGCTCTGAGTCTGTTGCTTCGAACTCAGCTGCTTCTGATAAACCTGTCGTTGAGAAATACAGGCCTCCAATTCCAGCGCAACAAAGTGCCTGTCGCAAGTGTGCATGTGGGAACAACAAGAAATGAGGCAAGGATACACCACCAGGGGCAGGAAGAAACAATTTCCCAGTGAAGAAAAGGACTTGTTTTCACTGTGGAACACCTGGAGACATTGCCCGAAACTGTCCAAATCATGCATACGTTCCCTACTATGCACAAGGTTGGCATAATGCGCCAAGAGGGAGATACTCCAACAGAAATCCCTCAAGATCACGTTCAGACCATGATGACTGGAATGCCATGAAGGCCAAGAATTCAACTCCCAAGGTCAAGCATCCAACTCCCAAGAACAAGAAGGGAATGCTGGCCCAGAAGTCCAATCCAAGAGATGATCCAGTAAAACAAAGACCGGTTAGGTCAAAGTCATCTCAAAGGCCAACATCAAGATCAAAAGCAAGTACTGAGCCACCCATCAGATCGAACAAGAAATGGGTTAAACCCGAATATAGATGGGTTCCAAAGGTGAAAACTCTTAAATCTTCTAATGACTCTAATATTTCATCGTCTTCTGTTTGTGATAAGCAGGATATGTCATGGGAGAGAGTACCCTACATTGATGACAAAGGTCGACCCAGTTTCAAAATGGACTGGGTTCCGAAGACCAACTGATCCCGCTCTATGCTGGAGCAACTATGGAGGCATATCATCAGACTTCGGTTTGTTGGTAGTGGCTGCTCCTGGCATATGATTGGGGACATCTCTCAACCGTACAACATTCAAATCTTTGTTGAGAGTATGTGTCCTTTTGCGGGAAAGGAAGAAAGGAAGAGATCACAAATGGGGTTAGTGCTTAATGATATGAATAATTTTCGGATCTGTTCTGAGATTATGCTTGATGTTCTCAGACCTTCAGAATGCAGATTCAATCGGTGAATTACGGTTTGCGTTTTCTTCTCTATACTCTTGAGTTTTTCTTAAGTTGATTCGCTTTAAAGACTAATTTTTGTTTTAGGATAGTTTAAATTTGCGCATTTACTTTCGTTTCTCTCCTATGCACAAATTTAGGGGGTGAAATAAAAACAAAACAAAAATTAGAAAATTTTCAAAAATCCAAAAACATCAGAAAATCAGAAAAATAAAAATATGTTGGTTATGAAGTGTGCTTGAGGGAGATTTTTTGGGAAGTGATATTATCAAGTGATAACAGGCAACCTGAGTCTGCGTAACGTACCCAAAGTTGAAGGGTCTATGCTCTGGTTTGATGCGTCGGTAGGCACGAAAGATTCTAAATGGACTTGACTAGGCAGAGTTGAACTTAGGAAATTTATAGACTTGACAAATCTTGACCTAGTTAGATCCATTCAGCCTGACAATACGACGCTCGGATAGGTTGAGCAGGGAGATATATATGGGAATCTACTCGTCACATTAATTGAACCCGTACTTGGAACCGTGGCTTAACTTTTCCTCGATGTACGGATTCTATCCTTAATTCCGGTTGGATGGGGCGACTGGTAAATTCCGATAAATTAGGTCTGTAGAATATCATTTTCTTTCTTTCTGTCTGTTAGTCATATGTTGTCTCCTTTGCATGACTTCCAATCCGACCTGGTACACAACATATGCAACTCTATTTCTCTGCAGGTTATATATGTGAAATACTTCTTATCTGTTAGCCATATGTTGTCTCCTTTGCGTGACTTCTAATCTGACCTGGTACACAGCATATGCAACCTTCTTCTTCTCAACCCCTCTGAAGAAGTAAGTAATAGAATTCTGAATCTATCCTCTCTCTGAATGGTTGTCTGCTCACCCGGTGTAAGGAGTACTCTGGAAGTTCTTGATGGCTGGGGCATATCATGAAGCGGGAAACACGTTCCAGTACACTTAAAATTGAACTCATGCAGATTGTCTACAGATCTCGCTGCTCAATTTAGGTTGACAACAATATCCCTGGTCGTCGTCAGATGAATGGTCCTTAAGATATAGTATTTAAGGAATTAGGATCAGATATAATTTTTAGGAACTTAAGTTCACCTTGTCTTGTAACAAATAGTATGTCCTAAATTTGTCACAATTTTTCGTGTTTAAGTGGACCACAATACCGGCGATCGACCAGACAAAGACGTGAAGATAGAAGGTACCGACAAGTGGATAAAGGTTGTCTAAAAACTTTGATCCCAAATCACTCTTAAAGTTAGATATCATTTTTATTTTTGTTAAATTTGTCATAGTTTCTTCTAATTTAAATATTAGGGGAGAATTAAAAATTAAAAATAATGAAAATAAAAAAATCAGAAAAATTCAAAAAACAAAGAAAAATTAGAAAAATTAAAAATCCAAAAATAGTGTTATTTCTGTTTTATTTCTTGTTCAGAAAAATCAAAAATCTAAAAATATTTTTGTTTCTGTTTTAATTTGTGTGCTAAGTTTTCTTTTAGTTTTGTTTTTGTCTTGAAAAGTGATTTCAGGTGAAGATGAAACTCATGGAGTTTGTGTTGAAGATTTTTGAGCCAAAAGCTTCGTCCTTGAGCATCGAAGAATTCTCATTCGAAGGAGCAAGAAATGAAGATTATTCTTTCAAATTCAATCTTTCACCCCAGAAGCAAGGTGAAGCTAAAATTGAAGATTATGTGACAGATTGCATTGAAGCCTTCTCAATCAGTCTGCTGCTATCTTGAACCTGCTGAAGTGATCCAAAATATTTGTTCTCTCTGAAGATTCTCAAGCTGAAAGCGCTATCTTTCAAGAATCAGTACGTCAAGCATCCTCACCCAATGTGCGTTCAATGCCAAATTCTGAAGAAAACCTCAAGTGCTCAAGATGAAGTCATTCATTGAAGATTGACAAGAAGAGTCAGCTACTTTTTAGGGGGAGCTTTTTGGGTCATTAAGAAAAGAAATCTATAAACCAAGGGGGAGATTGTTGGGTCAAAATATGGTTTATACTTTACTTTTCTGTGCAATTGTATTTTTCTGTAATATTTATGAGTTTATGGTCATGTTTAAGGCTGAGTTTACGGTCGTAAACACCTTACGGCCGTAAACTCATTTACGGCCCATCTGTTTCCGGCCCATGTTCCCCTAGTATAAATATAGGTATTAGGGTGTGAGGAATAGATTGATGAACATGAAGGAGTTTACGGCCAGAGAGAAAGGAACGTTTGTGTGGGTGAATCTTGTGTAAGGAACTTAATTCATATTATCAATACATTCAAGCTTCATATTATTCTTCTTCTCCTTTTCTTCTATTTGATCTGACATCATTTGTTTGATTGGAATTCCGCACCATCAAACGGATCTGATTGATACACGGGCAGATTAGGGACTTACAACGATTTACCTAACACATAGCGTGAGTAGTGTGATCACTAACTCACTAAATTGTATTATTTTATGGGTGTATTAGCGTGATGAACACAAGGAAAAGACACTTCTCGGGTTCCATATACTGGCTCCCTCTGTCTACCTCGTATCTTTGACTGGGACCGGCATTGGTTTCCTTCGGGTAGTTACCTAGGGTTCTCTTCTCCTATAGACACATTGAATTTCTACTCCGTCTTACTTCCGATTCCAACTCTGGGTGTCATCACTTCATGATGGATGACTGTAATCTCGGAAGTTTAGGCGAATTTCCCACCATGTCCCTAAAAACGTATAGGCACCTGGTGATTTCAATAGTCTCGATCTAGTTCATTTATTTCCGAACTGGAAATCTTCTCAATGAACCTCTTCTGGGTCTGAATCAACTCTTCTGCCGAGTACTGAAGTGGATAGGGTTTTCTACAGGGTTCGTGCGAGAATGGAAATGTCTAAAGAATCCTAAGAGATTATTAACATTTCATTGGGTGATCCATATCAAGTCCTGCTACGATTACATAGGGTACACAAATCATATATAGATTAGATCCGATACGCCTTCGAATATGTGATACTACTCTATATCCACATCCCAACTAGGAAAAGGAAGTAGAGCGAAACCACACATTCTTAGCCTATGGGATCCTTATTATACATAACCTCGGGAGTATACCCTCGGTAATTGTAGGTATATCAATAAGGATCTTTTTAGTTCTTCACACAACGTTATCTATGGATCCTAAAATACCCCTATGGTATTTTAAATTTCTTGTTTGGTTCTTAACTTCTGAATCATGATTCTGGAATTAATGTGAGTCTTTTAGTATTCCAAAATACTCCCATAGTATTTTTAAACTTTATGTTTGGCTCTATCATTCCTAATTCGTAAGTTTCAGACTCGTTGCAACACCACTATCACTCCCAAGCACATGTTCATCGCATCTCGAATAAATGTAGTTGATTAGGTTACATTTATTCCAGCTTACGGTTACATAATTGCCCAGGTTTGACAGTAATGCTCAACATCCGAAGACTTTTATTCGTGTTCTTCTTGTGATACTTGTGTTCGAGTGTTTAGATTCTGGATGTTCTTATACTTTGGTAAAATATGGTTATATTTTAAAGTATAATTTTTGGTCAGAGTGTTTTATCCCTATGTATTTATAGGCTGTATATCTTTTATGAATTGATATACTTAGCTCACTATAAACAATGCTCTGATACCAATCTGTCACACCCCAAAACCGGAACGGCAGAAACGTTCTGGGGTGGATGACGTCATGTCAAGTATCACAACATATGCAGTATAGTAATCAAAGTACAACAACCATTGCATTAATAGTAATAGTTTTACATAAGTTACATTTTATAGAGACATCAAACTAATACAGAAACTAGTATAGATGCAGCTCGGTTCTAGGCTGGCTTCACAAAAGCTCCCAGGTGTACCTGTCTATTGCTGACCTGAGAATACAAGTTATTTTGAAAGCAAGTATCAGCATTTTTATAAATGCTGGTGAGTTCATAAGTATTTAGTGTCATTTGTGTAAGTAAGCATTTTATTCAAAATAACTTTATAAAAAGTAGTAGTTTAGAATCTACAGTGTACTAGCGTCCGTTCCAGAAAATCCTATATTTTCTAATTAAAAGCAGTCTTCTACCAAGACTCGACAGTGTTATGTTTTAAATAGAAATTTTCCCTGAAATACTATCATTACCAAAATACGGTATTTGACTTTAAAGAAAGTAGGAGAATATTACTAGTAAAAATACTAGGGAAAGATAACATATGCCTCAGCGGAAAATACTGCTGACTAAGGCAAAAGAAATCATAGACTCCAGGAGAGTATCGAATGAATGATACGCCTGGCTCAATCTAACAAAAGGAAACACAGACCCCAGACAGTATTGAAAGAACGATACGGCTAGCAAGGTCTAAAACAATGAAACACAGACCCTAGACAGTATCAAATGAACGATACAGCTAGCAAGGTCTAAAACAAAGGAACACAGACCCCAGACAGTATCAAATGAAAGATACAGCTAGCAAGGTCTAAAACAAAGAAACACAGACCCCAGACAGTATCAAATGAAAGATACAACTAGCAAGGTCTAAAACAAAGGGAAAATCCTAAGTGGGTTGTTTCAAGAATACAGTGTTAGATTCTCGTTACCTTAAGGCCATGAATTATAAGGTAAACATGGAGATACTCGTAACCATACTGATTGACACTAGAGTACTTGACGCCCTGCAAGCGTCAGAATAAATATGACATTTGTCACCCCTTGGCTTGGTAGGCCGTGGACTGTAGCTAGGAGTCAGGGTGCGGGAGTGTCAGTCCCGTATAGATCTATACACACAATGCCCGCTCTCTCTACAGGAGACTCTGGTTACCAACTCAACGACGGGGAGATCCGTGTCTTGAAGATGCATCTCGTAATCTGAATTCTATTAGAGGCGTTGGAGAAATCATATAGACTCGCATATGAACTGACTCCTGTGGAATTCTCATACTAGAAAGAGTGAATAGAGCCTCCTAACTATTCCTATAATAGTTACTAGTGTCTCTGATCTATGAATGATGAATGGAAGGATGCCCTTGCTACCCAAGGGAAATGAAATGGCTGATGTAAACCTTTATGTCTATACGTGTATACATGATATATAATTAATGTTTAAACGACCTTCGGACGGATATCCGATACCCACCAGACCACATCCCAACGAGGAAAAGGAAATAGGGCGAACTAGCATTCCTAAGTCTTTTAAACATTATTTATATAACTATACAAGTATAGGCATGCATTTAACGAAATAGAAGTATAGAAGTATAGAAGAAAACTTTGGTAAAACCTTTTGGAAAACCTTTAAAAATAAGAATTTACGACTTGATATAGTTATGTAAAACAAGATTTGAAAACCGTTCATAAACACGTTTTGAATATAATTTGATAAAACAATATAAGTAAAGAAAAGCTTTGTTTAAAACACTGCTGTAACTGGTTTAAAAGTAAAACATACAGCATGAGAGATAATTTGAGAAAAGATTTAAACAAGTAAAAACGTTTTGGAAAACCATCTATGGTATTATACTTGGTAAAACAACTGAAAGTGTGATAAATCCTTGTTCATGAGGGTTATTAATCACATATGATTGATATGATAACTAGCATCTTTTAACTTGTATTCCCCCCCCCCCCCCCCAATAAAAGCATGTAAAAACATTTAAAAGGTTAATTCAGGGGTATGAACTCACCTGTTGTAAATGGATTGGATGGAAGTGCTGGTTGGGTGCTCGGTGTCAAGTGAAGACTTGAACACACTTAGTGACCTATTAACATATGGTGACATATTTTTACATACAATTAGTAATTCATAATACTAATTTAAACACATAAACGCATCCTAATGTGCGTAAAACACTTTGGTCAAGTGCTAGGAGGCTATTGGGTTGCAAATAGTTGAGTGTATGGCCTAGTTAGGGAGTTTACTCTTCAAGAGTAAACTCTTTATAGAGTTTGCGGCCCTAAGACCATATCCCCATGAGTTTACGGCCGTAAACTGATGGGTGGTGTGCTCTTGGATGCTAAATGGTCTTATATCACTTGTGGAATTATGCTAGGCTCAAATCTAGGGCTTATGAAGGGTTTAAGGCCTCACATGGACCATTTTTGGGAGTTTACGGCAGTAAACATGGAGTTTACGGCCGTAAAATCTCACTTGGTCAATCCCTTCATGTATTTAGGTCTTACATGGTAGGAAATAAAGTTCTATGCATTTTTCCAAGTCAAATGAAGAAGTTAGGGCATCATTTGGCTACTTTTTGGGATTTTACGGCCCATGGACCAATCCTAGGGGGTTTACGGCCGTAAACTCCTATGTCCAATGTTTCTTTAATGTTTATAGCCCCTATATCAATTATGGTTGATTCTAGACATTTTCCCAGGCCATAGGAGGTGTTTAAGGGCAATTCTAACACCTTAAAGGGTGTTCACGGCCTATGAAGAGGGGTTTACGGTCCAAGAGTGTTCTTGGGCTGTAAACTCATGTTTACTCTCCAAAATGCAAGGTTTTAGTGTTCTAAGCTCGAAGGTGTAAGTCCACAAGTCATATCTAAGCCCTAGGGGTAGTTTAGAGGGGTTTTGGCGCTTCAAAACCCCACTTATGGGTGTTCACGGTCCAAGAGTGTTCTTGGGCCGTAAACACATGAATTTGCCCCTATTTGATGTCTTAAACACGAATTTGCATCTTAACTAAGCTACACAACTAGTTAGGATAGATTACTTACTAGTTTGGGGCTCGAAACGGGCGTTTTGGATCGAAAGCAAGTTGTAGAGAGATAGTTGTTGGATTAATGTCTAAGTCCATAACTATATTTGGTATGTACTTGACCCGACCCGGCATGGTCCATTTGGGTTGCACTTCACCGGCACAATTTATATGGATAATCTTTTGATAATAGTATATTTATGATTAATATTAATATATTATAAGTTCTAATATATTAATATGGAATCATATTATTTAATTAGTATTGATCAAGAATTAATTTAGAATTAATTAAGTGATCAAAATGAACTAATTAAATATGGACTCTTATATATATGGAATGGGCCAAGTTCATTTAGGTTGGGCTAAGCTTTCATGGATAGTACATGGAGTGTTTAACCCATGGATCATATGAAATGAAAGGTCATGGGTTTAACCCTAGTCTCCATACTATATAAAGATGTCATTGGTTGGTGAAATTGGCACTAGTGTGGTACACTATGAAGGGCTAGCCGATTTCACTAGATAGAACCAAGTATTCATATTCTCTAAAGTCTTCCAAGGTGTCTTGGTGATTTGTGATTCCACTTGAGGCTTCCACACTATTGGGGCTAAGCTCTTAAAGCTTGAAGACATCAAGCTACATCAAAAGGTATGTCATCTAACTAGAACTTTGTAGTATAAGAAATTCATAATATTCTAGTTAGGATTAAAGCCTTGGAAAGTTCTTATTTGCATGTATAATAGAGAAAACATAGATCCAAGGTTTATAGGGTTGCATGTACACCATAGGAGTGTTAGAATGCTCAAAACCCAACAGTGGTATCAAAGCCTAGGCTTGTGTTCAATTATACTTGATGCAAATTGCTGAAAAATCCTTAAAAACTCGATTTTCTGGCTTTCTGAGCACTGGACTCACCGAGTCCACTGATGAACTCGCCGAGTCCATGAGTAAAATCATCCTACTCGCCGAGTAGTTTCATGCACTCAACGAGTAGGAGCCCCAGACAGCATATTTTCGAGGTTTTTGGCTAGAAATGGACTAGGAACATTACCCTAAGTTGTTTTTGAACTTATAAACTTGTTTTTGATGTGGTAATGTTTATGCTAATCCAATTTCAAAGATAATTGTCAATAGATTCATATTTTGAATTAGTTTAGTGGTTAGGCTAATTACATGAAAAAGTTTGATTTGAATTATCTTGTTCTTATGAGTTGCTTAGATTAATAGAAAGTTATGTGAAATTATTGTTTTCAATCCAAATTAATCTAAGAGTTGATTCTAAAATGTGTTTTTGTAACTTGTCCTTAAGTTATATGAAAAGTCACATTTAAGTTTCGTAAAACTCATAAAAGTTGGCAATGGTTACAAAAGATGAAGAGTCTTGTCCTTAAGTTATGGAGGTTCAAGAGTCACTTCATTAAGTAATAAAATATGTAACCTTAATTAATTCCATAAGTTACAAAATAAAGAAAAAGTTACATTCTTTAATAATTTAAAGTCTTCCATAACTTGTCCTCAAGTTATGGAACTTGAAGAGTTTTTGGATTAAAACTACTTTAAACACATAAGTTATGGAATTAATTAGTTTTGAATAGTTTCAAAACTTTCCCTCAAGTTTTGAAATTTGTAAAGTTTTCTCTTATGAATACTTTAATTCCAAGTTAGCCCTTAGAATTTTAAAAGTTAAAATTCAACCCTTATACTTTATAATATTATAAGTTAATAATATTTATATATATATGTATAAGAGCAAGTCAGTCTTACTGTTAGTAGGCCTCATTCACGAAGTCGGTCTATAAGGGGGGTATAAGGTTACTGCCAATAAAATGGCAGTTTAATGGGTGTCCACTGTCACCCACCGCTTCCTTGACCGGTGGACGGTCGTTAGCCGAACGGGTTTAACATGACTATAATTCTCCCTTCACTAAAAGTATTAATGATAAATACTAAGTAACTAAACTCTTAATAATACCCAATCTTAGTTACTTAGGAAAATGTAAATAAGGTGCTAATCCATGAAATTACACTTTGCACTTTGTTTAAGTCGGTTAGTGGAGCGTGTGTGGTTAACCGGCACACTAACTCGTATTTAACAAGGTAGGCAAAGGGTAGCTTAATGTTTATCATAGTATTAATGGAGCGTGTGTGGTTAACCGGCACATCGATTGAGGGGTAAACACTTAAGGGTACCAAGTAATTTGCATGGTCACTTCACACCTTGTTTTGTGATCCTCGGCATCCCAGTCACAGAACCTGAAGGGCACACTCGAGATTGAAACATGCCATTGAACAGTTCAATGAATCTCAAAAGATCTAGGAGTTTCAAATCCAATTAAAACCTAATAATACATTTCGTTTATCTTGGTGGAAATTGGTGAATCGTCATTTACCTACCTTCAAATATTTTATAGCTTGGATTACGGCATCCCTCTTCCGTGTTATAAAAGTATTGTGTTGGGTCCTAGCCTTAATATTTCATATTGGGTGTTATATTAAGGACTTTAGATCAACTATCTTGAATATCTCCCAAAAGATGTCTGGTTTAGACATTTATGATCTTCCCAAATCTCTTGAAACAAGCTTTCCTAAATGAAGATGATGTCCCATGGAAATCATACTTCTTTCACCTCCTCCAATTATTCTCCCTAACCCTCAAGTTCTTGAAAAGTTTAAGGTCACTCAAGCCCTATTGGCAAGTAAAGGTCTATGTGTGATCACATCTTGGAGATGAAGTCACATACTGACAAGCCGGGAGAGTTGGGTGTCAAAGTCTTGAGAAAGTGGTTCAATCACTTTCTAAGTCACATAGTGATTTCATTTGGGACTCCTATGAAATAGACTATGACAAGACCCTTAATGATCTTATCTATTTGCTTGGTGCTGCTTAATCAGAAATGATTTAGTGTACTGGTAAAGCAAATTTGATTAGGAGATCAACTTCCCAAAACTTTATGGACAAGGACAATAGTGACATAGGAAATCCAGAAATACATTCTCTTCCCAATGGAAAGGGATTGGCCATAGTCAACTTGGTTGACCAAATGGTAAAGAGAAAGGCTAAGTCTGAGATAGTCCCATGTACTATTACCTAAGGGGCTTTGGTTATGAAGCTGCCAAACTTACCTAAGGATGGTAAAGTCAATAAGTTTGACTTTATTTCAGGTAAATTCCATTATCTAACTCTATTAAGTTCCAACTTGGAGATTCTTATTACATGATGTGGCTGGGTCAGATGTTGATGTTTTAAGAATCAAAGAAAAGTAAAGAAACTTAAAGGAAGTATATGCTGATTCTGATCGCGAAGATGGATCGCATAGTTCGGTGATCAGGATTTTGAGCATGTGCTTAAGAGTTATGATAGATTTCTTAGGAATAGATGACAACAAGTTTTCATATACATTTGCATTGTAAGGATTAGTTTTTCCGCAAAGTTTTAAAATAAAAAGAAAGATTTTTAATTTGATTTATTTTAAAATATCCTTGCAATGGCATTTGTAGAAGATATGATTCCATTGATAGCAATATTGGAAATATGAATTTGATTCTTTCATTTATGGTAGTGTCTAAATTTACCAAATAAGGAAAGATTCTCATCACCCAAGTTTTCAGTTGGATAGAAACTTGGAATCATGCAAGTTGTATAGTATGATGAATGAGAACTTTTGAGCATTGGAAAATTAAGACTAACTGCTTGTTCACATGGATGTGTGAGTCAAGATAAGGACTAAGGGATCAAGTACACTTTCTTGTGCACTTGTCGAAGTCCACCACAAAAGCTGGATAAGACTATTCGTCATCATTTACTAAGGTTTAGTAAATATGATTATACTTACAAGATTAAGTATAATTCTGAAGCATTGGAAAATTTTCAATGTATGACAGAACGAATAAGAAGAATCAAATTAGGCAGAAGGATAAAAGTTTCTCAAATCTGAAAAGATGGGAGAGTACTTTAGTATCATGTTTTAAGATCATCTTAATGATTTTGAGACCTTATCACAATTCATCCTCTAAGTACATTCTGATAGTTAAGAAGAGGAGTTATGAATTGTTGAAGTGGTTAAATCAAGAAGATGATTCATACTTCATTCCAAAACAATTCATAGAGTTATACTCTAAGATTGTAACTTGAGTGACATGTCTTAAAGAAGGTTTAAAACACTTGTCAAATGTAAGAGTAAAAGTTTTCTACTCTTGTACATTTGAAATTGGTAAGTTGTGATGTTTTGGATAAAACAAAGACCAACTAAGGCTAATTGTGTTAAGTGTCTGTCTTGATTAGAATCCACACTATCTCTTGAATATTTGGCAAGAAAGTCTTATAGATCAAGGAGACAGTGGGAGTCTAAAAGATCCTGAAAGGGTTTCAAGAGTAAAACATGTATTTCATCGCTAGCACACAACTAGAGGTTTATAACCTATCGTGTTGACATTTCTATGCCCATTCTAGTTAAGTTGGCTATACATTTGAGTTCTACACTTATTTGCATAACTACTTGGAAGCAATGGCAGGCCCTTGAGCTGCCAGATGGCAAGAAGTTAAGATTGCACAAGTTCAATCCATATGAGTTAGGATTTGTCACTAACCTAGTCCTGTGGTTATGGTTTTGACAAATTCACATGGATAGGAACACTTACACCATAAAATCTAAGTGTCATAAGGTTTCTCTTCGATTCATGAAAATGATGGTAAGGAAACTCTTTCACTAAATAGATTTTGAGTAGATAGCAACTGTGGGAATGACAAAAGGTCTAAACATTATGATTACAGAACCCCTCTTCATAATTGTTTAGACACACATGTGCGCTATCTAAGAGAGGTGTATGATTTTGATAAAGTCTTATCAAGGAAATCTAGTATCAGAAATCTGAACTTTGGTAAGAAAGTCAATAAATTATTGATTTCTAGACGTCCAGTTGATTTCTGGGTACATGTGAAAGCTAGTGGGAGCATAAGTGTTATGCTATTAATCATCATGTTAGTGGGTGCATGATAATTATGATAAAGGTTGCAAGTTATCAATGTTAATTATAGAAAACAAAAGGTCTCAATTGGGAAAAAGTTGTTTTGCTATAATTAAGGGAGAGGATATTATACTTCATCTCAAGTCTAAAAGATTAGATTGAGGTCTTAATCATATTTAGTCAAGAATATATATGAATTTCATGTTGGTATGGCTCAACATAAGGAAATTCTATATATGGGTTCATTATTTGCGTTCTAAAATTCGATTATGATTACGACATCCCTTTTCGTAATCTGAATTATGAGAACTTGGCAAATAGAAATGGAAATATTATAGCAAAAGACTGGTTTAGTCTTTATGTGAGACATCATGAATCGTGTCCCGTATGCTTCGGATATAGGATCGATTACATGTGCTATATTCACCCTTTCTAAAATTTTACAAATGACTGGGGCATTAAGAAGGGAAAAGGTCTAGAATTGGATATGACTAAAATGATTAAGCAATTGTCGAGGACAATCTAAGGTTTACCAAAGATTGGTTGCTCAAGGACAGTTGGAAGTATAATATTAATTCTGGATGGATCATATTGACACAATCTGTAAGGAGGCAACTCTTGTTCAGAAGTGATAGTAAAAATGGAATATAGAAATGGTTCAAAGATAGAAAGTTGTTCAATCAGTCTGTGTAAGATTAAGAAACTTAATGTAAGAAGGATGCTTCCAAGGAGTCGATCTCCTTTGGAATACTCTATAATGATTGTTGCCAAGTGAATTTGTGCATAATCATTACAAGAGGATCAATGCATATAAGTTTAGAATCTAACAGATTTCGGTAAATGGCATGAATTTGGAATTCTTGCATTTGCAGTAAGGGTTTGGGACTGTGAAAAGATGATCATTGGAGTTATGTTCAATCGATCTAAGTCACAAAGTAAGGATCATAGACAAACATAGAGTGCATACTTGGTGTATGGCAAAGCTATTGTTTAAGAAAAACATAGTGTACATGCTTGGAGCATGGGACATCTAGTGTTTTTAATTCAAGTATAAAGTTGATAAAACTGAAACAATGAATAATGAGTAATCAGTATGGTGATAAACAAAAGTGTTTATTTATATTCATTGGGTTTGATACCATATTTGATTCATTTATTCTTGTGTTTCACTTTGCATGTTTTGACTTCTAGAATAAACTAGGTTATTCTTCCGGAATGACTAAGTTATTCAAACCATCCACAGTCGGTTATATGTTGGAAGTAGATATGAATTAAGACTATCATGGGTTGGCTTGTAGAGGTCTAAGATGTTGGACAAAGGGCTACAACACTCATGAGTGCTCATAAGTTCTAAGTATTAGATTCAACCCACGCTCATTGGAATCGCTTCATGGATTTTATCACGAGTGATCATGAGACGATAATATCATATATTCTTCAAACCTAGAGATATGAGTTGTTACTATGAGTTGGTTGTACATTGATTGCACGAAAACGCATTCGGTAACTCGGTGTTGTAAAACGTGCCTTTGTGTATGATTCAACAAGTAGCAGAACAAGCCATATGAGTCGAAGTTTATCCATTCCTTTTACCTTTGGGATAAAAGCGATATCCGTGGGCCCCTCGATGATTTAAAGATGACACATGTGAGTGCTTGGCCAAGCCAGGACTGATTTGGTTTGTTCAATCAGTCATTCGTCATGAATCGGAAATCGGGAAACAACAAATGGATAAAGACAATGATTATAATCCATGTCTCAGTCCATATGATATCTAGAATGGAGGAATATATGATCCCTTATCTAATGGACAAGTTCATTGACAAGATCAGAGTTCGACAGCGGCTTTAAGAGCTACGATTGCCAGTTAGGTTTTGAAGTCATACTCAATAATAGTTTTAGATTTATCCAAGTAGGAGACTGTTGGATTAATGTCTAAGTCCATAACTATATTTGGTATGTACTTGACCCGACCCGGCATGGTCCATTTGGGTTGCACTTCACCGGCACAATTTATATGGATAATCTTTTGATAATAGTATATTTATGATTAATATTAATATATTATAAGTTCTAATATATTAATATGGAATCATATTATTTAATTAGTATTGATCAAGAATTAATTTAGAATTAATTAAGTGATCAAAATGAACTAATTAAATATGGACTCTTATATATATGGAATGGGCCAAGTTCATTTAGGTTGGGCTAAGCTTTCATGGATAGTACATGGAGTGTTTAACCCATGGATCATATGAAATGAAAGGTCATGGGTTTAACCCTAGTCTCCATACTATATAAAGATGTCATTGGTTGGTGAAATTGGCACTAGTGTGGTACACTATGAAGGGCTAGCCGATTTCACTAGATAGAACCAAGTATTCATATTCTCTAAAGTCTTCCAAGGTGTCTTGGTGATTTGTGATTCCACTTGAGGCTTCCACACTATTGGGGCTAAGCTCTTAAAGCTTGAAGACATCAAGCTACATCAAAAGGTATGTCATCTAACTAGAACTTTGTAGTATAAGAAATTCATAATATTCTAGTTAGGATTAAAGCCTTGGAAAGTTCTTATTTGCATGTATAATAGAGAAAACATAGATCCAAGGTTTATAGGGTTGCATGTACACCATAGGAGTGTTAGAATGCTCAAAACCCAACAATAGTGTAGAGAGAGAGTGGAAAGTCTCAAATGGACTCCACTCACCCTTATATAGGGGTTTGAGTTGGGGCTCAGTGGAAATCTACCCGATACTGACGTTAAACGGGGCTTTTGGTCGCACCCGATTAAATGGTCGTATTTTGACTTGGTTGAAACTAAAACTTTTCAAGGGATTTATGAGGGTGTTTCTAATTTATTTCAACCCTTACTAAGTCATTATAAAAGTCCCAAATTAATTAACCAATCCAAAAGGTTAACGGACAGTTTAATAAAGCGAGGCTTATTAACGGAAGGAGGGGTTAAAAATGACGGAATAAATTTCCGGTTGTCAAGGGCACTGACCACCGCCCCTGGCTTGGTTCTCCAGCCAAGCCTCACCAATCGCTTAGAGAGAGAGAGAGAGAGAGAGAGAGAGAGAAATAGGAGTAAAGGTGTTTAGTTGGTGGTTGAATTTTGATATCTCTCTTTTCCACACACCGATTAGCATTTCAATGTGTAACAATTGATCCACGTATTATTTATTTCTCAACATTTTGGGGTTCTGGGCTGGAACTCGACGATTTGGGGAGCTCCAACTCGTCCTGTAAGGATCTATTTGGACGTGCAGATTAAGCACCCAACTCGACGAGTTGGGGAGCCTCAACTCGACGAGTTGACGCTGGGGATTACAACCCTAATTTTTCGGGCTTTGTACCCTATTTAAAGGACTTAACCTCTAGGATTGCCCTCCTTAATAGCCTCCTTGCCCAGAGAAAACCCTAGAATCGCCTCCCCCTCTTGTTCATTGAGTTTTGTGAGTGTTTGAGTGATTGTTGAGATCTTTGAAGGAGGTTTTGAAAAGTGAAGTATCAAGATTGGAAAGGATATCTTGTTCATCGAGTTGGGTTGGAGTTACCTTGATTCTTTTGGAAAACGGGGGAACTCGATGAGTTGGATCGCAACATCGTGATTTTGGCTTTAGGATGGACTCGACGAGTTAGATCAACTCGGAGAGTTGAATTTGACCTTGACTTTACCTGGACTTTGACCTTGACTGGGGTTGACTTTAAGGGGTTTGAAGGGTTGAGTTGTATCTAAGGAATTGTTTATGATTAGGGAGGTGGCATAGCTGATACTCAGAGTTGGACCTACTCAGCTACAGTTCGCATTTGAGGTGAGTCTCCTCATCATACCAATGGGTCGAAGACACCAAGGCTGGCCCATTACGTTTTATGCGGTATGATAGTTAATTATTTGGTATGTGATATGCTAGGTGTTTTGTGATACTTGCATGGAAGAGCCCGGGGGAGCTCGTAGCACTTGGATGTCAGACCATGTGGGGGTGCCCATGGCATTCCAGGTAAACACCATGGGGGTACCCATGGCACTTGGTTGTCAGACCATGTGGGGGTGCCCAAGACATTCCAGTTAAAGACCATGGGGTACCCATGGCACTTGGTTATAAGACCAAGTGGAGGTGCCCATGACATTCAAAGTAAGAACATGGGGGTGCCCATGAAACATAGGTGTAAGACCCTGGGGGGGAGCCCACGACATCTGTATATGTTTGTATGCATGCCTTTTTAAGGTTGATATGGTTATATGGATATGTGGATTGTGTGGGGTATGTTATCAGGAACACACTAAGTGTTAGCTTATAGTTTGTTGGTTGTTTCAGGTACTTCGAGATCTAAGGGCAAGAGCCCGACGTGATGGCGCGACATGCACTCTCTGGCGTTTTACTGGGGACACTCTGATAATATGAATAAAGTTTTTGATGTTGTGGATGTTGAAAACAAATGTGATTGGAATTTTATATTTTATTGAAATGATTTCGTACTTAAAATGAAAAAAAAAATATTGGAAATTTGGGCCGATACACAATGGTCAGTTCTTTTGTTTGTATGTTCCTTCTATCGATGTTATATTCCTTTCCTTTTGTTGTATTCAAATTCATAACAAAATTAGCTCCATCGATTTCATACTTCTCTTATGTGTATGTATCTAACCTAAAATAGATGAAATATATCTTTTGATTAATTTACAGAGCTTATTGTCTTGAAAATTTCAAAGTCTTTGAGCATAATCCGATTTTTGAAATGTACGAAGCTTGTCGAAAATTGATATATCGCCCTTTTGGGTCTTTAAATCCATCTAGGATTCTGCACTGGGTGTAACTGACCTAATTTCGAGATGAAATTTGTTTCGTTTTTGTTGTTGTTACCCTGATTTGGAATTTTTGTAGCATGATCTGTTAAAATGGTACTTTTCGTTTGATATATGTTTAAAATTGATAATCTACCATGAATCTTCTAGTTATGATTTCTTATTTAATCTTCAATGATACATTAGATGGGTTTATGCGTACATATTCATTTTAGTATCACAGGCATTTGACATAATCTACTAGTCAACATAGAGAACTCCTTGTTATTGATAAATCCAATTGTTGTTTTTGGAAGGTAGCTACCCCAGTAAAAGGTGTTCATGGTTAAAATCTTAAGTCGAGAGTTTTATAACTCCTTTTTCGACTTATATATTGTTCAATGCTAAACATTTTCTTGGAAATTTTCAACAAATAGTGGGGGAAGCAACATTGATATTAGTATAAGGAAGACTACCTCTAGAAGATCATTATCAAAAACATTGATTTTGGTTTCATAAGTATTGTTACTTTACATTACATACACTTATCTAAATGCATAAATTTTGGATGTTAAAAATATGATATTGTATACATACAAAGATTTGCAAATTGCTACTCAAGATTTCAAACCTAACAATAAGATTGGGAAGGGGAATCTGGATTTGTTTACAAGGTGCTTTTTAAATATTTCCAACCATTATTCTTCATGTGTTTAGAATATCACCATGCTACTTACTACTATCTTCAATACACTTTTTTTAATTTCTAGGCATTGCTAAAACATGGCAAATTAGTTGCTATAAAGCTTCTCTTTGTTGAATCAAGACGGGGTTTGCGAGAATTCTTGACTGAAATAACTATTACTTCAGATATACAACATGAAAATTTGGTGAAAGGAAAGTGAAATTATCTAAAATGGCCTGTCGGATTGTCTCTACCACTTCTTATGAAATGTTTGTGTTTCGTAAAAAGATAATTTAATGTAACGTTTTTTTTAATATTAAATGTTTGTGTTTTATAAAAATATATTTTTTTATGTAACACTCGTTTGCCTTATTGGGTCAGAGTAGGGCTTAAAGGAGACTAAGGCATGATTTTTGGGAAAATTCATGTGTCACGATGTGACAAGACAAATTAAAGAACACGTATTTAGAGGATTAGTCACGACGTGAAAAGGGTTGCAGCCCAAGCCCATGATCTAATAGGGTTTCCTTCGTATTTAAGCACCCTAAACTCGGATTTAGGGTTCATTTCTTAGTCTCCATCTCTCTCAAACCTCATAAGGCCTAACCCTAGTTTATCTTTGTGGTTTCGGCTTATTTTTGTGGTTTTGGTGCTCTTTGAAGGAAGTAGAAGAAGGATTGGTGCAAGGATCAAGCAAGCAACACTTTCTCATCTTTGATATCACCTTTGTACCATTTGTAAGGATTCAATCTTCTACTTTTATGGTTTACTCTCTTGGATCTAAGTTGTTTTAGTCCCTTTTGGTCCATGGTTTTGATTTGAGTGAATGGATGGAATAAAGTTGGAAACTTTATGGTCCTCTAGAGTCCCTAGAGCATCATATCTTATGGATCTAAGGATTGGTTGTGGATTGTAAACCTTTTATGAGCTATAGGTCATTTCCTTTCCTTTTGACCTAGGTTGGGTAGAGGACATGCATGGAGCATGCATGTCCAAAAAGTTTTCATTTTTATGAACCTCTAGAGTCCCTTAAAGCTTTCTAGAAAGTTGAAGTTGAAGACTTAATGGATTAATGACTCAATTCATAAGGTTGTTTCTCGGTTGGTGGTCACGATGCGATGATGGTGGATTCCTCGATTATTTCATCCCGTTGTGTTCACGATGTGACCAAGGAGGGTTCTCGTCGTGGTGTCTGTTGTTTAGGTTGTCCATGACTAACTTGGCTGAGTTGGAGCGTGGCCAAGTTTGGATCGGGCTGAGTGTATTCTCACGACGTGACCATGGGCTACTCACGACGTGACGGTCAGTCATTTGTGACGTTGACTTTTGACTTTAACTTTTACTGTCGACTTTTTGACCAAGTTTGACTTTAGTTCGAATTTGGGTTTTGGGGATATATTTTGAGTTGCAGTCCATGTTGGTTGTATAGGTGACCTTTAGTGCTTGTTTTTGGATCAGTGAGCGGTGTTATTTCTTCTAGTATGTGTCCTTTTGTGTAGGATGTTTTTATAGTGTAGTGATCCGTTAGATTGGTAGATCTGTATGATTACATGTGCTTGTTGGTTATCGATTAGTGTTTGAATATGTCGACATAGTATGATTGGGTTGAGGCGGTACTTCTTTGTGCTGTAATCCAACAAACATGGGAGCAATCCAGTCATCAGCTATGAGCCGGGAGGGAATCCAGTCATATGTTGTGGACTTGGGAGTAATCATAAGATGAGGGTCGGGAGGGCGTTCTAGTCTTATGTTGTGGGCTCAGGGGCAATCCAGTCTTCGTGATGTGGTCCCAGGGGCATTAAGTGCTTAATGACTTAAGGCATTAAGTGCTTAATAGAAAAAGTGAGACTAGAGGGTAGTACGATGGGCGTACAAGCCAGTACGTGCAGCATACAAGCCATTATGTGAGTATGCGCAGCGTGCTGCTGAGTACGCCCTGCGTACTTAGCCAAGTTGGATTTCGGACTTTGGGCTTCGGGTTGGGGCTATCGGTTTGGGCATAGATTTTTGGGCCCTAATGGACCATCAGAGTGGTTGTGTTCTAGACTAATTGAAGGATTGGATCTTAGGTTAAGGCCCAATAAGGAGCGTGCGCCCAATTTGGAAAATTAGGCCATTCATGGGCCTTTATGGATTTTAAGGTTTTGGACTTTGTGTTTTGGGCCCTGTTGGGCCATCAGGTTTTGGAGTTGATATTTAGTTGTAGACTATTGGGTTTGGGCCCAATTTAGAAATTGGGCCATTAAAGGACTTACGGACATTATAGTGTCGAGCTTTTGTTTGGGGATTGGGCCTTAGTTTTGGATCATACTGGGCCAGGGGTAGAATGGTCATTTTACCCCATGCATGGATTAAGGAGTATGGTATGGGACCCAATTGCTAATTGGGTATATTGATTGGTAGTGACAGCTTGGGAATCTGGCAGGGCAGCAGCTAAGAAATTCATACGGGAAGCTTCTGCAGTGCGAGGTGAG